>NW_020897693.1:21263890-21425850 GCF_003984885.1 Neopelma chrysocephalum
AGGACCTCAATATCCTTCCTGAACTGAGGGGCCCAGAACTGGACACAACACTCGAGGTGTGGCCTCACCAGTGCTGAGTACAGGGGAAGAATCACTTCCCTGGTCCTGCTGGCCACACTGCTCCTGATCCAGGCCAGGATGCCATTGGCCTTCTTGGTCACCTGGGCACCCTGCTGGCTCATGTTCAGCTTCCTGTCAATCCAAACTCCCAGGTCCCTTTCTGCCTGGTTGCTCTCCAGACACTCTGTCCCCACTCGGTTATTGTTTGCGAACTTGTGAGACAGAACAAACAGTGGTAAGCTCAATTATAGCAACACCGAGCTCACTGACCAACAAGTCTTCCCAGCCACCCAGGTATGATAAAGAAATTTGTGAAGTTCCAATGCCTCTAAAAGGTAAAAAAAACACTTTATGCAAAGAGCATTACTAATCTTCGGCAAATCAGCAGTATAATTTAAAGCTCATGGCTCTTGGTCCAACATTTCCATTTTTAGACAACAGTTTTTCTACATATCAGGTAAATCTTTTAAGAATCCTTCCTCTTAACCACAAAACACATAGAAAATAGAAAAAGAAAAACGTAATATAAGAGAATAAACAGCTGTCCAAACATCTACTTAAGTCCAGAAAATAAACCCTACATCACTGCAAGGACTTTCAGTCTTGAAAAGATTAGCCAGAGGCCTAACAGTGCCATGAATAAAACTCCCTTTAACTTGCTTTTTGGTTTGGGGATGGGGATAGGGGGTAGTTAAGCTTCTCTCTCAAAGTATTTTGTGAGAATAAAGATGATTTTACATTAGACCCCATTCCAACAAGTAAATGTTAATTTATTACTGGATTTATGCCTGTACCTGTCCAAATACAAGAAAGCTCCATCTGGTTTATATGAATACCACAAAATATTGGTCTATGTGTTACATATTATAATGATTGTACTGTTACAATAAAGGCAAATGATTCTGAGGTTTCTCCTGTTCTTGCCTGTGACAGATCTATCTCTGTATACTCTTCCGAATATAATTCATGCATTAAAACACAGACTGCAAAATGCCTCAGACTAATAAAATGTATTTTAAAAACTTACAAAATCTAGTTGATAATACAAAATACTTTCCCTGATTAACAAAAGGAATTTACAGTGCTTTCTTACACTCAGGGTCATCTTTGATTCACGTAAATTTACATTAGAGATACAGATGAGTTTATGAGTTGCTCAAACCAGGAAAAATATTTCTATAAACAACAACCCTCCAGTGTGATAACAAATACAATATTTTACATAAGATACAAATTAATATCTCCCTGTCCGCTATTTAAATTTTAGTATCATAAAACTAAAAAGAAATCTTATGTACTCACGTATGCTCTTCCACCACAAAGTATTTTGACATAGCTGTTTCTGATTTTTTGTACTACTTACTACTAAAACCATTTCAATATAGTTCTGCAATTCCTTATCAGAAGTACTTACTGTACAAACACTATTTTTCAAATACTAAATGGAAATGGCAGGTGTGGTGTATTTGTGCTAAACTAAACTAATACTGTAAGCCACAAAGTTAAACTGTAAAAACACAATCAAATACAGATTAAATAAGAAGAATATAAAAACTTTTTTACTAGATAACTGGGCTGAAATAAAAAGCATGAAAGAAGGGTATTTTTTAATTTGTATCAGCCATGATTAGGGTGATCCTGAGCTGTACCAACAATTCAAATGCCAAGCAAGATGTATTGTTTCAACCAGTCAATTTAGAACTGCCTCACCAGTCTATTTAGAACTGAAGCATAATCACTGCACAGGTAGTAACATAGAATAAAGTTGCTTTATAGGTAAATTGTATTTTCAGTTGAGATGACAGAACAGGCAGCAATCCCTATAAGGCTCATAGCTGGAGCACCAAAGCCAAACCTCAGACTCAAAGGTTGATTTCATTTGAAAAAAGGAAGGAAAAGGAGTCAGTTCTTGACAGCTTACCAAAAGACAAGAAAACTTCTCATATTTTTGCTATAATAGAAATATGGCCAAAAAAAAATCAGAAAAAAACAAAAGCAGTAACAGTAGTCCTTTGGTTACAAAAGAGCAAGCAGCTTCTGTAGCATCCTCAGATTTTGTCTAAAGGTGATGTTAGTTAAGACCTTCCATACCAGAATTTCAAAGTATGTATTAATACACGCTTGCAATTTTCCACATGCACAGTAAAGCTCTAAGGATCTCAAAAGGGTTTTTTACATTGATTTGCTTCAGAATTCAGTCATTCAAGGGAAAGACTAAATCTCGGTTTTCATTTAATAGGCAAAATTAGAAAACAACTTAAATCCTGATTACATAAAAATATTAGAAGAAGGTCAGTCATAATCCTCTTTGCTTTGTAAATGAACAATTCCAGTAGTGTCCTTAGAGCACCGAGACCATTTAGTTCATTCTCTGGAGGCCCCTATGGACTGAAGGTATGTAACTGCACAGATATCATAGAAAAATGAAGAACTATGTTACTTGATGAACATGGAATAACAGTAGAAATAGGTAATATAAATGCAGTAGGAATGCCTTTGGATATGTCACTAGAGATACTATTAATCTGGGGTAAACATAGGAAAGTTTAAGCCCTAACCATGAAAACAGGGGCCTAAACTCTCAAAAATTTTACATGCTGCAATGATTCACAGCTCTGAAGCACCCACTGTTAGGTGGCTGTACCAAACAGATAATCAAATATGAAAAGCAGACCCATTACCAATACAACCTGGCATTTCTCAATTCCTTGCAGCATTCTTTTTACTGAAGACTGTGAAGACATTTGTATCCATCATATTACACTCCAAAGTTCACAAAAAAGCCCCCACCAAACTCCCCCACACAAAAAAAACTACAATCCCCCCCAACCCACAAAAAACCAAACCAAACCAAACCAAAAAAACCCAAACCCCACTCACCAAAAAAACTCAACCCAACAACACAAAATTAATACCCACACATTGACAGCATTGGGAACTGTACTGAAAAGAACACTGGTTCTCTATCTTATCACCGTATGAAATTTCTACCATCGGTACCATACGCAATTCTGCTCTTCCCAAGTAAAAAAAGCTATTGCAGAACTAGGAAGGGTAAGAGAAAGGCAAAGAACAAAAGGTACTGGATTTCCTGATTCAGAAAGTCATGAGATAGAAGACATTAAAGTTTACAGCTATAAATCTGTCCTATCTTCCTCCATTTACATCTGTTGCTGTGCTCTGTCAGAGGTAGCACCATTATGGAGAGGGAACTTCAATTTGACCAAATACAGTAAGATAACTGTAACACTGGGTTTCTAGATGAAAGACAACAGTTACATTTTAATGTACAAGAAAATGTATCCAACTTGTCCAAATATTTAATCAGCTCTTCTGAATACCTTTCCAGTGTCTATCAAGATGGTCATGAGCATCAACATTACTTTCTGCATCCAAGCCATTTTAATAAAAGCAAAGCTAAAATAGCCAGAATAGCCTTTACTAATGAAGAAATGACAACTGCTTTGCAGAATAACCCAAGAGAGAGCACTTGGCTCACAATTCCACAGCTAAAATATTAAATAAGCCACTGCATTTACCTGCTCTTCTCTCTCACGTTTTCAGTCTGACCAAATCTACTGCTGCTTCCTTTTTATAGTCAAGGACTCCTTGACTTTTTATAGTCAAGGAGCAAAGATTTCTGAGGAACACTCCCTCACAACTGAGCATGTAAATGATTAAAAAATACTATAAGCTTCTGATTCTAAATTAATCCCAGACAGGGAAGCGCTCAGGCCACAGTCATTTTGCAGCTCATCCTCTTTCCACACAATCTCTTCCAAATAGCAACTTGTCTTCAGAGAGGAGAGACTAAAGCATCAGTTCTCCCTTCTCAGAGAAAGGAAAGGTGCACTGGTTCTCAACTTCAACCTTTTCCTCAGCAAGCCTCTGCAAAGAATTCTAACACAGGTGTTAGAAGGGAGAAAAAGAGAAAGCTATGCTGAAGAAAATAAATGCTGAAAAGCAGCAGAGAAAATAAAGGAAAAAAGAATAGAGTAAGAAAATAAAAGAAAGAGCACAAAGAAAAAAATTATATTAAACTTTCTCATATCCTGAAAAATCATACCTACACTACCACATATACATACACACATTTACTACACCTCTGAGCTACAGGCTTTACAAACGCATTACGAAGAGCACAGCAGCAAGTGGTTGTTCCCCTAAGGTATCACTGTCACACAAAGAAATCAGGGGCTTTAAGAGCTATGCTACACCAATACTGACAAGGCTGGGTTAAAAAAAAAAAAAAAAGGCAAAGAAGAATGGGGAAAAAAATGTCTTCTCCAGCATTTCCTGTGTTGCAGATATACAACCAGAAGCCTCCAAACAATTCCATGTGTGTGACACCAAGTAAACAGGTTGGTCCAACACGGATGAGGAAGTGGCTTTTCTACCTTTATTTTGTGTGCATAGGGAGTGGAGGCACTAAAGGCTGGCCAATCCAGCACACTGTAGGTGCAGCCTAGACCAGCTGACACATCCAGACACTCAGCCTCACAAACAACAGGACACTGATGTGGTTGAGGGAGAGGACCATTCTCACATGATCTCAGAAGGTTTGTGCACACACATACACAAAACGCCCAACAGCAATAAAACCAAAAATTCCACCATAGCACATTCCAATTTAATTCTATCCAAGCAATTCCTCAACTTTAAAAGACTCTTCCACCCTAGACTTGCCAGTTTAGAGAAAATTTTCCTCTTGTGTATTTTCTAATATATATAGATGCTAAAATGTAACTTGATGAGATTTAATGACCAACCTGGCTTCTTCTCTTTCCATTTTTTTTGAAGATGAACAGGCTTGGAAAAGGCTACAGCTCAAACATGTTAAGCTTCTATAAAAATGCCATATATAAAGCCAAAACTGAATTTTCAACTACCCTGATAAGTTAGAAAATCATAACCTTCCTTTGCTTAAAAAAACCCTATTTTTAATATAAACTGAAAAAGACTAAGTGACATATTAGTGATACCAAAGGTCAATAAAATAAATAGCAGAGCTTCAAGGTACTGAAGAACTGTATATTACTACCAATTCTTTACATAGGGAATTGATGGAATGAACTAGTGACTGATAACAAATTCAGCTAACAGCATATACAAGGCATAACACTGAATAGATCAACAGGCTATAAAATCTACACCCATTAACAGGAAGTGCTATTTATGAATTGCATTACTATTAGTGCCACAAAGATGGCTGAGACTCCCTTTTTACGAGAAATCACATGGAAAAGATGAAGGATAATAGCAACAAGTTGCTCCTGGGGAGATTCCAAGTGGATGCAACAGAAGTTTTTCACAATGACAACAATCACCCACTGGAATAATCTCCTTGGGGAAGTAGTGGATTTCCCAACATTATACACTTTAAAGATTTGGCTGGACAGGGCGCTGGGCCATCTTGTTTAGATCGTGCTTTTGCCAAGAAGGATTGGACCAGATGATCCTTGAGGTCCCTTCCAATCTGGTATTCTATGATAATGCAAAAATTATACAGCATCATTCACATCATGATGTGTACAGACATAATAATAATGGCCCATCTTCGCGAACGAAGATTTGGGGAAAGGTCTTTTACCTTTCCAGCCTGCGCAATGGATTTTTTAGGTGAGACACAGCCTGCGCTGAACTGAGCCCACCCTTTAATCCTAAGGTTCATCTGCCGGGGCCAAGCAAGCTTGGACAATGGCAGTGAGGTCCTCAGGACGTAGGTTTGTTTAGAGTGTCCTTCTCATAGATGGATGGCCACACAGGGCTAACGACCTCCATCAGGCCAGGAGACCGGGATTTGAACCCGTGGTCGCAGCAGTGAAAGTCCTGCACGCTAACCACTAGGCCACCAGACATGTATGCTATGCTATATACATAAAAAAACATGACTAATGCCTAATGCTGATGGCATCTGTAAAACTAGCATCACACTGTCTAGTAGGCACTGATCTTTATCTTCCATCCAATGGAGCAGAGTTAAGTTGTGGTTTTGCATTATGCATAAGCAGTGAATACAATTATGTTGAAAAGCAAGCCGATCTTCTCTGATCTCAAGTGGAAAGTGTGAATTCTGATCTTCACAGGTGACAGCTCTGTGCATCATTCCAATTTAGTAGTTAGCTTCCTTGAATCTGTGTCCCCAATAGAAAACATGAAACACACAGCCATGGCTAATGTTACGCAAGCTAATATCTACACAAGCAAGAATATCAAATAAGAGGGCAAAGCAGTTATTTTACTTCATCTGGCACAGAGAAACTGCTATGAGTTCTTGATTTTACATTTCAAGACAGATACTAAAGGATAAGAAGGGAGTGACCAAGAGAAGGAAAGAATTTGATCAAGCAGAGTTATAAACCCACCAGTGACTGAACATCTTTTGCTTTTAGGTAGATGGAATCATTTAAGAATTGCTCATCTCTGAATACCCAGAAATATTTTCATTGAAGCTTTCTTTGGAAATTCTGTATTTCAAGTTGGTGTATCTGTTCTAAAGCATGAATTTAGGAAATTTAATGGTCAGTGCAGTTGTAGTAGTAGCAGTTGCATATGTTCTCAAAACATTTTACAAAGGAACAGAGTATTTTGCTCTCTAGGGATAAAAAACAAAGCAGGGGAATAACACTAATGGTCCAAATGTTCCTACTCGATTGTCTCTTCTGTCGGGGGTCTGTTTGCTGGTTTTTGTTTGGTTTGGGTTTTGTTTGTTTTACTTTGGGGAAGGGGGTTGTTGGGGGAAGAGGGACTGTTTGTTTTTGTTGGTTTGGTTTTTTGTTTGTTGGGTGGATTTTTTTTGGTCCTTGAACTTACTGGGTTTTTTTCTGCTTCACAGATTCCACTTCTATTTAACGTCTCAGATTTATTTAATTGCTGAATCGTATTACTAACCTGCAACAATGAAAATATTTTAACTGCAAAAATGTGCTGCTATTCAAGTTTAAGAAGCACAGCACAATGTACTTTAGCAATGTGCAAGCTGAACAATGCAAAAAAAGAAAATACCAGGATTGCTCATTATTCACCAGCCAGTCCCACAAAATGTTAATATAGCAGAATCAACTAAAGAAAACATCTTGTTTGTTAATCAGTGTATATTTGTAATCATACATAGTTTTAAGCACATAGTTACTAGTTCTAAGTTACACTACATTGCACACTTTAAACATAAAGCTAGGGGAAATTCGTACACAGAATAATATACCTATTTAATCTACCAAGAGCTCTGTACATTTATGCAAGCCCCAGAACTCAGTTTTACAAAACCCAGACAATTTCCAAGGCATAGGATTGCAGTGATTAAGCACCCAGAGTTCCAGCCAGCCTCAAACAGGCTATGCTAAAATCCATGCTGTTAAAATCCTTGCAATCATTTTTAATCTAGGCTAGCTAGATTAATGCTGACTTGGGTGTGCCTAACTATTCAGAAATCAGGAAGTTTGCACACACAGCATGCCTCATTCTGGGCCTGCCTAGTCAACAGGTGCCTGGAACATAAAAGAGTATGGATCATTACAATCCATTCCATTGAATCTTCAGTCATTCTGGAGTAAGAAAACAGCAATCAAAGCATAAAACCCTCACCAGCTAATGGGCAGCCAAAAATTAATGGGATACAGGCTTTTCTCTTTTCATTCACTCATGTACACTTAGTTTCTGAATATCCAGTGCTTTCAGTCTCATACACACTGAAATGAAGGTGAGACTTTTACCATGAACACCCATTTCCTATTACAATAGACACAGTTAGCTATTAAGAACATTATTCAGTTTTGATGAATGGTCTTATTGCTATTCTCCAGTTCTAGAGTACTTTAACTAATCTCTAAACTACCACATGTGAACTTCTGGTAACTCATGACACTTTTATGTTTACATTCTTTACATGTTTACGTTCTTTACCTGTTTTATGTTTATATGCTTTTCTGTTAAAGCATAAATGAATGTAAAAATAGAATAAGTACTTTCTATTTCTTTTCCATTTAAAGATAATTACTGCAGTTATCATTACAATACCACAGTGTAAAAATATTACACAAGGCAATCACTAACCTGGGAACAAACATGCATCACCTTGGGAACATACATGCATCCAAGACACCTATTTCCTTTGAGTCACAGGTGCATATGCATGCACACGAAATATATATGTGCATTCCTCAAGCAACACCCTTTCTTTATAAGGAGGCCAAGACAGTAAGCACTAATTGCATGGGGTTTTCCTAACTTTCTTTAGACTCCTCAGGGAAACAACTTTCACTGCAAACCTACACAGTTCTAATAACAGAAACCTTTGTATAATCACCAACTAAACCTTGGGGAAATCTCTGGGGAAAAAAATTAAAACCTGCAAAATGTAAGTAAGGAACACAACTTCGTACATCTCTCCTCCTGGCCACTCAGAGAAACGGTACCCAAATAGCTTCTGCCTCCCTTTGCAGGGAGCACAGCACTACATATCCTTAAGCACATCCTTGTGGAAAAGCAAGAATCACTGAGGTAAAACCTTTCCCACCTCAACCCCACCCAAACAGTCTTTATTACTAGGGATAAATGAAGCCACGGGGCTTCAACCTGTCAACAGGAAAACAACAATACCGATAAAACCAGCAGCTTTAAACATTATCCTACAAAATGTAACTTAAGGTCAACATCAGCTGCTTGCACACAGTGGCCATCCCTTTCTCTTTCCTCCCCCCAGTCCTCCTCTTCATTTCAAGCACAGGTCAAAAAGAAATAAGCAGTCTAAGTTGTATGTAGCATTTTACAAGTTTTATTCTGTCAGTATTAACTAAGTTTATGCTGCTGAATGTCTTGCACCTTAGTATCTTTACATTTTTTATGGAAAGTATAAGGCAAAAGTCCTAAACTGCAGAATCCAAACATAGGAGGGGGAAAAACTGCTCACTTACCTTCCACCAGTAAGTTAAATTAATAGCTAAGACTGCTTTTACTTCATCACTCAAGACAGCCCTTTTTCACTGTCTGTGCCCCACTACACAGTGTTCAGGTTCGCTCTGATCCTAAATAGTCCCTTGGGACCACAAACTTCAATAATAAACAAAACACACTTTTGTATGGCATCATGGGAGAGAAATGGACACTATTTTCTCCTCAATCAGTAACTTGGAGTGCTGCATATCATAGAAAACCACAATAATGATTGTGTGAAAAATCAACACTAAAGATGGTGCCAAGTTAAAAGGTAAGATGACTCAAAGGGAAAGACAAAATAATTAAAATAGCCTTTTCCAAGGGCTCCACTAGGTCAGTGAACAAACATATTTGTTTCCAATATTTATGTCCTTTGAAGGAAAGGTTTTGTCACTACAGTAAGTCAAACCTCAGAAGCTGAGCCTCTGCCAACACAATGCAGCTTTGCTGACAGTATTTCAGAAGAACAGTTTTAAACTGACACTTTTGACACAACAATATTCTCTAAAGCAACGGGGTAGATTCTCTCACATAAGAAACCTATTTATTTCTTTAGACATCTAACAGACTGATGAACTGATGTTACAAGGGAGGGTTTTGTCTTTGGCAGCAGTGTTTACACTGTCACTTCGACTGGACTTCCTTTGCATATCCTACACCTGTAGTTTTAGTATTTGTTAATAAACATGTGATTAAAACTTGTTCAGTGGGGGGAGCTGTGGTTTTACTACCTGGTTGCAAATCTACTTAAACTGATCTAAGTTGAGATCTCTAATGTTGTTCTTCCTGCAGTCCCTAGCAAGTATTCTGGTCACCTCCCTTCAGGCAGCACTGCTGCTTGCACAACCTGTTATTTCAAGAAGCTGATCCATCTGAAAACAAATCCAACCCTGCCTATCTTTGCAAAACCAACAACACTGCTCTCCATCCCTTCTCTCCCACCCTCCAAAACCGCACACTGCAATTTTCCAACCTTCTTCATATGCCACCTTGAACCGGGTCATTACACACCTGCAAAGGACTTGCATTTGATACAAGGCAGAGGACAAGGCTGCATGGGCAGAACTGGAGCATCTCACACTTGCAGCATCCTTTTTATCTTTTCACAAACTTCCTATAAGTATATTACATTTCTCTGCAAAAGGACAAATCATGTACTAAAAGACCAAAAGTCTTTTTCAAGCATCAGACACATTCAGAATAATCATCCCTTTCTTTTTCTTTTAAACATACGTTTCACAAGTAGAGTAAAAGAAACCACCTACAAAAACTACTATGTTTTAGAAAATGTGACAAAAGCAGGCATTCTGTCACAGCCTGAACAGAGTCCAACCTGCTGTTATGAACACTTCAACACACACATAGTAGAAAGGGGGCGAGGGAGTAGCCATCTAGTCCCCTTGCATCTCCCTCCTGGAATAAGCTCTCATGTATAGAGGATGCATTCAGCACCAGACTGGAATATAGTCTGGCACTCAGCAGCAGCCAGCCTACCGGGGTAAGTCATCCTGCTGGAGACCACTCCTTATGCATTGTATGAAACACTATGCACTCCCAGCAGTCACAAAGCCAACACTGATTTTGAAGCAACTAGCAGTACTCCAAAAGGTCAGATGGACAGGAAGCAGAATATGCACTCTTACCTACCCAAATTCTTGAGAAGGCCGGCACATGGACCTTTAGCAAAAGCTCCAGGTGGATGTCACGATCAACTCCTGATGAATTATACCACAGTGAAACCTAGAAACAGAAAGACCATGGGCATGAACTGGGAAACGAACAAGTGAAATATTTTTCAAAGGTAAAAGGGTACTCTGAAAATTTTGCTTGTAAGAAGCCAGAAGCAATAATGAAGACTTATAAAACTGTGAATCTATTAATTTTTTGCACTTAACTCACACATCTGAGGGAGCCTACACAACAAGTTTCTCACTGTAACAATCCCAACCTTTCTTTATCATCGCTTCTCTGAATCAAGTTATTTTCTTCCAGAACACATCCTGCCAGCATTTGGAGATTAAACACACATTGGGTAACACTTGAAAGAAAGGGGACATCTAGTAGTGCTGTGGCCCACTTTTTTTCCTCACTGCTCAACATAAAACTATCACACATGTCAAACAAGGGAGAGCAAGTATTTATCTAAAGTCACCAGCAGCAGTCCTCTATGAAGTCTTGCTACTCTGAAGAGCAGCAAGAAAAAAAAGGTTTCAAAGCGGTCCATCCTATTTACTGGGTCCTGTAATATAATCTGTATTGTTTCAGCATTAGCGTTAACATCTGACCTCTGTGTATTGCTACAAAAAGCTTGCATCTCTAGATGATAGGAGGCCTCTAAAATTAGACTGGGCAAACAGATGTAACCATGGAGATGTATGCTGCATTCCCTAGAACTCTGCAGAGGCACAAGCTGGAGGCAGAACACATACCACCAATGAATTTTTGTCCTCCTCTACTCCCACCAAACTCACGTGTTAGAGAAGATGTACAGTGAATCATATCAAAGAGATAGATTATAATCCAACTTTAAATAAGGAGACTAAAGAAGACCTAGATAATTTCTCCAACCTGGTTTTCCCCAGTCCAGTTCACCAGAGAGCTACATGAGCACTTGTGCTGACATGAGGCAGAAAAGGTACAAGACAGGATAAGCAGACAAGAATGGTTCTGTTCAGCTTCAATGGCAGCATAAACTGCACATAATACCGTGGTACAAGTGCTATTTGTAATAATTGTCACTGAAATTTGATAGGTTGATAAGCAAATCATTTTAAGATATGCATTGCTACTCTCCCAACAGTATTTCTTTACAGAGTTGAATAAACTTTGAATACCTGGTAGCAAGAAAATTAGCATCAACCAAAATTCTTTAAGAAATGCCAGACAGCATTATCAACAGAGTTCAAGAAATGAATTACTGCTATCTTCTTTTGAGCAATTACAAATACAGCTGGGGGGGAGGTTTATTGCAAGTTAAGTTTAGGTTTATTTACAAAATATTGCGTGAAATCAAGACCTTGGAAAAATGAGAAGCATCATCAAAAGAGCTGCAGTACACAAAAAAATAATCATCCAGTGCAGCAAAAGCAGTTTCAAAAAGGTATAGAAAACTAAACTCATGTTTAAAATAAGGTAACACTCCAGGAAGAACTGCATTTTAACTTTCATGTTACCAACAAACAGAGTTTATCTTTTTCATTAGAATCAAATTCTAATCCTAGGACAGAAAGCTCAATTATAACTTAAACCAATGAAGTAAGTGTAAGATTTCAACTCTGTGACTGCTACTGACCTTTTGTCAAATCATTTGGGCAGCAGGTAAAAAAATTATTTCCACAGGTGGCAGCCTTCTGGTCAAGAAAAAGTTTCCTTGTGTTTTTTAGGGTGAAGTTCTTCACCTGTTCAACCACTACTAAGATGCACCACAATTCTAACCCAGAACTCTCCATTTCCTTTGGTGTTAAATTATAGACCTGCTGCGTAAAGACAATTTTTTTTTTTTAGAAGATTGCCTGTGAAGCTCAATTGTGATTGGGAAGGCCGCCTACACGGCAGAGAGAGTGAGAAAACACACACTTGTAGAGCTGAAAAAACATCAGTGTAGGCGTATTTAAGGAGGGAGAAAAGAAAGAACTTGGTCCTACTGAAAAAGGCTATTTTCTGACATCACCCTTGAAAAAACCAAATGTGTTACTTAAAGACAATTCAAGGATTGTTTGCTATGTTCCAGCTATCAATATGCAGTACTACAAGCAAGATGAGGAATCCTTGCAAATTCATGCCTCTGCTCTCAAAATCTGCCACCTACCCAAGAAATGCTTCATTCTCCCACTTCTCTGCCACAACCTGCAAAAGCTATTCTCACAAAACAGCAAGTCACCTGCAGAACAGCAGTTCAAAGCTTTAGAAGCCTTATATAATTAATAAAATCAGGAAGTATTGAAATTGTAGACAAAGCCTTTTCAAAAATATAAGGGGAAAGAGTGCTGTCTAATAAACACCAAGAATAACTATCTCAGCTAAATCTAATGGTATTCAAAATGGCAGAAAAAATAACCACAAGAAGTTCAGATGTATCTTTCTCATAGACTTAGAAAAAAAAATATTTTTCTCCCTGCCCTACGTAGCCTTCAGTCCCTTCATCTCCTAAGAGAAATACAAAGGCCTTTCAGGATGTCCTATTAACAAACCCAGATTTGCAAAAGAAAGAAGGAAGCAGCACCAGTGAAAAATATCCTTCTCAGTTTACTTAAGGAAGGCATCACCTATACACATTACAATTTCTAAATAAAGAAGCCTACATTAAGTGTTCAAATGCTATCATAAACCTATGGAAATATTTTTAATAGGTCTGTCTTTCGCTTCACAATAAAAACAAAAGGCTTTTGACATGTGTGTGAGCTGATTATTACTATAATTACTACCAGGGGAACGAAGACAGCCAGGACAAGTTTCACCAGTGAACTTCAATAAACATGAGATTATTCACTGCAGGGAAAAGATGGTGCTGCTCCCATGGTGTTGGACACCAGCCTGCAACCTATTTTGCTAACACCAGTCACAAGGAGATAGGACTTCAGCACCTAATTCCTCTGACTGGTAATTTCAAAGCCCTGTGCCAGCAGATGAGTGAATGAACCCTGCCACCACAGAACACTGCCACAATAGAGAAGAGCCTACAGAGCAGCACTTCTGAGAGGCCATCTCCAACCAAAGTTTTCACAGGGCCCTAAGTTTCATCTCCAGCCAAACATATGCTGCCGCTGAAGATGCTGAATGACAGAAACTGATAACACTACTACAACATAAACTCCATTTTTATACAACTTTCCAACTATATGATTGTTACACACTAATGACTCATACATATCAGAAACACAGGCAAGACAGGATTTTTAAAAGCACCAAGCCAGCTGACCTGCACAAAACTATAGGGCAAGCAAAAGCAGCACACTCAGATGGCACAGCTAAGTTCTTAAAATTACTCATAAAATGCAAAACAGTTGCTCCTGAAGCTCACTAAGGCACAAATTCTTCTGGGTCGGAAAGGCAAATAGGGATGAAGTATCAAAGGGAGCTATAAAAAAACATCATCAGCAGTACAATCTCCTGAAAAAGGAGGATCTGAAACAATGAATATGAAGTGGTGAAAAACACAGAAACAAGAAGGGAAGTAAGGCGAAACAGAAACAAGTACAAAAAATAAAGGTCTATAAAAAGTAGTAAGAATTGAAATCCCTTATTCTAGAAAAAGTGGAGTTGTTTATAATAAAATAAGGTGTATAGACTCCTACTAAACTTTGAAATCACAACCATCTTTCAACAACTTTCACCTTGGTGAACAGTGAAATACTACTTCTGACACATTAATAAAACCTCTCTATATAGTAATAAACATGTAATTCTAATAAACCAAAAATGCATTAAAATATTACACAACAAATTAATGATACATAGAATTTACATCCTAATAAAGTGTACCCCTTCATGCTTGGCTTACCAAGCTAAAGAACATTTGCTTCAAGAGTCACTGCCAGAATAATCGATCTTTTGTCTTCTCCATAAATTTTGCTTTCAGGTAAAATGAAGTTTTATTTCTTCTTAGTGAGAATAGAAACAGCTCAAGGTAGTTTGGAAGGCTGTCTTTTACCTTCAGGACCTAAGACTTCCAGTCAGACTAAGGCTATTAGGAAAGAAAAAAGCTAGAAGAGCACAGAAGGCTGTCAGACAGTACTATGCTGCTGCTGACATCAAAATTCAACATTTACCTTTTGCTTTTCAGACACTAAGACCTTCAGGAATTTCTCTGAGATATGCTACTAACAAGGAGGCAAGCTGAACTAGTGAAACCTTTTTACCTTCTCATATACTTCTGTAAGATAGCTCAGGTTGGGGGAGTGTCTAGGTCTTCCCATTTTATGTATTTTTCCTCTCATCAAGGGTAAACTAGAAGTCTCATGCAGATTTCAGCCTGATACAAATTCAAATACCTTTGACATCATAATTACACAGTATCAATCAAAATTAGTAACACTGCACTTAATTCATTAACAACTCTGCTGCCCTGTCAACAGGAGTCAATTACTGCAATTCTTAACATTTTTCTCAAAAGTGGTAATGGAACAAAATTTCATTTAAATTCATTTAACAAGAAAAGGCTTCTTCTGATGTTCACAACATCATTTTAGTGCATTAAGTCATAACTTTTCCTGGTTATTCACAACCACCATGGCTGAGGCCAGTTTTTCTAGCCACACAGAGTGTGACTGTGTGGTGCGTTGACCTCGGCTGGATGCCAGGTGCCCACCAAGCTGCTCTATCACTCCCCTTCCCAGGCGGACAGGGGAGAGACAACAAGATAAAAAATGACTCATAGGTTGAGATAAGGCAGTTTACCAAAGCAGAAGCGAAAGTTTGCACATGCACAAGCAAAGAGGAAAATAACAAGGCTTATTCTCTACTTCCCATTAGCAAGCAATGTTCAGCTACTTCCCCGGAAGCAGGGCTTCAGCATGCATAGCAGTTTCTCAGCAGGTAAACATTGTAAAGAACAAATGCTCCCCCTTCCTCCTCCTTTCCTTAGGTTTTCTATCTGAGCTGACATCATCTGGTATGGAATACCCCTTTGGTTAGTTTGAGTCAGCTGGCCTGGTTGTGCCCCCTCCCAGGATCTTGCCCTTGACTGGGAGGAGCGATGCTACAGTGCTGATGCTGTGCCAGCGCTGCCCAGCAGTAGCCAAAACACCAGTGTGTTATCAACACCCTTCTACCTACCAACACAAAGCATAGCACTGAGAGGGCTGCTATGGGGAAATGAACTCCATCTCAGCCAGACCCATACAGACTGTAACAGGATACAAATGACTTTATGTTTATCTGAAATATAACTGCACATTCTACAAGTAAAATACCTGTATGAAGAAGATACTGCTGAGTTGAAAGAGCTCCTTGTCTATGAACTAATGCTTTTGTCCAGACTTGAACTAACTGAAGTGAAAGATCAAGGAATTTACAGAGCACAAACATAAAAATATGAACTTTGGAGTTATTCCTGCCAACAGTAAACACTTTAAGGTAAGGAATGCAAATACATCAGTTTGAAATTAAGAAAACCAACAACAAATGCAGAGTCCACTTTTTCCCCTTACTTAAATTAAGTAATGACCCATCCTTTATGCTAGTATTTCCTCTTTAAAAGTTAGTTTTTCTATTTACAAAGTTGTTCTATTGCTTTTCAGCCTAGCTGTCACAGCTAAGCTATGAGAGAAGGACAGGATTTTACACTGCAGAAAGAGTTACTGTTGCCCAAAAAAGAACTAATAATATGTCTATGGCAAAAAATACTGGAGAAATAAGTAAAAAGGACAGAATTTGCACATTCACAATTTGAAAGCTTCATTCTGTTCCCCCATCCCTTTCCCCATGTAATTTCAATCCATTTGACTGCTGCTAAAAGAAAGACTGAGCTGGTGTTTTAACTGACTTCGGAATTTTAAAGCTGTTTGTCAATAAAAACAGAGGAAGCACCATAGAGAGTATGCTGCTGTTAGGATACTTTTATCAGCTGAAAAGAGTTCAAAGTGCTTTGCAGATAAGGTAATTATCATTAAACCAAATGATAAGAAAAGGAAATCAAGGCAAGAGAAAGAAAAGGAGTTGCCAGGGTCATCCAGCAGCCAAGTGTCAGTCAAAGATATTAGTCTTCCAACTTCTAGCACCCATGGCAAAGGACCATAATGACTTCTCTTTATATGAAGGCTTTTCATCAACATGTTGATGAACTGGTAATACACCTAATTTGGGCTACAACACATTAGCTAGACAAATTAGGTGCCCAAAACAAGAAGGCAGAGAACTGCCTAACAGTGAACAAAGTAAAAGCCCTGAGGCCATTACTGAAGGGTACCCATGCATACTGATCAACTGATGGGATCCCACTGGCACATACTAACCTCTGTCAGCAAACAACACCTCAAACCACATTTGCCCAATCTTTCACAACATACTGGCACATTGCAGAAGCTCCACTACTTGACCCTTTACCACAAAAGACATTTAAGGCAGGAATATCGAAATGTAGATTCTGGTTAAGTGCATATGTGCTCTGAGCATCACTTCTATAAGCCTCCAGTCCCCTTCACAGCACACCAGAAACATACACCATACAACTGCTACAACAGGAAGTTTCACATTAAAAGTCATATAGATGCTTACTGCCTGTAAAATTCATTAAAAGAGATATTAACTACTTCACTATAGTTTCAAAATATCCAAAATAATATGAAAAATTCCACTATTGAGGAGAATTTATTGTCTTCAAAAGCTTTAAAACTGTGTCAAACTGAAAATTCTAGTCATCTCCCAGAAGTTTCACACTCCATAAATCATATCTTCTTCTATCCCTAATTGAAAATTCAACTACAATAACAAGACAATTCTTTAGCTAGGAAGTTTTTTGCATATGTAACCAAACTTCTGCTCTGCTATTTTACAAGCCTTCCTTCAAGGAAAAAAAAATTCATCTACGCTGCCTTTGAGATCAAGCAGAACTCTATCCTACTGAAAGAGTCAAAAGTAATTCAAGATATTCTTTCCTGCATTGCACAGGAACTGATAATCTGCTATTTTATAATACACAAGCACCCTCTATCTCCATCCCCACCCCATTTGATTCACTTGGTAGACCTGGTCATTTCCTTTAGAGTGGAGATTTCTCTGACCATTCAAGGACCTTCACCCTCTTTGCCAGACTAAAATAAAATTTAAAAGGATTCTCTGACTGTTCCCCCTGGAAAATTGAAAACTGTTTTGTACTCTTCTCAGTAGACAGCTCATTTATCCACATTTCAAGATATACTGTTCTATAACAGTATTTCAGTTGTCCTCTTAGTCACACAACACTTCAGAAAACAAAAAAAAAAGTATTTTTCTGTCTGCTTCGACAGTATCAATATTATTATAGCTTAAATTTTAAAAAAGTTTTGTAAAGAATTTATTGAAAACAGGCAGTCTAGCAATTTGACCATGTGTATAGAGCTCTGCATAATTCAAACAAGCAATTTTACTTGTCTGCTTTGCAATTTTCCTATTAATGAAAATAATATTTACCTCACAGGGGGTCAGAACAATTAATTTCCATGAAGAGCTTGAATCTAAAACAGAGGGTAATTTGATATATCTCTGAGGAGAGGGTGAAGGAAAAACAAATTAGATTTATGCTCAGTTTCAAATGAGAAAAATATTTGAGTTGCAGCAGAACCAGCTACAGAATATTAGCAAAATTACACATTAAAAAAAAAAGAAAATTCAATGCTAATATAATTTCTCTCAAACTACATACCCCTATGAACAGCAGCAGACTCTTCAACATCAGATTTTTATCTGAACAGACAAGTTTTGGAATCTGCCTTGACTCCAAAGTTGCTGTAGTTTCACTAATAAAAGGAGATGTTACCTTCTGAGAACTCAGTGCTCATTTATTCGTGGAAAGAAAGGGAAAGAGAATTGCAGAATGATCTGAACATAATACTTTTAATAAATCCAAAACAGAAGAGAAATATAAAAAAGTACCTTGTGAATCTAGAGACTGTTAACACAGCTAACTATTAGGGATCCATGAAAATTCACTCCCAGCTTCAACTGTTCAATTCTTAGCCACAAAAGATTACCCAGTCCATCAATGTACTACATTGACACTGATCCTGACACTAGATCCATCATGTTTGAAAGTACCACAGTCTGTAGATAAATGAGTAATTACAAGACACAAGATTGAACCCAAGTTAGGAGACGGAGATACAAGGAAGTCGGGGGCCTTTTGCTACTATTTTTTGAGAGGAAGGGGCTTAAAATAGCACAGTTGTTTATCTACAAATGCTGCAGTTTAAACACTTTATAACTAAAACCCTTGGACAGAGAGAAACATACACTGCAGAACAACTCGTGATTTTATCATAAGATAAATACTAGACAATTTTTTGCTAAAGAAACTGCAATACTACAAAAGAAACTGAAATAAGAAAGTTGTTAATAAGGGAAATTAGATTATGAAGAAACAGAACAGCAAGGTTATCCATGCTTAATGAAGTACATGAAACACTTTCATGTTGTCAAAAACTGAGATTCTACACTTCAGTAAGTATTCATCAGTGTTTGGGAAAAACAACCTAGAAGTAAAAGAGCAGAAAGGAGTTACTTAATATAATGACAACATAGGTTTTGCTGGGGATTTTTTATTTTATGTAGAAAACCAAGTTTACTTTTACTGTACAAAAAGATACTCTTTAAGGAAAAGTTTTCCACTGTTATAAACTGCAGACCTACCTCCAGCACCAGGCCAGTGTAATCCACCACAAATGACAGAAGTCACAGAAGCTACATAAAACTAAAAATGGTGTGTGGAGAGCACAACATGGGCAGTAAGGGAGTCTACCTATGTTTTTATTCCAAGCCACAGAACCACAGAGAAGGAGGTGCAAACACCTCCACCAGCAGCAGCACTCCTCCAGAAGAGAGTCACATTGTTTTCAGCAGCTCAGATCAGCCAGAGCAGAAGAACCTGACTCATCCACCACCCAGAAGCATCCACTATCCATATCAGTTTCTTTATTAGAAACACTGTGTTTGCCAGAAATTTCCATTAAGAAGGAGAAAACTCTCTAATCTTATGCCAGGCTAAAAATTTCAAACGTAAAAGAAGAATTAGTAACAGCAGCATAAAACCCATACACATTGCAAATGAACATTTCTTTTTAAATAATTTCACAGTCTAAATAGCATCTTCTGCTCTAGTCTACCTGAGTCGTTGTCCACCACAGTGAGGAATCCACAGGCACATATCAATTCTTCACCTGCTTCCCTATATCCCTTGGGGCAGAACATGTACATCCTTCTAAATAAAAGTTTTGAGAAGAGTCTACTCCCATGATTCATCCAAATAAGCATGCCAGCAAGTTGAAAGTGAAAATAAATAGTGGCTATAAATCTTGAGGGAAAAAATTAACATTTTTCTTTAGTTTTTCATAGATTTTTTAGTCCGTTTATATCCAACAACGGAAAAGTTACACAACTCAGTGAGCTGAAACAAAACAGTTAGATATCAATGCTATTAGGTAGAAGTTATGTACTCCACGTGACATGTCACATTCATTTAAATATACAGATACAGGAATGTGTCTTTAACAAAAACCAAAAAAAATATTAATTCTCTTACATGAAATAAGAACAAACCTAATGACAAGTATTATTGAGATACTCTCCACATCATTCCTATCTTAAAAAAGCTTGCCTCCATCTCTGAAGTGAAATTCAGCAAGCTTTACTTAAAATGTTTCAATTTCAAGAGAACACACAAAGCTTCAAACTGTTTCATAAACAGGAAAATACAAAAAAGACCATCTCAGCTGCATTGTGGCCATTTGAATTACCTAACAGCATTTTTTCCCCTTATACTTTTGGAGATCCATTATGAAAATCTATAGTGTTATTATGTGATGCCACCGACAGTGTCTACAAAGAGCCTATGGCAGGTCTTAAATTATTTTTACCCAGCCTTAACAATATAACAGCCTCATTAGTACAGATGCACGATTGTTAGTTTCTGATGGGCTTAGGAAAAGCATGGAAAAGAAAACATTAGTAATGCATTACATGGAATTCAAACAATCTAGAGCAAGAACATGGAGCACAAGCACAACTTGAACAAATCCTCCTATAAAAAAAAACAGACATACCATAAGTAACAGCTGATTTCAGAAACATCCTATTAAGGCCACACAGGGCCAGTCAAACCCATTATAAAGCGTGTATGTGCTGCTGCAGGGGAGGGGGGAAGCTCTCTTTCCCCTTCTTTGGAAGTACTGGCTTTCAGCAGCATTGGTCCCTTGATTCAGCCCACCCTGCAGCTGCACACATCTGTAAGCATAGGCGGTAGGAAGGAACAGCCAAGTTGGGGGAGGACAAAAGCACAGTGCGCCCTTGCAGGGGCTACATGGGCTTGTGCCAGGCTGGTGCGGCTGGACCCCCACGCTCTGAACTTCCAAAGCAAAAACATTCTCCATTTTGCTAGGAAAATACAGATCTTGTCCAGTACTGCTACAACAGCAATTTCCTAGAGTGGGCTGAGCTCCAAGACATCCGAACAAAAAATCTCATCCTATTGGCTTTACTAGTTACCTCAGACTACTATTCATTGCTTTGAGGGAAAAAAATCTGAACTTTAGCTGAAATACCAATTTTATCAGGTACAAGCAAGCTTAAAATCTGTTAATACACTCCAAAGTTAGGTTTGGATGCACTTTTGACTCTTATTCCAAGAGATTCAGCAGAAACATTTGAAAAAAAACATAGCAGGTTACTGATGTAAGGGGAACTGAAAATGAGCTTCTGCAGGCCTGATGTCCCATATGGAAGACAAATCAAATTAGCCCAGACTGGTGTACTCTGTTAATGGACCTTCTCCTGACCTGTGGCAAGAAATCTTATCATTCATATGTATCACAGAATCACAGAATATCTCAAGATGGCTGGGACCCACAAAGATCATCAAGTCTAACTCCTGGCCCAGCACTGGACGCCCCAAGAATTACACCATGTGCCTGAGAGTGTTGTCCAAACGCTTCTTGAACTCTGTCAACCTTGGTGCTGTGACCACTTCCCTGGGGAGCCTCCAACCACCCTCTGGATGAACAACCTTTTCCTAATATCTAACCTAAATCTCCCCTGACATAGCTTCATGCCATTTCCTCATGTCCTGTCAGTAGTCACCAGACAGGAGAGATCACTGCCTGCCCTTCCACTTCCGCTCATGAGGAAGGTGTAGACTGTGATGAGGTCTTCCCTCGGTTTCCTCCAGGCTTGAACTCCAGCCAGGTGACCTCAGCCACTCCTCATACGGCTTTCCCTCAAGGCCCTTCACCATCTTCATTGCCCTCCTTTGGACACTCTCTAAGAGCTTCATATCTTTCTTATATTGTGGTGCCCAAAACTGCACACAATACTCAAGGTGAGGCTGCCCCAGTGCAGAGCAGAGCAGGACAATCCCCTCCCTTGACCGACTGGTGATGCTTTGCCTGATGCCCCCCAGGACAGGGTTGGCCCTCCTGGTTGCCAGGGCACTGCTGACTCACATTTACCTTGCTATCAACCAGGACCCCCAAATCACTTTCTGCAGCACTGCTCTCCAGTGTCTCATTCCCCAGCCTGTATGTATATTCAGGGTTGCCCCAGCCCAGATGCAGAATCTGGCACTTGTCTTTGTTAAACTTCACACAGTTGGTGATAGCCCAGGCCTTTGATTTGTCATGGTCTCTATGCAGGGCCTCCCTGCCTTCAAGGGAGTCAACAGTTCCTCCCAATTTAGTACCTCTGGCAGACTTATTTAGTATGCCTCTGAGTCCTGCATCCAAGACATTTATGAAGATGTTGAAGAGAACCGGGCCTAAAATGAAGCCCTGTGGAACCCCACTAGTGACCTGTCACCAGCCTGATGTAACCCCATTTACTATAACACTTGTCTTTTTGTTGTCACCCACAGTACTGCCCAGGTTCAACTCCAGGTGAGTTCTGGCAACGCAAATTTTCTCCCTGCAGTGACAAGCAACCCCTCTGTATTCCTCCTGTGTCACCAAACCTTGTGTCCACTGGGCATACACTTCTGATTTTTTGCCTTAGCTTCAAAAGAAGATCCCTGTTCAGCCAAGCCAGCCTTCTGCCTTGTCTGCTGACTTCCAGCATTAAAAAAACTGCATCACGGACCTAATTTTTAAGAAAGATCAGAAATTATTAGCTAGTAATTACATATAAGAACGACTTCCAGCCCAGTTTCAAATACTTGGAGAACACAGCATTACTAACATGTTAAAAAAAATATGTATGTTTGCAATCTTGAATAAAGAGATCCACCAACCCATATCTCACTTCAGTGTCTGAGTATAGAATAATTAGCAGTTGCACTTTTGGCTTGGTAAACATAAAGGTCTCTTCTTGACAAGGAAGTATTTCCAAATCTAAATATTTGTATTTTTATGCTATTTCAAAGGGCACCACATACTTTATTAAGAGGATGACCTGAAAGAAGTTCCCCATCACCAGTGTCTTAGTCACCATAGCCATGTAAAGCCAAAGCACTATGAAAACAGCACTCTGCTGCCACAGGGAAGATACCACACAGCAAACCCATACACAGCATAGGATTGCAATCACCATGTTCATACAGCACTCTAAGATGCATACATTTTTAACATTTTTTAAGAGTTTTACAAGCATTATCTCCAGATAGATTGGTTACACACTGCATACCCAAAATAGCTGGTAAGATACCCAAGAAAAGCTATCAGTAATAACACAAAGTTTACTCTAGAGGAGAAGGGCTCCTATCATGCTGATCACTCACTTCTTCCCTTACAGTGCAACAGGGTCTCGATTTGCAGTCTCGGGTTGCTTCCAAACACAAACATACTTTGATCATAAGTATTCCCCACACCTCCCTGGCTTTTTGAAATATTTGGATTTTAATAAAGCCCAAGTAAGGGCCTTTCCTCACATCTAGACTCAACAGATGAAAAACTGTCCTATGACCAACCTCAAAAGAAAATCCACCCGTTACTTGAGTGCACTTCTCCAGATGGAATTGTTTGCTTTTATCCAAAAGAATGCTCTTTGTGATCCCTGCACCAGGTAGTAGGCTGCAAACATGGCTTCACTGAGGAGAGGAAAGGAGTATCAACACTGCACCTTCACCAAAGCATGCTGCCAGGATAGCAAATGCTCAGACTCACTCTTTTCACTCAAGCAAGTCACATTTTGTGTTATACAGGTTACAGAAAATAAATCTCAGTATGTTGCAAATCAAATCTTAAGTAACTGTGCATGGTAATTAGAAGACAACTATTAGAGTCCATACAAAAGGACCATTTCAGGAAAAAGAAATTAATTATAAACATCAGGGATAAATAAAGAATGTCAATGTGACTAAAACAAAACATTCCTTCAAAGCAAAAGGTAACTCAAAACAACAAAAAACCCCCTTCAGATTCATGATTTCACCACTCAACACATATCCTGAAATGCTTCCGGGCAGGGAGAAGAAACACCAGAGACATTTGTGAGGTCCTTGGGGGAACCCCACCCTCTAAGCAAAACCAAGGTAAACTCTATTCCAAGTCAGTTCACACCAAGAGAAAACATGGTTAGTGTAATGGAAGATTAATTTGTCTGTATGGCGATGAACACAAAATAATTCTGGCTATTGAGAAAATATTGTAGGAACTCTTCTCTTAGAAATTGTCTACCAGCATGTGTGTGCTGCGTTTACACTTAATTTTCCATCAAGCCGAATTCTGATTCACATTCACTAGTTTGCCAACAATTGTGCCTAGATCTGGAAGGAAAGGGGAAGAAATGGGAGAACAGCAAGATGCCAGACCCATTACTTAATGGAATTACTGGCTAAAGCCTACTCACTTTTTTCAGAATTTTTTATGGACTTCAAGAAGTTCATAAATATGTCCTTATATTTGAGAAATACAATCTAAGGATTTACAACAATTTGCCTTTAATTACAGTTGTTAATATTTTGTTAAGCATGATGCTTATATATTCACAGCACAAATACCACACTGCAGGACTCAGAAAGGGAATTTTTTTTTTCAGCTGTATTTTTGTTAGGCTCATTTCACAAACCATCTGTTTCTCAGTAAAATACATACATAATGTTATATCTGCCCTAAAACAAGCTCTCAAGTACAAGGTTCCACCTTCCTCCTTTTTCCTTTCAGGCCTTAGTTCGCAGATGGTCAAGAGGATGTTTATAGTAATAGAGGATGTTTATCAACCAACCTTCATAGGTTAGAGAAGCTGGTGCCTTCATAAGAACATTTAACAATGTCTTTTAGCAGCCAAAGTACTAAACACGTAATTCTTTAAAATAATTTTATTTTAAAAATACTTGGAAAATACTGATCCTGAATTCACATCTGCAAAGCTGCCTTCTTACACCTATGTGGGTTTCAATCCCCAAAATACAACCTTCTGTCATATTTAAACGTTCCTTTAATTCACAGTAAGTCTCAACAACCCTTATAGAGTAAACAGTCCCAGCGATTCACAAGTGTGAAAATGAAATACTTAAGAATTCCTGGTTGCCTTCATACTGCAATTTTGATTAAACATCCTCTTCTTTTTACCAAACTTTCGCCTTCTGTCTTCAACTTATTAACCAGGTCACAGTCAGACTTGCATAAAATTTTCCAGGCTAACCACAGAAACACAAAAACTATGCTAGCATACTGGATTTGCATGGATCACAGGAGACATTGCTCAACCTTACAGACCAGGACTAATCCATATTCAATGTGCAACTTGCTTACTGGAGTCTTCAAACATTCCTCCTTATCACCCTTTTGTGAAACAAAAATTATGCCACTTCAGAGAGACATAAATGAGGTAGACAAGCTGACGGTCAGAGTCACTCATTGGGTGTCCATGGCCCCCTCAGGGATTCCCCACGCATCCAACCAACAGCCCAGTACCACACACTGCTCCTGGAAGAAGTGGGAGCTGAGAGGGCAGGAGTCTTGGCTTTTCCCACTCTTTCAGCCCTTTCATGTTCTGTCATCAATAGCCAGCTGATGACACAGTAAACCAGATCATTAGAGCCAACTCAGTTGGAACCCAACATCTTCTCTGTCAGGTTAGCTTTGACACAAAAAGCAATTTCCAGTCAAGTTTGCTGAATGCCTTCCAGAATTCCCAGATTAGCAAGAAGCTACATGGGAAACTGCAGAGGGGTACAAGAACACAGTTTTCAGCATTAACTGAGTAAACTCAGGCTTGATTAAAATTGGCCAGGGAGCTACAATATTAATCACCAACATTTCAGTAAGTCCTTTTCCAAAGTTTCTCTTCCTATTGAGAATCCTATCTTATGCCCAACGCCACCTAAACCAGCAAATTGACTATGGGTTTTCAAACAAGATCCTTTTCCATTACATCACCAGGGCCTAATCCAGCACATCCAGCCATTAAACTACAGTCTAATAAAAGTGCATCTCACACAGAACAAGAAGACTATGATCCACATGACTCAATTAATACAGACACTGCTAGCTGAAACTTCAGCAGGGGTGCAATTGATTTCCACCCCCACCACCATGTACTTTTTCTCCAGTAGATCCAGGTCCTATAATGTATGAAGACTAAGACTTGGTATGCAATGAGCTGATCACTCAAAGTGACTGCTCACAAAACTATCTACTGAAGACTTTCACCCTCAAAAGATGTTAAACTGTATTTTAGCTCCTAAAAAACCCCAATTTATAAAATTTTTTGTACATTTTTACAATAACTAGATTAATATATATCTAAAAAGAAACTTCTAAATAACTTTTAAATGTAATATACTTCTAAAAGAAAAATACAATATATAGAAAGCTAATAAATAACAATACAGGTGACATCTTCAGCAACTTTCAAATTGGACTAGAAGTATAGTTGTCACACATGTATGGCACGCTAATTGTAAATATCTAATATAATTTGCTCTAAGGAACAAATTCATGTTTTAAAAACACAGGAAATCAAAAGTTTATTAAGGATTTTTAATTCTCTGTGACCTAGACAAGGGAAACTAGTATACTGCTCACCGGGTATCATTCTTACTGATTGAAATACTGGTAATTTCCCTGTAGACCAAAGTAGATCTTATCAAATGACTACTATGCCCCGAAGAGGTCATAAATTAGTAATAGTATGCAGTGACTTGATACTGTATGGGGGGGAAGAGGAAGATGAAAAAAGAACACATGTTATGTCAATGAATTCCAACTTGCTTCTGAACAGGATTCTATCACCAGTTTCACCAGCAACAGACAGATGAAACACATAAATGATTTGCAGGCTCCCACGTGGAGAGATGCAGCTCTTAAAAAAAAAAATTCCATGCAAGTCACATCAGGTCAACACCCTAGTGATCTAGAAGACATCATGAGTGCTGAAGTGACATCATGTTACATCTTTCAAAGAGTGACTTGGCTTTACAAAGGGAACAAAATTAATCTGTACATTTTAAGCCTTGTAAAATAAAGAATTTAGAGCATAGCTACTGCAGCAATACAGATATAGAAGGCCACCTTAGCAGCAGATGTACTTTATCAGATACAGAAATCTGAAATATGTTCCATGGACCAAAATACATATACATACAGACATCTGCATGTTCTATACTCATCTGTGCTCCTAAAAAAATAACAGATTAAGAAAATCAGGTATGCAGAAAACAAAACAAACAAAAACAGTGAAAAAAGCAATGTTTTCATATTTCAAAGTTATAGCCATAGAGGATTGAGTTAACAAGCATTAGAAACATTCTGTGAAGACATGCAATAGAGGGCTCACATTGGCAAGAACTATTACTTATGGTTTAAGGGCAAAAAATGCAAGGAGTTAGCATGAAGGCCTGTACCAAGCACAAGAAGGAACCAGATGAACTTTGGAAACTCAAATGCAAACATTGCCAAGGAGATCCATGTGCAGTCTTCCAGTTCCTTGCTGTCAGCAAGAAGAATGCTTGGCTTTCACGGTGAGAGAGAGGCTGCAGGTTAGCTGTGGTCTCAGTTCTTGCTGGAGGTAAAGTGCTCAGTACAACTTGCAGAAAGAGCACTACCTAAATTCACTGTTCTGGAACAATGATATTTCTCTCAGGTGCCTTTTGCTTACATCTGTAAACCCACACACAAGAGGCTGGGCACAGAGTGACTGGAGAGCAGCCAGGCAGAAAGGGACCTGGGAGTTTGGATTGACAGGAAGCTGAACAGGAGCCAGCAGTGTGCCCAGGTGGCCAAGAAGGCCAATGGCATCCTGGCCTGGATCAGGAACAGTGTGGCCAGCAGGACCAGGGAAGTGATTCTTCCCCTGTACTCAGCACTGGTGAGGCCACACCTCAAGTACAGTGCCCAGTTCTGGGCCCCTCAGTTCAGGAACGATATTGAGGTCCTGGAACAGGTTCAGAGAAGAGCAACAAGGCTGGTGAAGGGACTTGAGCATAGGTTCTATGAGGAGAGGCTGAGGGAGCTGGGGTTGTTCAGTCTGGAGGAGGCTCAGGGGAGATCTCATCACTCTCTACAACTCCCTGACAGGAGGTTGTAGCCAGGTGGGGGTCGGTCTCTTCTCCCAGGCAACCAGCAGTAGGACAAGAGGGCATGGTCTTAAGCTGTGCCAGGGGAGGTTTAGGTTGGATATTAGGAAGAAATTCTTTACAGAGAGGGTAATCAGCCATTGGAATGGGCTGCTCAGGGAAGTGGTGGATTCTCCATCCCTGGAGGTTTTTAAGATGAGACTGGATGTGGCACTTAGTGCCATGGTCTAGTAACCACGGTGGTAGTGGATCAAGGGTTGGACTTGAGGATCTCAGAGGTCTTTTCCAACCTGGTTGATTCTATGATTCTAAGAATATTTATGCACAAGATGCTGACAAGTCAGTCCCAAAGTAGTGAATATTTGCATTTCAGATGCCCTGGACATTTCACTCACAGATCTCATTTGTGTCCATGGCCATTGCTGCACAGAGTCATTTATACCAACCTCGCTCTTCTCACCACCTTTCAAACTACAGGTTGGTCAACTACCAGTTCACCACTGACAAAGCTGAGTTACTTTCTTTATTATTTTATTTCTCACATCCAAAAAAGTTATTTACAAATAAGCGGGCTTTTATTTCCCCACAGATTTTTTTCATATAATCTAATCTACATTTACATTGACTTAAATCCATGCTGATATCTAGTTTTATCAGATTTCCTCAAACATAAATAAAACACACAATGCCATATTCCTTTTTACATATAGAATAAAATAGAAACATTCAGGAAGTGACTGATTTTTGTAGGGCATTGTAGGACACTGCTGCAGCTCATTTATATTTTCCTTTTGGGGAGATGAAAGAAGGGAAATAATTATTTGAATTCTCATGCAATACAATCAGTTCTACTCAAATACGTGCATTAATACAGGCATTACTGTCAAAACAGGGAAAAAGGCTAAATATCAGCAAAATGTTAAATCATACAAAACTATTTTAGTATCAGATTGTGTTATTCTAATCTTGAATCAGAAATGTAAAATTCACATCAATTCAAAATGCATCCTTCTGTCATACCAATAAAATAGATAATATTCCTAACCCCAAATTCCAAACAAAAAGGCATTAAAGTAGCTGGTGATCTTAGGCCTTTTCTCCCACAAGCTAAGCAGAAAAATAGTAGAACTAAAACAAAATGCTAAATCATATCAGTAAACACTGGGTTTGGTGGACTTGGCAGCACCATACCTCGATGTCAGATCTTGAGACACTACAGGAAATGAACATACAAGGTATGAATATATTAATGTTCACAGGAGTTGGACAAAGAAAGAAACAAAAATATTATTTCTAATCAAGCAGAGGTAATTGGGGATTCTGGTAAAAAGTGGCAGTTAAAAAGTAAAGTCACAACCAACATTATTTATATTAGTCAACGTAAACAGAATCCCATGTTAACTAGGCATGTCACTCTCTCTGGTTTCAGATATCTCCAGCAAGGCAAAGGGTGTATTTACCAAAATTACTTCTACTTGTATAAGACTGATATCCGTGCCTCTGAAGCTTTCTGCCTCCCACATGCTGATCTCACCATTACCCACGAAGCCACTGAAGTGAATAACGCACTGTAAGCCAAGCCGGAACTTAAACATGTAACAGAAGAAAGAGACAAGCAGTACAAAGAAACAATTCTGCAAACCAAGCCCAAGGAAGAAGATATTATCCAGTCTCAAGGAGAATGCTGGAGTTTAAAGATCAAGTACTTTTGTACACTGCAATGTTTCTATAAACACCTTTCTTTGAAACAAAGTATCTGATCCGTCTTTCCCTCCAACTCAAACTGCTACATGCTGTCACCTTAAGAGGTACTGTGAGCCCAGAGAAAAGAGGACAAGCCTGAAAAAAGCAGGTTCAATTGGAGCAAGTTGTGAAAGAGTACACAGATACAGCTACTTGCTACATAAGACTAAAGACAACAAAATCATAGTTTAAATTCTCCTGCTTTTAACGAAGTGCTCATAAAAGGTACGCCCCAAGAAAGTGACCTTTATAAAAGGTAATGTTTCTACGTCTTGTAAGAAAGGGATAAGGGAAGAACTAAACTTCTGAAACAGGCAAACAACGAGAATTACACAGCCTCCATGTGTAAACATAAATTAACTGTTGTTGTACGTTTTTGGCTTTTGTGGCTGGAAGAACTAGTCACTCAGCTTATGCCAGATCAAAATTAAACAAGAGCTTCAGGTACACATAACCTCCCTGCTTTGCAATAAGGGAAGCCAGTGCCACAAGAGGCTAGCCAGTTTTTCTTTACAGTCTCATAATGTTGCAAAACCAGAACAGAACAGAAGTTGCTAACAGTTCTCAAGCTGGCTTCCTGAAACAGGACAAATTCAGGTAATTTTTTACTTATGAAACTTCAGGTAAGAATGCTACTTAACCCTTGATAAACTACTACTTTAAAATACAGTAAAACCCAAATTTAAAAAAAAAAAAAAAAACAAAACCAAAAACACAGACCCGCAAAATGCATGTGAGTAATTTTACTTACAGGAATATTCTTGCTGAATTTAACTGAACTGGTCACAGATTACATGGCATCCCATTGTTACAACTTTAACCTCATGGAAGATACCTCTCCTTTGATGATTAAAAAAAAAAATAAAAATAAAAAAAAAGAACTTTTAGTAACTACGCCATAATCTTAAAACAAATCACTTGAGAAAAAAGAAAAAAATATCCAAAAAAGGATGTTTGGCAACATCCCATCTGCTTATCCATTAGTCTTGCCTAAGTCAGCTCATTCATTACAAGCAAATATTAAAGGGGACCAGAAAATTATCATACTGGAGTCTGAACATCTAAGTACGCACTATGTAAAACACATCCCAACTCCTTGCCAAAAAATACCAGTAAATCAATAGACAATAAGCAACAATATGTACACCTGACTTGAGAAAACTCTCATGAAGTTTTATTTTACAAACCTGTTCACCAATGTTGTCTGGAGCACCTTTAACACATCCACTCAATCTAATACATTGTACTAGCTATTCCATGCTTTTAATTCTCGTTAAGCTTTGCTGTTGACTGTTAAGGTAAAATAAAATTTCTGCTAAACTATAAAACGGAAAATATTTTTAAAACATTTTTTTTTGTTTGGTCAAATTAAAGCATCTTTGTTTTGGGTCAGCCCTAAATAATTATAATATTCTAAAATATTATGTATTTAGAACGATTTCCAGATACTCAGGAATTTCTACCTAATCTCAAAGAAAAAAAAGGTTGCAATTTTATAGCTAGAAATCAATCAGATAATTTAGCAAGGTGAGTTTTTCCTCTTTTCTCCAGCATTGCTTACATTACCACCATCATGGAATACACAATCAACCATTCCCTCAGTACTAATGAGCTCTGTATAATGCGTAAAAAATATTCCCAGGATGTCCGAATTCTGTATGCAGGCAGAGATTGCACAAGCTGCCTACAGGAATCTGAATGTTCAGTAATAGTATTCAAAACTGTGACTCTACTGGAAAATATCTGTAAGGAGATCCTTTGAGTATAAAACCCTACCTTCCCATTTTTATGGTGTTTTCTTAAACCTAGAGCAAGAATGCAAAGTCTTTTAACTTGAAGGTGTATTTTCAATTTAATCTGCTTTCAAATTTGAAATTGAAAATGAGAAATGCAATACACCCATTTCAGCTACTTCAATTAAAGCATTGGTGGAAAATCCTGTCCCAATCATCATTTGAAAAAAAAAAACCACCAAACACAAAAAAACCAACACATTTTAGGCATATTGCCTAGTTTTCCCTTTGTAAACATGAGGTTTTGGTAAAAAAATATTAGTAAGCAAATTGGAAATGAAAAATTTACAGTGCAGTCCAAGGAAGATACCACCTTGTCTAAAAAAGTTTATGGTAGGTCTTTTATGAGAGGCTAAAACCTTCTAACTTGTTTTGCCAATAAAATAGAGCTTTTAGAATTGTTAACCAACAAAGAAACATCCATGGTGTGAATGTTGGGGTATCCTGTGCAGCGCCAGGAGTTGGACTCGATGATCCTCATGGGTCCCTTCCAACTCCACATATTCTATGATCCCTTCACCATCCAAAACTCTCCTAGCTGACCTGAGAAATCCATCAGTTATGCCAGGCCAAATGAGCATTGCTCTTTATCGTTGAAAACAACTTTTGCATGCCTCTCAAGTAAGATTAAATTTATCAATAAATAGCCTATTTTCAGTGATGCCATGCTGCTATTGATCCCAGGTGTATGCTCATAGATAGATACTCGTCCACTAGTGTGGCTAACAGTCACACCAGGATCACTAGGGCAGCTATTTGCTCTGGCTCATGTATGCACAGCTGCACTTCTCCCTCTTAACTCCTAGTTTGCAGCTACACTCAGCCTTGTATAAACAAGATTTAACTAAATGCCACTCTAGTTAATATTTCAAGAGTTTTTGTTTTGGGATATTTTTTCCTGATAATTGATTCCAGAGTTTCCATTTGTAGAAGATAATCACAGTTTCCTTTTCAGTCCTACGATTAAGGCAGCTAAGGGTACGACCAGATGAGCTAGGAGATAATTCTTCCATTTTAAGATAAACCAATGAAACATCATGAGTAGGAGTTATAAACGCCAGATACTCCCTCAGCACACACCCTGGGTGTGTCCATCACATCAATCAGACCTGGCACTCCCTACGGTTGCAGTTGAAATTCAAGAGCAAAACTGTTGTGGTTGGACAGAAATGAGGAGACTGCTGTATTCACTTTTCTCACCTGACCTTTAGAAGATTTTGTAGCAATGATGGAGCTATAGGACGTGGTGTGTGAGTGTGCCTAACTGCACCAGAGGAAGTTCCCTCTGGTATATCCCAGATGTGTAACATGACACTCAGACAGATCTCATATTAATTGTTTTTGTATATTCAGGCCTTGATTTTCAAATAGCCAGAATTTCATTGAAATCACACCCTGTAAACTTAGCATGTTTACAGTATGTTTTAGAGGAAACAGATGTGTCACTGAAATCATCACATTCATTAATATATTGTGCATTCTAAATTTCCTTCCTATCCACAAGAAAAAAGGAAACAGGTTAAACAGTTGAATAAACATAACTGTTTGACCACAAATAAACTCATGCCTAGATATCAAGTGCCTGTATTTCACTCTCCTTTTAAAAAGGACCTCTCTCAGAATGGAGATCTAAATACAAATTAAAAGATTACTTCTGCAGTCCTTCTAACATCCTTTATATCAAAAGCCCTTAACAAGAGACCTAAAATTTTGATTTGCAATTGCTTTTATTTACAGTTCAGAACCTGAAGATTTCTGAGTATTTCCTAAAAAGAAATCTTGCCGAAATGGGAAATCCAATACAATGGCTTTATTTTAAGGTGCATCATAATTGAAAAACTGATTAGAACACTCTGGAATTAACATACATTTTCTTAAGGAAAAACAAAAGAAAATTGCACATTTCTTTTTCACTAGTGTATCTAACACTAACATGAAGGACTGCAAGAAGTCTTGACAGTAAGAACCTCACTAAAAGACGAAAGAATCCACAGTTTTGAAAATTGCCACATTTGGGAAATGACAGAAAACATCTCTTGGGGGTGGGAGGGGCGTCATGGGGATAAAAATCAAACTGAGGACTATGTTAAGTATCAGATGCCGTGTTTTTATGAAAAAAATATCATATCAATATCTGTATCAAACAGATAATTTTACCTATTACATGATCAATTAACACTTAAAAATTTCATTACAAGCAAATCCTCTTTACCATCTACATCTCTGGCTTCCAAAGATACAAGAATAGATGGGAATGCAATGCCCAGTATTACCAGCTTAGCATGTATCTATAAAATGTGGATTATGGAAACTTTTGCAATATCAAGTTAAACAGAACACTTCAGAGCTTTGCCTCAGTCACCTGTAAAAGACAAGCTCCAGAAATGATGTAAAGGTATAATTAAACCTCCACGGTTATAGACATCATAATATGCAAGGTCTGAATCCAAGCTTGGGCACCCACATCTGGTCATGCAGAGAATCTACTCTTTCTTAAGTTTCAAAAGTTGCAGAGCCCGACATGTTTCCTGGACTACAATTTTTTCCCCACAATATTAGCTAATAGCTCCCTAGACCTATTAACATTACATTTACTGCCAGATTAAATATTGTTCTTCAGCTTAACAACTTCCTTTCTCTTGGAATATCTCTTGGCTGTTACCACTGACACGGTCACATTTACACAGCTCAGGTATCTAGACAGTCTTCACTATTCCCCTCTGTTGCAAAGCATAACAAGGGCAAGGGCTCCAGTTTAGACACTAGATGTGCAAACATAAACTTGAAGATTCAGATGTGACTTTCAGCATTAGGCTAAGGTTAAGAATGGCATTCTGATGGGGCAATCTTCAACCTGAGTATTGTAAAAATCAAAAGAACTGTATGCATGTCAAATAGCAGAACAATTCTACAATTTATCACAAGTCCTTTTTCATAAGCAACAGACAACCCTTGATGGGCAAGAACATCCACCAGTCCACTCATTTGATAACAAAGTACAACTCAAAGAGAGAAGCACGGCCTACCGAAATTGGTCTCAATGGAGCACTTTTCTGGGACACAAGAAGAAAGCCAATTACTGGGAGTCCACAGGTAGAGTGCTATGGTTTTGAAATACATTCATAGTCTCCTGCAATGCACAAGTATGCTCTGACCACCTACCCAGAACACAAACTTAGCAACTTAATATTGCTCAAGGGTCTCTTTTATTTTGTAAAGAGGAGTATACTACTATTAAATCAAGACAGATATAGATTTTCTTTTTTCCTTTTATTACTTTAAAAAGTACACATTCCTGCCTTCCTGCAACTACTACGTTACCAATTGCAGGGAGCAATCATCCAAGGAGCAGCACAGTACTAGGAAGATTACTCTTTCCAGATAAGTATGCTTAGACCAAAGTTGAAGAAACATTTAGTGAATAATGTTATATAAGGTATACACTTTTTGACATAACCAGTCTTATTTTGATTAGCTGCTCCATCTCTTTTAATAAGAAGAGAAACAAGCATCCAGTAGTTTCTAGATGTAGTCAGAAGTATCAAAGTAAAAGCAGAAAAAGGACTAGTAAACTGGATAATTATGAATAAAATAAAACATGTAGCTTGCATTTTCAGATATCATCATAAACACCACATACATCTTTACCTTACCAAAAGTAAGGAAAATATGATGTCATAAGAATGAGTGGTTCAGGTGAGGTTGAAGGAGCGCTAAAGCATAAGTTAATCCTTAACCTCGACAAATCATTCCACAGGTAATCAAAAGTCAGTTACTTAGTTCTCCATCTGTTCTTTCCATCTGTGCATTGTTTTGTAGAAGAAAGCATTGCTGTGACTTTCATTCCCATCACTGAGCAAACCAAGTAAAGTTCAGTCCCAGCTACCTTCTCCACAACTACAGTGGATTCAAAGGTTTTTCAAACCTGCCTCCCAAAAAGAGATGCTACAAGAGATACAATGTTACTCAGTTCTGAAAGACCCCAAGAATCCAGAGGTCTTCATGACTCACAGAAACAAAATGCCAAAATGATTTCAGAGCAGCCTGTTTCCTGGATTGGACAGGAACATCGAACACACTGCTAGAAGCTGCCTAGAGAGCCTGTAGAAACTCCCCCCCTGGAAAAAGTCAATACTTATCTGGAAAAAGTTCTGAGCCACCTGGATTAACTTCATCCTAGCATTGGACTACATGACTTCTAGTGGTCCCTTCAAAGCCTTCAGAATTTTAACATCTTAAATATACTCAATTTCAAATGTTTTAATGACAGAAATACATCTTCAACAACCCAAATCTTTCTTTATAATAGCCAGACTATTAGTAAACTCACATGTAACTACACTTAATAACCCACTTGATTTCTTCTTTCAACACATTAAAAATGCCAATTAGACAATCACTAGTTATGAGTTTTATCATAGCAATGGATGTTCCTAGCTTGAACTTAACTGCATTTACCAACAGATACTTTCTTCATTAGACAGCACCAGTACACATCAGAAAGTCAAGACTAACATTAGATACAATTTAATTAATATAAAATGTTGGACAAGAGATGAACAGACAAAAAGAAAATCTAGACTTCTTACTTTCAGTGTCAAGTAATTTGATTTCCATCATAACTAATTAGAAAAGCAACCATTCCTAATTAATCTTCTCCATATTTACTGTATTATGGCTCTTCATTACCAATGAAACATGCATTTTGTAACACGCAAAGCAGAACAAGACCAAAACAATTCTGGAAATATGACTTACGCAGTAAAGTTTTATGCTAAATGGATACCTTCAGTTCCAAAGCACAATACTATTTCAGGATGCAACTGTGAATAAAACTCTCACTTTGTCTTGAGGTGTCACATTTACTATAACCATACACTTCAGCTTTAAGTCAGACAAAATTACATTCAAACTGCAAATTCCTAGGAATAGCCCACCCCAGAAGGAAAAGATGTTTTGACAGTACTTGCACTTCCTCTGAAATCAGATCAATTTGTTTGCTCTCAAACCTGAAACAGCCTTACTCTGAGAGAGATGACCATTTTTTTCCTATTCAAGGGCAGTGGAGAAAGCACCAGGAAGAAACGCTGTCTAGCTTCCAGCTTGTGTAAGTTTCCTCTAAACAATTAAAATTTTAATAAAACTTTAGTACTATTGAGAAGGTGCATGCCCTGTTGCACAAAGACTGTATCATTATCTTGAGTTTTGCACTTAAAATCAAGCACAAGGGGGTTGGAACTAGATGAGCTTTAAGGTCCCTTCCAACACAAACTGTTATATGATTCTATGATAGCTGCTTATAAATCAACAAAGACCTAGCCTTTTAAACAATCACTGCATTAATGAAATCTGTACTACAAAACTCATCTCCAGCTAGGTAGACGCATACCTTACAGATAGATATCTAATTTATGTTATTTTTTTATTTTATTTCTGAGATAGATACAGGCATAGTTATAGGTAGACCTATGTGTCATAATAAAGTGTGTGTACATATATGTCTCTCTCTCTCATAGAAAGAAGAAAAAATAAATATCCTTCTATCCCCAGAATCAAAGCTTTACTCAATTGAACAGGAAACATGTCCAGAGAGCATTGTGCAAGGCTTTTAGGTTAGGTAGAAGCAACTTGCCTTCTAAAAAGAAAACAACAGAAATTGAATTCATGTGAGATTTTGAAGAGTATCCATTCTGAGGATTGTAAGAGCACAACTATGGTGTTCTTTCTCTAAGATGGAATAGAAGACCAGAAGAGATACAGAAGAGACATAATAAAGATTTAGAAATAATAACAGTTTCAGAAGTGGAAAGGTATATGGGAAATTTTGGAAAGAGTCTGACAAGAAAATGTTCCCCCATCTGTTATTCCCAGCACATTATCTTATCTTTGCAAGTCACTGTTGTGACGAGACACAAGAAATAAAAAGCACTCTAGCAGGGATCCTCCTATATATCCACAGAATGGCACCACCATCCTAAACAAAACCCGCAGTAAAACTGATGCTTTCAGCCATCAAGAGCAGCACAGAATTTCCCCTTTCATTTCACACATTAGTGTCCTGTGTCTAATTATTACCTCTCTCCTTTTCCATGGCATAACTATTTGTGCCTGAAGATTGGGCATGTACATATTTAAAAGGCACTTGTGCTGAAGTATCATGGGAAAATGTTTTATATTATGCCTTAAAATACCAAATTACTTCTTTGAGAATCAAATTAATACCACTGGTTCCCCTTTTAAAAATATATACTGTTATTTTCCAATTTCAAATTAATTAGTGAAGCCAATTTCTCTTATTTGAAAAAAAAAATGAAGTTAGTTTTATTGTATAAACCCTTGTTCCCATGGGTATGAGAGCAATACATTAAATGGTGATTTCACTCAGCATTTCTACCTTCACCTTAACCATTAAAACACAGAATAAAAATAGCAGGGTGATGTCTTATTTGAGAAGAATCCTTTTATGGAGCTTTTGGTTCAATGAGGGATTTCCTTCATGTATTCTATTTTTGAAAATCCACAAAACAGGGCAGAAGAGCCAGTTAATCTTATTCCTTTCAGGTGTCAGTTCAGAAATAAGAGGAAAGATCTGCTTTCAACTTTGAGCAGCTTAGCTTGCAGGTCCATTCCCAAGAGAGGCCTAGCTATTACACAAATCCACCCAGCTGCAATGAAGTGCCCAACTCCCCCTTGATGCGCTGACGAAACCCAAGAAATGCATTATAAAATCACACTGGCAAACACAAGAAGGATGTGTGAATGCACAAATACAGCACATCACAATTCTCTCTTCTGGTGAGCTACAAAATCTCATGTAACAAGTTATGCTGCCTATCTAAAGGCAGTCTACCTTCAGCCAGTCAGGTCATAAATTACTGCTCTGACGTGCCATACCATACAGATTTTCACAAAAAAACTCCACCACCCTCCAGATGATTTAGACAGCAAAGTATACAAGGGTTATATCTGAATAGTCACAGAACAATTAAATAATGAGAACACCATGCTCAGGAACAGCAGCTACATGAAATACAGGGTGTAGCATAAAAGCGTTCCATTTTTTTGTGAAACACAGTACTTAGGTTTCTGGAGTAAGAGTATCAAAATGTTCCTCAAAGGACATGAAAATTCCCTGTGTTTGTGCTTTTTAAAGCACACATAGTAAGAATTCAACACTATTAAGTACCCCTACTACCTTAGTGCATAGCAAATTAAATCAAAATAGGGCCTACTTTGTACTAGGTGCAGCAAAAACAAAGCCAGTTCCTGAGATAATTACCTAAACTACTTGTCATACTGCGAGTATGAGGCAATTAATATTGAAACTCTGCTGTCTCTGCCAGAGGGAAAGATGCCACATAGTTAAGGAGGTACAAATTCACTTTCTATTGTGCAATCCTTGTTTAGATCGCTTGTTTCTATCTGATCTGCACGAATTCTGTAAAGTTATCATTTAATTATGCAGTACGCAAATCCCTGTGTTTCAGTTGGTTTAAACTGTTGCAGTCAGAGCCCAGGAATTCATCATCTCCCTAATAACACACACCTGATCCAGAAAAGACTCAGGCACAGCAACACAGGCAGACAAAAGCAATTTCTGGAAGCAACTTTAAAAATACCTTACCTACCAGCAGAGGAAATCTGCTCCAAATGACTAAATTAACAGGCTCAGACTTTTAAGCCCCCTCCAATCCAGCGATGTTAAGAAGTGCCTTCCATCAACCCAAGCCAAAATAACGCAGTCATCCTGGCCTGACAATGGTAAACACCAAACTAAACCAACTTTGTAATGACACCAGCAGCAGTGTTACCAAGGAAGTTACCTGGGGCTAACTCAAGGCATCCCTGAGAGCTACCTTACCACATTGTGACCTGGTGGTCCTAAAGCACCACTGTCTGAACAGACCATGTTTCAGGACAGTGCCATCCTCTGCCCTGGCTGTTAAGTGTCATTGCAGCTTCAACTCACAGCCCAGTTCCCATACCAGCAGCAGTCATTGACCTCGTTTCCCATTTTAGGATGACCCCTAGATAAATGCCAATAAATATTGCTGCTAACACTCAGACAGGAACATTCAAGTCCTTAATGTCTCCAGACATCATCTACAGCTAATTGAGAGGGGGGAGGGAGACAGGAAAATAAGTCCAGGGCCACCATGAGATCAAATGCCATGCAACTCCTTATGCTGCCTGAAGGTGAACTTCTTCAAAGCAAGCGTTTGCCCAGAAAAGATGCAGCAGAACTGCAACAGATTCAATATACCCAACAGCCCTCAGAAGTGACAGCATCTGTTTCTATGTATGAAGTTTGAAAAAGAACAGGAACAAGAAATACAGAAAAAATTCAGATGATTTCTGCTTTGTTGTTGGGAAGCCTTACACTGGAGCAGCACAGGCTCCTTCTAAACTCCCTAGCAAAACAGATGTTGCAAAGAGGTTTTTTTATATGCAAATATCTCACCTTTAATACATCTTCTAATATAAACACATCTTCTAATGAAACTCTGTTCTAATATTCAAAAATTTAGCTTATTTTTCAAGAAACAAGAAAGGTTCTGTCATCGTGCAGCCAATTAACAGAACTGTATTTTCGTAGAAGGACAATAAAGGAAAAAAACTACTTCCTTCCCAACGACTGGTATACAATTTTTCAGCAAGGCTTCCTCAATTCAGCCCTATTACTCCAACTGAGTTATGGGGGGTTTCCCCCAAAAAGGGTGTAGGAGAGTACCTGTGAAAGGCAGGATATTATGACCACCATTTACGATGTAAAAATGTAGCTGCTAGAAGAACTTTTAACACATTAGCTCTGCAAACACATAAAAATGTTCTTTAAACTTCCAATACTCTGAGTATTTACAACCCCCTAAAATTATCCCAAGGGCCAAATTACTTTATAGAATTAATTAACAAAAAATTCCACTGAACCAATTTTTAAATGTATGCAAGAATTATAAAGCATATTTTCTTCCTTCTACTGTAAGTAGCAGCTGTTCTATTTATCTTTCAGGCTTTTTACTCCACACTGGGACTGTTTACACACAAACTTTGACAGAAGTGGGAGAAAGCATTTTTAAGAAACTTAAATAAAAAAATTTTAAGAAGACTATGTGCTTCAAGAGTTTGAGATAAGCATCAGAAAACATTTAAAAAGAGCTATATACAACTTTCACGTTTTGAGCTTATCTCCATAAATACTGTTGGTTAATTCTATTTAACTAGAGAAAGACAGGTTACAGTTTGGGGAAAAATAATACGTTAGCCCACACTTAGAAAAAGTGATCCTTTGAACTTTCAAATATTTTTATTTCACCACTATGAAGACTTCTCCCTACCCATTGCCATCTTGCAACCCTTTACAAGGCACTATTGCCTGAAAAATAAAACACAACAGTCACAGCCAGCTAGGTAGTTTGGTCAAGTGATAAGCACTCATAGTACTGGTGAAAGTGTAGTGGTTGTACTGCTGCAGCACAGTTTTTCCATGCCATCACAGTTACGCAAAATACTCCACTAGCCCTAGCACCATGAAGGTAGGCAGCATTTCCTTAAAAGTTATGGCACATTATATACATATAAAAACTAGCAAGATTTAGCAATATTCAGACATTTGTTAACCATAACAAATAAGGAAAATAAGGATAACACCAGATTCCCGAATTGTTAAGCACCTGTCGTAACACAGAACTGCAATTCCCTCCTCTTGCAGTGTTTCACCACTTATTTCTACCATCCCTTCTTGAAGAAGACATTAAAAAAAACCAATCTGAATGAAGCATCAGCAGTTAAATACACACACACACACACACACACACACCCACCCACACACACACCCACCCCCTAAGCAGATGAAGTCAGATTAATTCAAGCCACGTTGCCTAACAGTTTGCTACTGCCACAAGCCATAACCTGACAGACAACTTATTTCCTCTCCACACCCATCTTTCTGGGCTACCTTCATACTGGCTCAGCTGACCTGGACAGAGTCAAGTCAGACACAGACTAGCATCATGAGAAGGGAGGACATGGGGAAAGATAAGATACTAGAGTAGTAGTTATGGAGGAGATTTCTAATTCCCTCATAATGGAGTTTGATACACATGGGTAATAGATATATATTGGCTTCTCTGGTATCACCTAACAAGTAAACCTGACAGACTCCAAAAAGCACATACGCCGTAAAGGAAAAGGGAACAGACATACACAATGATCACACATGCTAGGATTCAAAAAAGGCTTCACCAAAAAGCAACAGGCAATGGTTTGCAAAGCAGAAAGCTAAAACTGCACAAGCCAAACTTCCACAGCTGGGTTTCTTTGATGTCATCTTTAAAATCAGGAAGTTTCAAACTTACTTTCAGAGGGCACAAACACAATATTTCCCAGAATCCAAGTCTCAAGCCTTTGTTCTGATAGTAGTGTCAACTGACTGGCACTCAGGGCTTGGAGTTTAATAAAAAGAGACTTGTTTGTTTAAAAGATGACAATATTAATAATATCTTTCAACTTTAAAACATGGCAAAAGCCTACAAGATCAAATAAAAAGAAGCAACAAATTTTCCAAATGGCCGCCAAGAAAGTTTCCAACAGTGGAGAGGAAAACTGACACATTAAAGTTATATCGCTACTACCCATGTTGCTTCCGAGGAAGAGCTAATCTTTCCTTGTTCACATGTAACAAAATTTCGGTTTTTTAAAAGCCCATTTGGTAGATTTTGGTAGACATGAATTTTGCCCTATAAAACAACTCAAGTTTACAAGGAAGCATGTCTCTTAGTATAAGCCATCTAAAAATGTGATGACTTTTCATCATTACACAAGAAGTCTTAAACCATCAGTTTCATTGTACTGCTTTTGTTCCCTGGCCATTCAGCATTGTCTGCTACTGAAGTTAGTGGTCTTTTATCAAGCACCTGATGCACAGGGTTCACTTTCTCCTACATTTTTATCAAATATGGTGCTAATGTTGAACTTCATGAAGGGGAAAAAGTGCAAATATTCCACAGCAAATTCTACTGTGAAGTTGACAAGACTGTGAATAATTTTCACGTGATATTGTATTTTTCTGTCCTTCTGCTTAATTTGGACTTACCTATCCAATAATAACTACAACTCATTTGTTTTCATATGGTCCACAATTATTTTGGTATGCTAACAGACTTAAGCAATCTTGGGTATTTTAACTGACAAAACTTGAACTCTGAAATTACAGCTCTATATCTCTGCCGGCAAACTAGATAAAGTTTATATTACTTTTTGTTTGTTTCCCAGAAAAGGAAAAAACCATGGAGCAAGGAAGTCAAGAATTACAATGTAAATGAACAGGTTGATATAAGATTTTAATTTCACATAATTTATTCCTGTTATATTTTAAAAACTAGCAAGAGTCAGAAGAGGGCTGAAAGCTAACCCAAGGAAACTGCAAGTGATAAATTTCCAATTGTCTCTTGGCCACCAGCCTCTGAACTTCGGCACCACTGGCAATTGTACAAAGACTTGAAATGTGAGTTGGTAATTGCTGTTGGTCTCTGTATACACCAATTCCAATATATCGGCCAAATCTTTCATCAAGAATTAAATATGCCTTTTGTTTTCTGTAGTTATTGTACACATTGCCCTGCTGCCGAACAAGATTTCCTTACTATAGAAAGCCTACATATTTTCACAACAGAGCACTCCCTGCATTTCAATTCCACCAGGAAGAGATTGAGTCAATCAGATTGTACTGATCATCAAGAAAAAGCAGTCCTATGTCCTACTGCCACAAAGAATAAATTTTAAATTGATTGAAATGTGAATCTACCCTGGATTTTTAGCTCCAACTGAAGGAAATGTACAATCCTCTCAACCCCTTAACCATGCAGGCAGTAAGAATGGTAACACCTAAAAGAGCAGGTCTTGGCACTCCGTTGCTAGTATAATGAACAGGTTTTAAGGAAGGTTTGGAATTCATTCAAGAGAAAAACAACCCCATTGCTGTTGCTGCCCTTTTGTCATAACCCGAAAGGCAGACATTCCGAACATGAAGCCTGCTCTACAACAGTTCGAGCCATACCTTTACAGTCTAGTTTGCCTTCACTTTTTCATACACTTCTCCTTTTTGTCGCATTTCACATTTCATTTTTTGCAGTTACTTGAAAATCCTTGTTTCACCACTCGTTTTCCTTGGTAAGAGACATGTTCATTGCACACTCTATATATTGCCATCTATATACTCCAAAGAAGCAGAAAGGTGCCTTTCAACCACAAAGGCCTGCAGAAGTATTTCCAGATACATAAAACATTTTTTCAGGGGAAAAAAGCATAATGGTGTCTCTTTCAGCTAAATTGTGTCTCTCGAATGCTAAATTCTTTTAAAAAAATTTTAAGTGCAATTAACACTCTGAAGAAAGAGTGCAAAAAAACCTAGGATGCTGTTATGGTTTGGGGCTGGCTCCCTGTCAAGTCTACAAACCTTACCACAAGGAGTCCCCCCCCACCCCAAACCAAGGGAGAAGAGAGGAAAAAAAAAACCAAAAGAACCGAAAACGAGAGAGAGACAAAGTAATGTATATAAATATATTTACACTTACATTTACAGTTATATACAGTTGAAATATATATATAATTTCACAGGGAAAAGGGAAAGGGGAAGGGAAGAACAAAAACCAAAATTATATATATATATATTATCCTGATCAGTAGCCCAAGGTCTATCAACTAAAAGAATTAGCAGAGAATATCTTACTACTCTCCTTGGGACAATGGAGAGTCACACTGGGGTGACTGCCGGCAGCCTTCGCCTCCCAAGGTCGACAAGGCCTTACCAGGCCTCACTCTCCAACCCGGCAGACTCAACACAGGGAGATCTGCACCTCCAAAGCCGCCGGAAGGAAAGAGAGCGAAGGTCTTTCCTCCCTTCTTCTTATACCCCAGTTTACGTAAAAATCGTAGGGAATACCAGGTAAATCTGGGCACTTCCTTGGTTACAAGCTGGTCACCAAGGAAGGCCTAGGCCAAACTACCACAGATGCCCATGAAAAATTTTCATATATGTACATAAGTCTAATCCTGTAATTTAGATTTTTTTGAACTAAGTCATGTGGCCAAAATACAATCTACAACTGTGTATTGGTCTCTACTTCACCTACTATTTATGATTACAGGATTTCAACCTTTACCCAAACACCCTCTGAGAAAGTCTGTGAAACTGTGCCACTATAATGGAGCTGAATATTAAACAACCAAACCAAAATGCATTTCACTTCAGACAATTTTAATGTGCTAAGGAAGAAGGTGAAGGGTTTGGTTTGGGGGGTTTTCTTCTTTTCAAAAGATTCATATACTCGAGTTGCTTCATTTCGTCAATCATTACAAAGGCATTGTTGAAATACAGTGTAAGAAAGTAATATTGCTGTGTATTTCTCAAAAACACAAAGGCAAGTTTCTTGGAGAAAGCAAGAAAGTACTGTCCAGTAGCACCAATTTAGGATTTAAAAGTATTAGAAACAAATACATCTTGGGAATAAATTAATATTTCTACCAAAGCAACCCATTCCTTCCTTTAAACTATACTAATGACAACATTCTGAAGAAGAAAAGTCTCCTTTTCATCACAAGTTTCGCACACATAAGCTCCCATAAAACCGATGGATCTCCATTATTACTGTTTTTCATTATATTCCCGTATTACTACCAAAAAAAATATGCTAGCATTCACACTAAATGCTTGCTAGCCACCTACATTCAGCTAACAAACCACGTTTCTCTGGCAGAACTCTTGATAAGTTAAGTACTCCAAGCTCAGAACCTTGGTAGAGATGGTTCTAACTTCTTCTGTTGGCTTCTGCCTCCAGCATATTATTTGCAACCACTGGGTTCCATCCCTTTTTTTAAATAAAAAAAAAATTAGAAACGAGTTCTTGAAGAAGAATTTCACCTAGTACTCTTATTTGGGATGGCACATTCGAATCCACAGCATAACCCTGTGGGATGCAATGGATGGCAGAGCAACCATTTCCCAGGTCTGCTGCTTTTCTGCTGGCCAGCTTCTGCAGTGCAGTGTCCTTGGCCCTCCTAAGCAAGTCCTTCCACCACACCTCCAACAAGTTTCGAACAAAATTCCAAATCTGTCATCTACAGCCGCCAGAAACACCTCCTCAGATTAACCTGCTCAGAAACTACATTTCTGTTGCAAAAAGAGTTGCGTGCATGTTAAATCAAAAGCAGCTAATAAAAACCTGCAGCCAAGAGGTAACTGTGGTAATATGAAAATTAGAAAAAAATAGGGGGGAGAGGAGGGTAAATAAGTGTCTGAGGTTCAAAACTCTTCAATTTTAAACTGAGGGGGACAGAGTGTAGCTGTACAGTTGTATGAAGTTAAGTAACCAGTACTGAAAAGCCTGCAAACAAACAATATCACCAGTTACTGGTGCCTTTAAAAAAAAAAAAAAAGAGAGGAAGAGAGAAGAAAAAAAGGTAAAGTTTTCATGGATTGATTTCCTATATACCAGCTACAAACATGGTAAAAACAGAATATAGAAAAAACAGATTAAATACTAAAACAAAACAAAACAAAAAACTACCACCACACCACAACTAGCCAAAACTATTTACCCTACACTTTTCTTCCTCCTTTTTTAAAAGGAGACCTGTTTCTTTCTTGTTTTGTTATTAGCCTGGGATTAAGGGGAAACAAGCAGAAGAAATTATGTTTAAATGTAAAGACAGCATTTGAAAAAGAACAAGGCCTTAAGTTTTCACAATGCTGCAAGAACTACATTGCCAGTCTTTCTCCTCCTGCCCTCTATTATTGTGTGTGATATAATCACATATTATATACAGTCATTAATCAAAAGCTTCTCAAAGCTTTTCACAAACATCTAATTAGGCCTTATAGAAGAAACAGCATTTTTCCATCTTTCCAAACAAAACCAAACAGGGACCTGATCCAAGACAATGCCTTGTCTCAACCAGAACTTGTGCATTTACTCTTCACTGCTGTGCTGCCCAGCACTTACCTGGATGTCCTTTTGGGTCTCCCTCTGAGAGCTCCAAAAACACTCGTCTATAAACATACACTTTAAAACTATTTACCAGACCAACCTAGCTGCAGAGAAACTGTTGTTCAAACAAGCTGGAGAGTTTTCTTTGATTTAGGACTGAAGCATATCACACAAAGCATTCTAAATACAACTATCAACAGTGCTGCTAAAAAACAGTCTGGCTAAAACAAGCTCTTCAGCCCAAAATCACACATTAAGATATGCAGGAACTAAATGTGCCATGAGCTAAAAGGACACGAGCTTCATTTGAAAAGGAAGTTAAGATTTCAGCCCATTCCTTTCCTTGAAAGCACACACAATGAAAACATATCTGTCCAACAAACAAACCCAGACTCCATTTCAGCAATATTCTGACTAATATCTGGGACCTTTAAAGGTCCCTTCCAACCCAAACCACTGTATGAACCATTCTAATACTAATCAACACTACATAAAATTAATAACTAGGAATATCAAATCCATCTCCTGCATGTGAAAACAGTAGAAGAGAAAGGTTGTATTTTGCAAACAAAGCCCTTTGCTGTCTTCCTTAGACATGCCATTGTTGCCTCTGCCATCTCTGTGCAACAAAGCAACACTTTGTGTCCTACAGAGCAGGCATTTGAAAGAGAACCTACTCAAGGCTGAAAAAGAGGAAAAAAAACATCTAACCAAACCTCACAGTGCAAATCCAGGTCCCAGACAAACTTTGTACACAATCAGTTTAGCTGGAGATATTAATATCCCAAACCACTTGCTTACAGCCAAGGATTTGCCCTTAGTAAGTTCAGTCTCACTTGTAAGGGCAAATAAACAAGGCACACTTGGACAAGATCCAAGCCAGGCTATCTTAGACAGCACTCACACAATCCCTGCAGCTGAAACGGAGAGGATGGGGAGGGGACACTATTTGGTTGTGGGTGAAATACAGGACCTTTTTCAAACACGCCTTTGGTCTGCCTTGATACGATGTTTTTCTGAGAATCTGAGCAGTCATACTGCGATGGCATGACTCAACAGGTGCAGACATCTGTCTCACCCACACAAAGGTGTAAAATGAAGAACTGTAGGGTAATGCTAATGAAAATATGCAACACTTGGAACCACTTCACATCATCCCCACCACTTTTATAAAACTTTCTCAATATAGTCAGAAAGTAGTCTCTAATAAAGCTTTGTACAGACAAACTCTCCTATTCACTGTTTTATCATGATTTATACCTTAAAAACAACCACATTCCTGAAAGCAATTTACCGAATATTAGACTCAAAATTAAAAGGTAACACTCTTTTATTTATGGTGATCTGACAAAGAAGATGAACAAATAAACAAAAGTTAAAAAAACACATCATAAAATTTACAACATTTATTACACTATATTCACGATATACACTATAATAATACAGTGTATTATTAAATAGCTAGCCTTGCAGCTGAAGATGCAATATACCAACTGAGAGTTTAGAAACACCTTTTGTAATAAATCAGAATGCAGTGAAAGCACATGAGGTGAGAAACCCAAGAAAACAAGAAACATTTATGAACATGGGCATCTTGCAACAAGCTTAACCATCCAATCCTTATGTCACTCCTCCTTATCTCTTCAGAGTCTCACAATACCCGTAGAAAATGCAAACATTCAGTTACGAGTGAGCTGCTATGCAAAGGCAAATCCCTTGCCTCCAGTTCCAAAACAGGGAGTAGCTTTGACAGCAAACTGTTATAAATACTCTGGGGGGGGGGGAAAAGCTGCTGGTGCACTTCCGCAACAACACAGAGGCCAGACAACTGCAGATTAGCCTCTATGTGTCCCACACCATCCAAAAGTCACTTTAGTCTCCTTAACCCCATGACAAATGATAGCCCTGGATCCTCCTAAACCAAGAGACAAAACTAGTGCATGAATTCCTAATGCAACAGTGCATTCAATACTAGTGGTTGAGCACATTTCATTGCCTTTTAAAAGAGGATAAGAATACATCATATTCAATAATCCAATTATGAGCATCTGCACCATCTTCACAGTAGCACTCACATCCACATTCTGGAAAACTGATTTTTTTACATATTCATTTAGAAATCACACCATCTTTCCTATTTTACAGCCCCATCTTTTCTATTTCACTATCCAGTATTAACCACAAGATTTGATTATCTAAGGAGCCAGACAAACAAACTTTAGCAATTTCCTTTAGAAAAAAGTATTTTTATGGGTTTTTTAAATGAATATGAGCACTAAGGGAGACTAAGTCAAGTTCCACTTGATAATTACTCATTTCTATGAACATGTGTTGACATTTCTCAGCATATGGCCATTTTTTCTAAAGCAGAATCTCAAGCTAAATTTCATGTAAGTGACTTAAACTGTTTCCCAGCACTCATGTTTTTTATTCTTATCTTTACCAGACACAAGACTGCAAGATTTTCTGATAACCACCCACTTGGAATCGAGGGATAAAGAAACCAACACAAACCCAGAGACATTTTGCTATTCTTACTTTCCAAGTGAGCATACTTGGTGTCTAAAAGCAGCTCTACCAAATAGGCAAATCACTTTTTTTCAAGTACAAACAGGAAAGGAGGAAGATGTATGTCCAATGTTACTACAACACAGTTGCACCTCCCCATCCCAGTCATATAGGGCCCCCTTCCCTTAACAATATGTACAAGCTGTCACTTTCTGTCTTCTTTACACCTCTCTTTCCACAACCAATGTGTGCCCGTTCTGAACAACCCCCCCACTCTAACATATGTTTCAGAAATATTTGCTAACTTCACTTTTACTTCCAGTTTCAGCCTAGCTCTCACTTCAAACCATCTGCAATAAGGATCAATCCAATAACTCACTATCATCAAACCTCTATCATAAGAAAAAGCTTGAGAATATTAGATGCAATAGCATTCACAAAATTGATGAGAAAGTATGGCAATCCAGAAGTGTAAACAACTACAGGACATCCTTTCCACAAGGAAGCCAAGGCACAAACAATTTAGACAATGCATTTTACAGAAAGCAACAATTAGAGAAGCCACAATACAGTCAAATCTTTTATGGAGTATAGCAAGCAAAACAAAGTAACAAACAGGAATATAAAGAAAGTAATGAATTCGAGATACAGAAAATTATGTTTTTAAAGCAATTATGATTTTGATACAATTTTTACAGTACTTTTACTTGAATACATTCCCTCAAAAATACACTCTAATCAGCACAAGATAGGAAATCTCTTTTGTGCTGATATGCTGTGTCTATCACTAGTTTAAAATTTAGAACTTTTTTTTTTTGAACTTCAATTGCAGGGGCCCTATCAGCCAATACAGTATTTTCTCGTCTTACAAATTTTTCTATATCAAAAAAAAAAACAAAACACAAACCTCTTGTAGTTCTCTGTTTTCTGGAAATAATGACCAGATATAGAAAGCGAGTTGATGCAACAAAACTGCAGAAAATTTTCAGATTGTTTTTATAAAGGAGAAAAAGGAAGGAAGGAAAAGAGCTATTCAGAATTGAGAAGCTTTTCTAAAAAGATTTCAGAACACAGAAACTCACTGGGTTTAATCTTCATATAGCTAGATTATTTTCTTGTATTAAAATGATGGGACCCCTGGTGGCCTAGTGGTTAGCATACGGCACTCTCACCGCTGCGACCCAGGTTCGATTCCCCGGTCCCCCGGGCAGATGGAGTTCGTTAGCCCTGTGAGGCCATCCATCTACGAGAAGGTCACTCTAAACAAACCTACGTCCTGAGGACCTCACTGCCATTGTCCAAGCTTGCTTGGCCCCGGCAGATGAACCTTAGGATTAAAGGGTGAGCTCAGTTCAGCGCATGCTGTGTCTCACCTAAAAAATCCATTGCGCAGGCTTGAAAGGTAAAAAGACCTTTCCCAAATCTTCGTTCGTGAAGACTGGCCATTATATATATATATATATATATAATATATTATTAAAATGATACACAAAAGCAAATTTCTATGACTTTATAAACAGTAAAATACTGACATTTCACAACTGCATTGGGACAATCCAACACTGCACTCATTGGCATATGATGCTGTGCCTCAGCCACACAACCTCAATTTTTCCTTGTGTCCACACCAGTATGTAGTAAGCAGCAAGTTGGATCACTTCACTGCTCTGTCTGAGAAGCAAAAACAATCCAAAAAGTCAAATAATGAAGGCCTGTGCAGACCCATGAGCTGATGTGATTCACTGTTTATGTGCCAATCTATTAGTACTACTGCAAGAAAGGTAAGTAGAATGCTTCAGCAGAAAGAAATTACGGAGCAGCAGTGCAATTGTAGCCCTGGTTTACCTTAGGCTTGAAATCAAAGCTACATAGGACATTCTCCAAGTTTGTGCACTGTGGGAGTTGCCTTTTGAACAAGATGCACATTTAAAGAATGTCTGGAATCAGTCAATTCTGTAACCTACCACAAAGATCAAATCTCATTTTCAATAAAGGTTTTAAACTTAATTTGGCCAAATTTTAGCTAAATTACTTTTTTGCTCGTGGTTTCAGAAAAATGCATTTCCACCAGGGAAATCAGAATCTGTATTAGACAACTATGTAGTAGGAAATGGGATATTTAATGAAAACTTTATATTCTCAGACATTTCAAATCCCACTGCATTCATGAAATAACTTTTATGTTTTGTCCTTCACCCTGTCTTTTCTGCTCACAAACTGTAATTGCCACAAAACTTCAGGTCAAAGAACACAATAACTTTAATATTATTCCCTGCTGAGGTAGCAAGCCAAACCATGAATTGCAAAGCATCTACTACCTCTAAAATTCCTTTTGAATACAGTAGCCAAAGAACTTTACAGAACTAGGTAATATTCACTTTCAAAATGTCCTGTTTACTTAGAACACTAACGAAATTCTTAATCTTGTCTTAATCTTTCTTTTAGAAAGAAATCACCCGTAAATTTCAAAATATTTCAGAAAAGGTATTAGGTGTCCAACCATGAAGAAACATCACACAACTGTTGGGTTTTATTTTTCAGCATGTCTGTACTGAAAGACTAACTTAATTTTTTTTTAAAATACCAGACTCAATATTGTTGTTTTTTCCTTCCACTTTTTCTGGTTTAATCCTGGCATGAAAAAAAATTCATCCAAAGGATGGCATTCATGCCGCCAACACACATACAGTTTTTGGCAGGCTACAAAAGAAGTCGGTACTCCTCACAGAGCAGCTCTGTGCTACACAGAGGCTGATGTCAGTAAAATATTAGCCCAAACTGAAGTCTATTATATAAAATATATGCAAGCAGAGTCCATACTATGAAAATTCATTTCTTTTGAGGAGTAGCAAAGTCTTTAAAGGCCTTATAACTAAAAATAAATAAATAAACAAATTATGGAGTTTGTCTCACTCCACATTTCATGTTTAACTGGAAAAAACCCACTAAATAATACAGAAAGAACAAAAACCACACATGGAGAGCACAACCAAAGACAGAAGATTCCAATGCAAGATATTTCTCTCTCACATGCCTTTAAGTAATTACTGCTCTTAAAGCTCTTTGTCTGTCCTTTGACACTGGAAACAGATGAGGAACTGTATCTTGAATAGAAAAATTGGTTCATACAAAGGACAAAAAGAACAGTGCTGAAGGTCTGCACATTAATTTTTTTTGACTTATAAATTCAGTAAGCAATAGAAGTTTTTCAGTTCAGCTCATCTTCTGCAGAGTAACACACTTAGTAGCAGCATACAAAAACATTAAACAAAACACAGTAAGAAATGCACCATCCCCTGATTCCTCAAAAGCTGATTCCCTGAAATCTGGTACTTTGACACAGCTGCAAGCTTAACTCATAACTCAAGCTATTAGATGGACTTTGCTGCTCAGATTTCTATGAGTAGATACTATTTTCAGGAACTAATGGACCTGTTTGATGAAACAGAGTCATTAAACAGACATGAGAGTAAATAACCTTTATAGGTACTGCATGCAGCAACTCTCTTCTGGAGCACTATGAAATATGCATATACACATATATAAAATACATGGTTATATATGCTTATAATAATATTCTTGGTAATTATAATGTTGAAGCTGGTCTTAGTGGAATCATGTTCAACACATAAACCAAGTTCTCATGTCGTTTTACAGTATTTGTCATTCCTATAATTTCTTCTAGGAACTGATAAAAAAACCCCCGCCACATCGCATTCTCTTCGTTAAATCACCTTTGCTGTTTTATCATAGAATATGCTGAGTTGGAAGTGATCCACTAGGATCATCGAGTCCAGCTCCTGATTTTTATGCACCTATAACTTCACTGAATCTGGATCAAACTATTTGGTTCCAAAAGATCATCTACCCCACTCTACACTGCAAAATAAAAAGCATTACTATGTAAAATACAGCACTGTGCTCCCCACAAAGTCAAGGCAGGTGGTTACAAACCTGGACAATAAATAAAAGCGCAAAGCACGCATTCATGGTCAATTGTATGACACATAAAACCAGTTTTCTGTTCATTATCCACGTAGAACTCTCACCAAGTCAAAACTTTCTTGTGTAAATATCTATTTGCATGTAATATTTGCATGCAATTATTCTGAGGCAACAAATGGACTTAAAAGGTTGTAACGTTTTATGAGATCATCTTTATGTTTATGGGTTATATGCTTTTTAAAAGTAGTGAAATGCAGTTTTTTCAGAAGGCAACAATAAAAGAACCTATTTAGCAAAATATAAATTCAGAAAATTAATCAGAGCAAATGTACAATTGTAAATAAAAAATCATTAAACTACTCATTCAACTATTTGCATACTCAAAAGATATGTTTGAAAATTCACTCTCAAAAATAAGAAAAAAAATTTCTGAGGCCGTTAATTACAACCATTTCAAAGTTTCCAATAAAAATTCCCCATTCTTGGAATGCAAAGTCCAAAAAATGAAACAAGTCTAAAATTGAAATTCTTGTTGCCAGCACTGATCTCTACATAATTTATTACAGACTATAACAAAAATAACAACAGAAATAACCTTTGGCAGTATAGCACTGTTCTACATTAATTGGTCATGGCAACCGAGTTTTGCTTTTAAACCCATCTGATAATGAAACCTTTCCAGAAAAGTGAGATTATAATGCTGCTTTTCTTAAGAAGTTACAAGGCCTTAATACAGTATGCAGATGAGACACTGAAATATAAAAGAGTCCTGTTCCTGATTATCAGTGGATATGAGGAATCAAGTACGCTGACCAGGCTTCAAATTCTTTGATTTTTACAAATCTGTAATTTTTTCATAAGTGAACTACTTCAAATATGTTTTAGGGGAAGAAACATTATTTTCTGTTTCATTAACTTTCCAATTTCAGAATCTTAAAATTTATCTCTAAAATTCAGTATGTAGTTTCAGAAGATAAAAATCCTTATACTAAATCTTTCAACCTCACTAGAAAACTGCAACTTGCTAAGGGAAGGCCAGAAATAGAACCAATCATTAAATACACTGTTCTGGACCAGAGATCCCAGAGATTCAACCCTAATGCTAAACTCCATATAGTGTTAACTGTCACAATAACATACCTAGTGAAGCTTGATCTCATACGCAATTGAAATGTACACAGATTACATTTATGTGTTTTCTTGAATATGTCAGAGATGCCTCAGATAACCAAAATTAATTTTAAAATATTTTTATTATTAAATCTGTTAACTAACGTCTTTCTCATTCACAAAAGCCTGTTAAAATTTCTTTACTAGCACACTAAACTCCAAATGCTAAGAAAAGTCTTCTTTAATATAGCTTAGAAATTAAAATTTTGTTTTATTATTACAGACTATTACACATAGTATCATGGCATACCAAGATAATACTGCTTCTGTTTTTAAAACTCAGCTTATTGCACAAGTATAGTGGAAATGTGATTACTCACATTAAACTAATTACAACAAAATAAATACATTTAAATTGTTCTTTTATCAGTAAAAAAACACTATACAACTATGGTTTTAATTATTTTTAATGTAGGTTAGCCATATCACACTTTCCACTTCCTCTCCCAACATTTAACAAGACATAAATAGCAGAAAGTAGTACTCTACTTATAACAGGGGAGAAGGTGGTGGGGTGTGTATACAAAAATACAGTAAATATTAATCCCTGACAGGAATATCACAAAATCCAGCACAGCATATAACTTCCTACACTTTGTATTCTCCCAGATTACCCAAAGCTGCTCCATGTCAAGAAATAACTGTCAACAAGTAATTTGGAGGGATCATTTTGCCTCCCAGTAACTTCCTGGCTGAAGCAGCAAATTCACAGATTACTTTGTCTCTTACAGTAGTTAATTTACAAATTATTTTCAGTTCCTTATAGTCAGTTTGCAGTTTATGGTCAGCCTGCATTTTACATGTCACCTCCCTATTCAAAAGTCATGATAACTATTAACATCAGCAGAGCAAGTCAGTGGCAAAGAATATCTTTTAAGAATCTTACAAGCATCAATTTCAAAATATAAGATACAAGAGAGATAGCATTTAATTACAGAAATTTACCTGTAAATGTTTTGTTTGCAGGGTTTCTTTCCACTACTTTCATTTACTTGCAGCCTATCTCATCTGTGAAAGCTAAGGCAGATTCTCGGAACTACTGCTGAACTGGAACCAAGTCCCAGGACCTAGCTGGGTATGGAATATCCAAAGTAGTAGAGGACAAGCAGTAATCAAAACATACAGCAAGTAAACTGAAGGCAATCAAGTGCACAGAAGAACAACGTTTCCAGTTAGATAGTTTCCTATCTTCTTCAGGCTTCGGACAGAACCACATTAGTCATTTTGCAGCAGTTCTACACACTAGCCCATTTTTATGGAAACTACCATTTTGTTTTCTAGCACTTGAGCTGCCAACAAAAGAAGTTTGACTGATCTTTTAAAGCAGCAAAGAACTAAAAAAAATTAAAATGTATGCTTGCTAACTATCTGCAACAATGACTTGGGATATAGGACTAGTAAAAGAAATATCATGGGATATTTCTCAAACAACAGAAGAAGCATTATTATATTACAGAGATCTCTATTCTATTTCTGAGAAATAATTATGTGGGAGAGCATATCTTCAGAAAACAACACTTATCAAGTTTACTTCAACAGGTACTATTTTTTAACAATAAAAGTATCTAGAAACAAAATATTAGATGCTTTGGTAGAAAGCAATATAGCCACGGATCAGCAAAAAAAATAAAATCATTCTTTGGGTACAACAAGAACAGGCCACAAAGGAGAATGTTCTCTTTGTGGATATTAACATGAAACTTTGAAGGATTTATTTGGTTTATCTTGTAGTCATGTGGGTTTTTTCTGCAATACAAAAGAACAGACTTATCTCAGAAGTATCACAGAGCATCATCACGTTTTTGCAATTAATTTTCAAAAGCAAAATGAAATTACACAAACATTATAATCCATGAAACACTAATTGCATTAGGATTATCATGTGATTATTCAGAATATAATTCTAGAACTAACATATATCACTTGAGACACTATCAGAAACAACTTTGTTCATGTAATACTTCACAAGTATTATATTTGGCATTTTGCAGCCCCGGAGCCGAGAGATTTACTCTCTTATAGGTTATCTACAAGTCTCAGAGAAATACTTCTAAAGGCAAACAGACTAGAATTATTCTGACCATCTCTCCCTTACTATCTGAAATGTAACACGGTGCCTTTCAGATATCCTCAATATCTAGTGCAAATGATTACTTCACATTATTATACTGGCTTTCAAATCCTGCCTGCTACATACCTCTCTACTGTTCTGACTGTCAGCTAACCACTGGAATACTGACAGGTCTAAAATACACCTGTCTATATGCAGCATACCGATTTACCCAGCCAGGGAAGGGGGCAAGGAGGGAGGTTCAGGGAAGGCAGCACCCTGGGAGACTTCCTCTCCACCTGAGTGCAGGGAAGAGGTACAAAGAGCTGGCCCAGCACTAGCACAGTACTACGTACACGGTTAAACTTAATTGATGACACACATTTTATTCATCAGTTTAAAGTGTTCAAACAAAAGACCCTGTTAAGTACAGCTGAGATCTACAGTACTTGTTTCTTTCAAAAATGTCATTAAATCAGCTTCTTATTACGCAGCAACAATGAGGAACTGTTTACAAATCAAAAACGCACCTTCCTAAGGGGAGCAAACAAGTCAGGGTGTGGTTGCCTTGCAATTGGCAGGGAACGTGTGTCTTTCAAATATTTCCAGTTCTACCGTGCAGCAGCTTGGGTTTAAGGCAGCATAGTGAAACAGGTTAAAACGCATTCAGAGTTATCTCATGCTATTGCCACAACTACAAGGTGTGCCTTTTGGCTCTGCTAGAGATACTCTTTACTATTCATCTTACTTCGCTTGCCTGTTCAAAGAAAAACATCATCATTTCTTTACAATAAGTTATATAGTAAAGCACCCTGATTTCCATAAAGAGAAGTCCAACCATTTAGGGTTTGTTAAAGGAGACAACAAGAACACAAAAACTATTTGATGTAATATATCCGAAAAGTTCAGGAACATACATGGAAGTTTAGGAGAACAGCAAGATCTCTCATCGAAGGGTCTTACAGAAATGAAATTCTTACAGGATGAGAGCAACAAATTATCTGGAAATTACAACCGATCCACAAACATGAAGTGGGAGATAGGCAGAGGCAATAAGCTTTTTCAAATGGTGACACAGGAATGAGAAAAGAAGGGAAGAGGATGACGCACTGATAACATTCCTCAAGGATCTACACTTTGATCTATGCTTATAAATATAGAGTAAACTGACAGCTGAAGAAACTTTGTAAACTTTGCCAAGCTAAAAAGTTTGAGATTTAGTGAGAATAATCTTGTCTGATTATTCTGATTAGCTACAGAAGGCTTGCACAGCAACAGGCTGATTGTGAAATAAATTGTTAGATTAAATCTATTGCCACTAAATGCCATAGGAAGGGTAAAGTAATCTCAAGTGAATCCATGTATTAGCAAGTTTCAAATTTTAGAAGGGAAAGCAGAATAGAAATCATCGCCACAAGTTTTTTCTTGGCTACTGTTTGTCACTTGCATTGTTCAAAAAGATAGAGGGACTGGAGAAAAAGTTAAGAGATACAGCACGGCTTCTACACAAACAAAAATTATGGATAATTATGGCCTTGGAGGGATTAAAAAATGCTAAAATCATGAACACAAGCAGGAGATAGTTATCCATTACATACAAGGATTAGTGAAATAGTTATCCATTACATACAAGGATTAGTGAAATCTCAGTAAGATAACCAAAGTTTAACAAGGAATTTAAAAGCAAGTTTCTTCCCTGTAATATATAACTTTTACCCCAGGACAACATCGAGGTCAGAATTCCAGTTTGATTCAAGAAGTGAATCTATTGAAGATCAGGCACTTTTTAACAGAGCATCCTAAATCTGTTATCTCCAATGCTGGCAAGTCCTTAAGCTAGTAGAACACTATAAATAACGGCTTGTAGTACCTTGTATATGACTTGTAATAACTTCTTTAACATTTTCCTCTCATATTAAAAACAAATAAGGGAGGGGGCACGTTAGCAGTGCTTAGATTTAGCAGGCTTAGATTTAACAGTCCTCAGAACTGATACATGTAAAACAGTATTGTTTAATATGTATCTAAGTCACTCCCAAATGAACAAAAGAATTGTTGTTCTCTCATTTTTCAGTACATATTATATGCATTTACTGAATGGTACCAAACTTTCTCCTGAATGCTACCAGAACTTTCTTCCATCAAACCAAAGTTTTCTAGACACCATTTGGAGCAGGGCAGAGGGTGGAATGTCACAAGGGTCACAAGTGAGTCACCTGAAACTACAGACTAGCAAAGTTGAACAACTTCCTTCGTTAAGGAGTCCCTATAAAATTTGAAACAAATCCCACACATTCCTGTATCATGAGAAGATTTATATTGGGTTGAAATATGCACATAATGAAAAAAAAAAAGATTCTTTTTCAAACACCAAATTTTCAACTGCTCAAGGCTTGTATTCAATCCATAAAAACATCTCTTATTTGTAAAGTACATAATTGAAGATTATGCAACTGTATTATGGCAGTCCCAAAATACTATGTGCTGAAAGCACCAAAGCGTTTACAGACAATACTTGCCAAACAGTCATTCCATCAAAACCACGACTCAACCACTACTTGAACTAAACTTGTTTGAACCAGATTGAAATATAGATGTAAAGTATGTTCATACTGAATTGCAAAACAAATGCCAGGAAAATAAAAATAACACACCTTTTGGAATGAATTTACAGAAGCAATCTGCCATGCACAGAGCTGGCAGTAATACCCTCTAATATAGATTTGAAAGAGGAAACAAAAACACAGTAAGTTTCATAACAGGAACTCACAGAAAATTCATAAATACATAAATACCTCACTGACATTGTTTAGTTGGGAACTGCACTGAGAAACAAAATGAGTGACCCACTCCAAACAAGAGGGAAAAACAAAAAGAAAGAGAACCAAGGGATCCGTCACCCATAGATTTCAAGTACAGCTTAAAACATAACTAGATTATTCTCATCCAACAGCTGCGCATTGTGTAAAGAAAGACACTTTGTCTCATCCCAGTTTCTAGTGTCCAAAACAACCCACAAAAATCTCAATTAATATCCCCATTGCAGAAGAATATAAACCCAAGAGTTACAGAAGAATTGTTGTTACTGCGAATTTTCTCAGAATGAGACAGCAGCTGCACTATACCCAAAAGGTGCATTTGTTACAACCTGTGTTCTTTTGGGTTTACAGATAAAAGTTATACCAACTCTTTAAAAACATATTTACTAGCTTTACTAGCCTTCAGAGAAGGCAACATATAAACACCCAGAAATACCTAAAGTTACCACTCTACTTTTAGGATGTAATCTGATGAGCAAATCTTTCAGTGCAGCTTCCTGCCTCTCCACTGCCTTCTCAGTTGTGCAAGTATGTATGTACAAGGTGGATGAAGACTGAGACAGCAAAATGACTCAATGACTTGTGCAGCAGTGACGTATCTGGGAGGGGGGCCCAGACGCAAAATCTAGCAGTAGAAAATGCCAGTCATTATGCAGTTTCAGGCGTAGATCTGACACCTAAGGCACCCTAGTTCATCATTTAAGTATATTATGTTGAATTACAAGTCCCTTTCCTAGGCTGTCAAACCATCTTGAGAGACATCTCTCAGTATCAGAACTGCAAAGGAGAGTGAGTGAAATCCTGGCTCCCAAAACCTGCACTTAAGCACATTTCAGTCTTAGGTGCTTGTATAAGCTTACAGCTTGCAAATTTAAAAAAAAAAACCCAACCAAACAAACAAAAAACCCACACAAAAACAAACAAACAAACAGAAACGAAACAAAAGCCCTCTCCACACTATATTCTGTCTTAACAACACATTGCTCCTTTGGGCACATACAAATGGCTCACTAAAATTCAGAAAATGAGGGCCATTTGGCATACAACAGATTAACAAGCGATATCTCTACAGTTTAGTTTAGGCAGGAATTACATAGGAAATTTTGAAAATTCTACCAAAACCAGTCCAAACTGCAAATCAAGACAAAGCATAAGCTATTTTAGGGAAAAACAGCTGAACTCATTACACTGAAGAGCATTCCTAAGTACTCCTCAAATGAAGGCACTAAGGAAAAAAGTAGTTAACATTTTCAATAATCTCTAAGGAGCAAACAGTACCTAAACAATTGTAAGCTTATCTGTACCACCACAGTATGTTTAAACTACCTTTACTCTTCCTTCAGCTGTCCTTGCTTTAGGAAACATGAAGAAAAAAAAAATGTACCTACACATGGGCAAAGAACTTTCCCTTACTCTATCATGTTATTTAAAAAGAAAAACTGAACCAAATCCATGTTACCATTGCATTGCAGAAATTCCATTTTCTTTGGTAGAAATAAAAGAGTTTCAAATGTAAAACCGCTGTACTAACTCAATTTTGCCACAGGATGATTCTTCCTGTCCATCAAAACCCTTCTGAATTCCTACAACCCATTTTTTTAAAACGTCATTCTACTTCCGAGTCCATTAACAATAAGAACAAGAAGTCAGAAACTGTTACAATGAAGTCTTTAGCTATGCAGATAAAGGAGTCAAGAGAAATTAAACACAGAAAAATCCAGATACCGTTTAACAATACACTGTGGAATAGACCTTCAAAAGAAACAGAAGGTTTCATTCTCAGCCCACTTCTGTTCAATCCTCTTCATAACGTGAGCTTTCTACCGCATGCCAAAAAATCATCAGGCAAAACTTTAGTATCTGACAAGAAAAAATGCTTTCCAAATTCAAATTAAATGCATTTTAGGCTATTTCAGAATCGCTCAGAATCACATTCTGAGTTGGAAAGGACCCAGAAGGATCAACAAGTCCAATCCATACAGGGATCAAACCCACGACCTTGGTGTTATTAGCACCATGCTCTAACCAACTTCAAACCCAAAGCAACCCCCAGAAGTTATTCCTGAGTAATAGTCATGACCTTGATATACCAAACCTTATTTATAAGAAAATGCTCTGCTTCCTCCAAGCTTCATAACCAACATGGCACTTCAGTTTTTTTCTCACATTTCAAAATAAACAGACACCAAAAAATTAACCTCCTCAATAAACTTAGTGTTCTGCCATCATGTATCTATACTGTGGAAAGCACTTCATGTCTGCCACTAACATTTTCTAAGGGTTGCTATTTAGAATGATGATATTTTGCCTTATGCTGAAACTGAATTTGACTGCTGTCCTTATCCTTCATAACTTCCTTTGTTCTTTCCACTTATGTGGCAGGAAGTGGTATGTTCTGTATTACAGTAGTCAGATACCCACAAAAGTAAGGTTCACGCAAGTTGAATTCTTACCCTGCTCATCAATTCCTTTAGATAGTTGTGGGTTCACAAAAATCTTCAGATTTTCGTTCCTGTCAGGTTGACATCTGGTCAAGTCCAAAGAATAGTTTTCATCTAAAATATAGCAGAAGTTGGAGATTTGATTGAATGTGAACAGCATCATGACAGAGATAACAAAAAAAAAAATCCCTTTTTCCTCCAAAAGTATTCTAAACCTGTTTTCCTCCTTTGTAAAATCCTTTTCAAGCAAAGTTTTAGTCACAGTTGCAACCGTATAAGCAATTCACAGAGTGAACTGACAAACTGAGTAAGACTACGTGGAAAGTTCAATTATGGATGCACCATATGCCTCAATAATCCTTTAGGTATACAAAAGGAATCAATTTGTGCAATTTGTTCAAAATGCAAAAAGCCCTTTTGGCAAGATCATCCTTCAGCTGAACCATCAGTTTGAACACTTGCCTGCTGAAAACATCACCGGTTCACTTCACACAGTAATAAGAGTAACTTAAACTAGCACAGAAATAACATGGCTCTGAACCACTTGGTTCTGCTAAAGGAACAGATACATTAGGATGGCAAGGGAATTTGCCAGATCCGTATGTTTATTAGCCAAAATAACCAGTGGGTTTTTGTTTGGTGGTGATTTTTATTTCCTAATTGACCTTTCTCTGATACTTAAGGTGACCCTTACCTAAGGCTCTCAGCAGTGTACAGCAGTAGCCTTAGATGTACAGACCTACTTCAAGTTTTGTAACTTAATCTACCTCTTACTTTATACACGGCCAGAACTGCAAATCAGTAAATTCTAAAACTGAAATGTTTATCTCTCAGCAAATGTATACAGTCAAGAAGCCTCTTACATACAACCTCACGAAAAGTCATTGTTATCACAACAAACTAAAAAATTGAAAACATTAGTAACATTTGTTATTAGCCTCAATTTAAAAATACGGAAATCTGATTATACCTGGAACACATGTTCTAGTATCAGCTTTTACCTCTTTTTGCAGGCTGGAGTTAAGGGTCACATTTCAGGAGACACAGTAAAAAGCAGTATGCCAAATCAGTAGCACTTTTTCTTACTAAAGGCTCTCAACCAAAATACAACCTGGTAGAGGTTCAACAGCAGCACTCATGTGAGGATTTTCTCTCCTCTTCCAGTGGTCATTAGCCAAGTGTTCAGCTAATTACTGTTTGATCTACTGCTTAGCGTGGATGAAACTGTGCGAAGTGGAGTTTAGCTTTTAAGAACAGTCTCCAATTTTATCTACTAAAACACATGAAAACAAAGCCTAATCAAGCTAGCATTCTGTAGCATTTGTTCTCCCACCAGTGAAAAGGGAAGGAAAGACTTCTCAAAAAGATGAAACTCATTAATTGAAGCAACTCTTACATAGCTTTTCAAACACATCAGCGGGGGGGGGAATCTGCCATGCTGACTACCTGCCCACTGAGCACTAAGTTGCCTCTGCAGATAAGTACTAGTGCCCCACCAGTGCCTCCTGCTCCTCAGTGCTACACAAATTCTTCTATTTGCTCAAGAAAATTTTGATCAGTCTGATGAAGTCACAAGCAACTAAGAATACAAATTTATTAGCAAGCGTAAGAAATTTTAAACACAGGCATCCCTTATAGTTTCAGGCATGATGTGGAGGGAAGGCATTCAGTTCAACCCAGGCCAGGTTTTACGTTTTGCGAAAGGCATATCACCACCTGGGAGTCTCTCTTCTCCAGGCGCTCCCTGACAGAGCATTGCACGTGCTATCAGAGCGAGAAACACTGAACCTTCTACAAGCACATGGGCATGAGAAGAGCAGCACTACCACTCTGTATAATTGCCAAGACAGGAAAGGCATTTTACCAGGCATTTCTCTTTTCTTTCTATCAGCTTTTTGGGAGAGAGTGGTGTTTTGTGAGGCTTTTTTTAAAGGCATGGAAATCAAAAACTAAAATACATTTACATGTGCTAGATTATTTCTTTGAATTCATCAGTTGGGAAGACAAGGACTAAAGTGAAACAGGACTGCATTTGCCTTGGCTGCAGCTGATTCAGAGCAGGTCTAGTTTCCATAATTAAACCTGCATTTGGCATATACTGAAAGCCAAGTACAGACAGCAAGGTCTTCGTATTCAACTTTCTTAGCAAAAGCAAAAATGAGCCAACTCAACTCATATTCCAATCAAGACATATCCTAAATGTTTATCTGGTGTAGGCAACTGTTCTAGAAGAAAACGATGACAGAAAGCAGTTTCAAAGTAATTCTCACACATAGGCAAACCTCCCTCTCCAACTAAAGATTGGCTTAGTTAAATATTTCCAGCCATTTTAAAACTGTACTACTTAAAAGATAGTTTTTAATAGAAAAGATGCTTAATAATGCACTTAATGGCAAAGAAAGAAAAATTAATTCAAGTTTATTATACTGCAATTTTCCTCAGCTTATCCATCCTACAAGCAATTCCACATACAGAACAGTTCACACTAAGGAAACTCAAGTCTAAAGTAACGACAGATTTATCTCCTTTCCTCTTATTTTCATTCCCAATTCTTCAGCATTTGTATTTCAAGATTGCATTTCCAGGACACCAGACAGACCTTCACCCAGAAACAATAACGTCTCTACAGCTTCCCATAAATAAGTCACCCCCACTTTATTTAACTGAAGGCACAGACTCCCCACCCTGAAATGCAGCCTTGCATTCTCCCGAAATGTTCATGAATTATATATATAAACCAAAACGTGAGCTGCTACAAGTTTAGTGAGGTTTAGTTGACCTACATCTACTACAAATATTATTTCAACAGTAAGGCTGAAAAAGTTTATAACCATGAACACTGTGGATGTTTTAAAAGTTGGTTTACAAAGAACAAATCATAGTTTAGAAAGCCCACACTTGTGACTACAGAAAGCAAGTTGCAGATGCACCATGAAGTAAGTTCATCCTGTACAAGTGAAAAAAAAAATTAAACCTTCCTCACAGAAATAAAATTCTAAGAGGTAGAGAACTCAAGTTAGTTGAATCTCCCTCCATGTGACAACCCACATAATTTCACGGCAGATTAAATGAATCATTTAAATAATCCAAGAAGCCATTCAAATAGGCACTGTTTACATTTTTATCTCATCTGTGTCCACTCATCAAATTAACAGAAAAAAGTAACATTGGCAAGATAGCAAGAGTGGCTCAATTAAACATAATTATGCCTGATAAATCTTTTCCCATGAGGTGTAAGGCAAGACAGCTGTGACAAGCATAGGCTGCAAGCTGATTTGTCCTTACATCCTGAAACACCACATAGTATCTTATAAACGAAGCAAGTGATTCAACCTGCCAACAGCCCATGGCACAAGAGCTGCAGTTGCCAAAAAATAATGCTGCACAGGTGCCGGCAAGTTTTAGCTAAAGCTAGTCTTCGGCAAAAGTCAAAGTCATATGACTGAAAATGTTACCATAGGAGAGGTCTGACCCTAAGCCAAGGGTCCAATTTCTGGATGACCCGGACTCCTCACCAAGACAGCTGTATGGCAGCTCACTTCTGCTCTGGCAGCACTGTGCAACCCGTTAGACAGCACAAGCAATATGGTAAAAGATATGAGTATCAAGGGCAAAGTGTCTCTTTTCAGTGGTTCATGTGAAAGACTGATTTGCATAGGACAAAAATATCTTTACTGTCTCTTCTCTGTTCTCTGCCACTGCTTCATTTCCCTACTCACTGTTTCTTAGAATGCCCACTCTCATATTTCTCTTATAAGCATTTATTCTGGCATGACTTTTACTGACTTTGACTATGACATATTAGAATATGGTGCAAAGTCCATCCCTGCATGTAGATCAAACAAACATTAATTTATAAATTGAAAGCTAACACCAAGAATAAAGCAGGCAGAAAACTACTTTTCCACTCAAAGTCAGAAATCCACAAGTTTGCTTGATGGCTGGCTTGAAGAAATGCAGCATAAACCAATATAACATGCCACACAAGGCAAAATACATCAGCAGGATAACTGAAACGGTATGTGACTACTACCAGTTCAATTTAGATGGAAAAAAACTTCAAAGAGCATGGAAATATATTGATTAAATCTGCAGCTGTGTGAAATAAGTTTGGCTATGAATTAGAAAGTCTATTTCAAGCTAAATGATGTAAATAACCCTTTCTGGAAACAGTGATATAGTAAAAAATTATTCAATCAAAGGTTCCTCATGAATCTAGGAACAAAAATAGACATTTCTGAAAATGCAAAATCTCAAGCTCTAGGTAAGATTAAGTTAAAAATACCTGCCTTGTAGTGTTTGTTGGTGCTCGGTCTAAACCCAGTAAATGATATTGACTTTTCCTCACCACTAGTGAGATCTCAGCTAAATGAGCATGCCCAGTTTTAGACTGCTCAGTACAAGAAAGATGGACTAAGGAAAGTTCATCAGAGAGAGCATCAAGCAGTTCGGGGGCTGAAGTGCATGAGGAACAAGGACAGGCTGAGACACCTGACTTTGTTATTCTGGAGAAGACTTGGGGGATCATCCTGCTTTCTCATCTACCTAAAGGGAGATAATAGCAAAGACTAAACTAAACTCACTATCACTGTACACTAAAATTGACACTGTTCAAGCTTTCAGGGGGGCAGGCTGCAGCAGATGTCTTCCAGAGGTCCCTTTCAGCCTAAATAAATCTACAACTCTGATACTACCCATGGAAGCTTTCATCCCAATTTTATGCTAATTTCTGATTATTCAAGTTATTGAATTACTACAGCACAACGGGGAGAGATATGTACAAAAAAATAGCTTCATGGGGAATGAGTGAGGTTTTCAAAACCACCTGCACAGCATCATATTTGATACAAAACAACCATCACCTAAAAATAAGCAGTAAATTTTGCTGTAATTCCAAGCTGTGCTTTCAGCAATGGTCACAAGTGTGGCAAATAAATGAATGAACAGCAAGGCACAAAAAAATAGCAGTTTCCATGCGGTATAGTTCAGACTATGGTATCAAGCTTTTCTGGAGGTACAAAAGTGAAGCAGTAAACTGTCTTCTATGCATTTTTCCTCATTTTCATACAAAAAAGATGCTGCACTCCCAGAAAACAAAAAAACAGACCTCTAGCAGACTCACAGGAACACTTAAAAACTAACTCTTTCACATCTAAAGCATGTGTCAACCTTCTACGGAAAGACAAGACATTTTTGTGCATACCTGCAGAAGGACTATGTCACCTGCTTCTACAGGCCAGCAAAACCTGAATTATATGGATAACGTTCTTTAAAAGCTTTTCAGAAAGCCTGACACATGAGGTAAGAGTTGTATCTGACTAGTGGATCAAAAACTGAATTTGTCATGCTGTTCCTCATGTAACAGAGAGACACAATGAGTAGCTCTAGCTTGCAGTTTCTATGTAGCTCACAAACAGAAAGAGCTCAGAAATCAAACAGTGAAACAAATTCTGAATAGTACCCAGGAGAATCTTTTCCCTTGACTCCTGACAGGTTGATCAGAAATATCCTGTTAACATAAAAAAAAAATTACTTTAAGGGCCACACAGGAACTTTGGAGTTTCCATCCTCAGAGATGTCCAAAATTTAACTGGACAGTGTCCCCAGCAACAGCTCCAGCTGACCCTGCTTTGAGCAGTAGGGTTGGACTAGAGGAGCTCCAGAGATCCCTGCCAACTAACACAGAGCATCTGCAGTCAGTGAGAGTTAGCCTCCATAAAAACACATTCATCTCCAAAATCTGAGCTATACTTACACCATATTTTACTTATTTTGTTTGATGCCTCTAGACATGATCAAACAATAAACATATGTTACTGAAATCCAATAATCAGGCCAAGGAAAGACTCAGTTGTAGAAGACAAACAGAAGACACTTCTGTTTCGTGGCACATGAAACGTTAAGAGAAAGAGGAATACCTCTTCCTCTGTCTGAACATTGTGGATAAATGCCACTCTTGAGGGAAAAAAAAATAAAAGCATTTAAATGGAACCTCTATTAAAATAATTAGAAATTTTTAAAACCTTCCATAGTTCAAAATAAAAATAAATCATCTGAAGCCATGTCCTTAACAAATATTTTGTCAAAAGTTTCCCAGCATTATTACAGTTGAATCTCTCTACCCTGTGCTTTTGGACACCATAGACTCACACATGTTCTGTAGTGTCCATGACACTACTTACAAACCTTATTTAAAAAAATACACTTAGTCACAAGCCTAGAAGAGTATGTTTTCCCCTTTTCCAAAGAAAGGTCAAAAGACTTTAAAAGACCCCAATTCATATCTTGAAACATATATAGCTCATAATGGAATCAGGTCAAATACGGAGAACTTAGAACATGTAAATGTCTTCAGAAGGAGATTCAATTTCCAAGCAATATCTAATAAGACAGAACCAAACAGAACATTTATGATCTCATTAAAGTCTTTTCCTCTAATGGCCCCCCCCTTTTTTTTTTACATTCTCCAGATAAAAAAGATTTGTGGTTTCATATCTATCAAAAAGATTAAAGAGAATTCAAGAAAGAATCTGCTTCAGGAAGACTGCACTATTTTTTCCCCTTTTACAAAATTAGAAATAGGCTTTGGGTTTGGCATAACACTAAGAATGGATGATGAACAAAAAGATAAATGTAATGAAGATCAGAGTTTACCGCTCCTAGAGCACACTTTCATAACTTTGGACAACCATGGTTCTACTATGCATGCAAAAATCAACCCTTCTTTAACCACTCAAACACTGAATAAAAAAGAGTTATTTGTTAGGTACAAATACAGTTGATAAGTAAACTTTCTCAAACATTTGTAGAGATAAAATTGTCAGTAAGTTACAAGACACAAAATGCTGGTTTCACAAGGATTAACAGCAAATCTCTGCACTATCACTGATCATGACAAATTTGATTCAAATGAGACTCAGGCACATGTATAAATTTTATCAAGTGTGGCGGAATATGATACCAAATTGCTATCAGTGGTAGGATAGCGCATAATGTCTAATCCACTATGAAATTATAGTGGTCTAAATAATTAATTCTTAACACAAATAAGTCATGCTGCTACCTGTTAAATATTTTTGTTTTGATTTAATTACGACCAACAGAATAATTTATGATACTGATAATTTACATATGGTCACTGTAGTTTTGACCCAGTATTGGGAGTCCTAAAGGCCTTCATGCAGCATCACTGAACCAGTGCTCTAACTTTGCGGCCTTTAGGTAAGTTTGAATATATATTATTACACACACTTCACCCAATGTATATGGCTTCATGTGCTACTACTCTCTCCTCTTTTTACCAAGAGGAAAGTTAAAAGTGTTGTGTGTTGCGGCAGCTATACAATCAAGCACTCCAGTGGTGATTGACGCTGAATGGCTGAAAAAGGTTCAGGCTTTGACAGATCACTGTCACCTAAACTGCAAAACTGTGTTATGGCAGCCCAAATAAAAAGCTGTGATCCTAGAAGATTCATGAATCAATATTATCTAGAAACCAGTATCCTCCTCAACTCTTGAAGGAAAAAGGAATCAAAGATCTCCACTCTAAGGAGCAATGGGAAGGAAGGCAAGAGCCCGGCGAGCCCAGATTGCACATCATATGGCAGTTGCTGAGGGAGAGAGGAAGAAAGAGGAGTGTGGCCCAGTTACTGCTTCACATGGTGCCACTGTCACAGACAACCAAAGTCAATACCAGTTTATTCAAAGACCTTCCCTTCTCAGATGGATAGAAACATTTAGTTTTGCCTCTTTAAGAAGAGAAAGATCTCACATTGATTATAATGTTGTAGGTTGCAATCTCGAGTTTAAAAATATATCATTACAAATTCTGCTTTACCTACAAACTTACTAACCAACAATCAAAAAGCATTACAAGTGCAGAAGATTCAACCTTTTCTAGAAGTCAGGATGTTCTTTAGATAGCGCCTCCTATCACTTGTCCAGTAAGACCCGAACAATAAGCCAGAAAAGAAAAAAATCTGAAGGAAAAAATGCTTAAGTTTTAACAGGTCAGACAAGCAAAAGCAAGAACAGAACCATCTTTCACACTCATCCCAACAACTCTTTTCAACCAAGCCTCATAACACACTTGCTAGAAAGCACAGGCAGCAAGAAGGAAGGCAAGAGTGTCTGGACACAGTGAACTGGGAGGGCAGCAAAATGGCAGGATCCCATTTGTTTGTGCTCCTCTGCTGGACTCCAGGTATTCGCATAAGTTTGTCGGGTGAGCCTTGAAACATTGAAACACCTCAGTAGCACACTGAAAAGATTCTTCTTGAGAAAAGGTAGTATGAGAAAGCTTCTGGTAACCAGTATTCCATTTTTCAACAGTAACACTGGGGGAGTGGTATTTCAAAATACTCTGGAGGGAAGAAGACATTTCCCTGATCCAAAGTGATTTCTTCTACTAAAAAAAACCCACAAAAACTGCTCACACAGTGGTAGTGTTAACTATGGGGGGGGTAGAGGGGGGGTGTCAGGGAAGACAAATCTCACAGGACATTTTAACGACAGAAACCATTAAGCAACCTAAATACAGGTACCACTACAGGCTCCCATTACATTTTGTCTTCTGCACTTTTCTGGAAGATTTGGCAGAAACATGTACAGAATAAGCAGATGAACTAAGAAAGCCTTGGTACCTTCAAATCTCTCTCTCATATTTGACTAGATTTGGTATATAAGAATGCACACACTCCAGCTGAAGTTCCTCCCATGCAATTGCATCCATCACACAGCTCCTCTGGTATCCAATAACAATGTGTGCTGCAGTTCTTGCCAGTGCTGGAACTCAAGTTTATCCACTCACTGGTCTGCTATTACAAGGCCTGTTGGACACCCCTACATGTCCATAAGGAGCTAAAACAAAAACAAAAAAAAAAATCAAAATATTTAGCAAGTTGGGGAGAAGAAAGAAGTTTTCAGGAGAAAGACAAACTGGCAGCCACACACAGAGCATAACCACACAAGCTGGTTTCCATAGTAAACCAGAAACTTCGAGGGCAACCTTGCCTCAAAGCTGTTATCAGAAATGTAGGATACAGTAACTGCAGTCTCAGCAGCGAGTGCCATGCAGCACAGATACCAGAGCCAGAGCTGAGCTAAAGGGCACTATCCACATGCTTGCTAGAACTAAACAACAACTAAATGAAGAAACTGCAAGAGTGATGATGTAAGGCACGTTGGCTGACTCTCAGGGCACAGGGGCAGCAAGGATGTTATCTGAAGTACAGCCAGGCAGTACTTCACATGTAACTTTTGAACATAAGTCTTCCCAAACATGACTTGAGAGCCTACACCAGATATTAATCCAGACTTAAAGGAATACTTCAAAATACATTTTAATGGTCTTAGATTTGACAATTTCTATACATTTTGTTTACACATATTGGATGCAGCCTGTTTCATTCTTTTTGCGGTTTTATAGACTTTCTCATTCTCTATTGCTACAGGTCAAGATGCACAAGAGCTCACTAAAATAGGGATGTTTAGCAGACAACTAAAAACCAAGATAATGTATTCTAGTATTACTTTAATTTGTAGCATGCCAGCTACTATGCTGGTACCATTGATCTTCTGACCTTTGAGCTAAAACCACTGGACTACCACCAGAACCAGAAATGCAACAGCCACATCAGCACAACACTGTCCCTTAGCTTGAAGGGGAGGCTGGTTAGCTCACATGCAGCGCTATGGTACTGCTATTAAATGCTATCCACATGCAACTACAAACTCAGCAGTGTGCTACATTGTGCCATGCAGACGCTGAGAGCTAAAGATATAATAGTAAATAAAATCAGTCCAGGGCACAGGTTTGAGCACTAATTCATAACTGTTGTGGTTTTGTTCAAGTTTACTAAGGGTCATTGATGTACACGAGATCCTATGAGACCGTTCCTGGTAAACAGCAGGAGTCTGAGGCGAGCAGACCCACTCCAGAGCAGAAAGCGGGCTGCAGACAAGTGCAGATGGAGTCACTACCTTCCTCTGAGCTGGCTCAAGAGTCTCCAGCACAGCTTTACAGCTAGTTATAAATAAATTTGCCCGTAGTAGGATGAAATCTAAAGCCCAAGGCAGCTTCTGCTCTGAACGCTTTACAGATTTCTCATGTGTGTGTTAAAACAACTTGCTCAAGGGCACCTGCATTTCCTTGCTTCACAAAGTCAGTGAAGTAAACTAATGAATGAATTCAAGGCACTGATATTACAGTAACGTCACATCAAAATACAATCTCATTAGTACCCATAAATAAATAAATGAAGTAGAATACACACACTGCAGAGCAGCACAATTATCATGCAACTAGGCTGCATCACATTAGCTATGTAGATGACTCTGTATTCTTGCCTAAGATGTCCAATTAGGGCTCTAGCCCTTTCCAGTCCATGAAAGTACAGACACAAGTACAAAATACTTATCTGTTGTCAATGTTTTAATTATCCTGCTTGATTCATTTTCCATATTTTTATTTTTTTCTAATCAAGTCAGGTAGCATAGTCTAAAACTAAGTGGGGAGGAGGGGGGGTGTAAGGAAAGCAAACTTCATCCCAAAAGTAATTGTTTCTGTCACCAGTAGAAATCATTTACAGAACCTTCCCCACACAAACCCCCTCTGTCCCAGCGGCCTTCCTGCTCCTCACATGTAATCATGAGACTGGACAACTTGTTTGTGTTCACAAGACAAGAAAAGAGAGGAGAGTGCGCTCGAAGTTGTATATTGCTATTAAAACAGTCCCTCCCCCTGTGGCCAAGTCTCTGACCACCTAGTGTTTCAGAAGAGATGACTGAGACCAGATGATCCGTTCCCCAAGGGACAGCTACACAGCTCAAGGGGCACACTACAAGCCTTTCTCAATTATTTTTCTTCTGAGGAAGAGTCAAGCAACTATTCAGTACAACCATTCAGTGAGAGAATGACAAAGCTCAATTTCACAAGTAGTTTTATTAACACTGCATAAGTTCATCTTAAAGAAATTCAGCACTAATTAACATTGTTATAAACTGAACAGCAGAAGTACTTCAATAGTACTGTTAAGTCTTTGGTTCAAAATTTTGAGCACGAGGATAATAAAACACACTGACTTGCAACCCAGGGTGCCAGTATGCAAGCAGCTAACCTGATTGAGTTGCGATGTATTTCAAGAGCTTTTGGCATCTCAGCTAAGTACTAAGGTGATAACGAAGAAGGGTTACAGCAAACAAGATAGGTGCTGCTATTAACATTTTAAGCCAACAGAACAGTCACTCAGCACTTATGCAAAATTCAAAAAGAAAAAACCCACCACCTTCAGAAAGACAATTTTTCTACCTGGCAAAATAGCTTTGAACCTCTGACACAAAAACGTTTTTGTACCTCCTTTCTCAGCAACAAGAAAATACTGTAATGCAGAAACCAACCACTATTTAGGGGTATTTTGCATTATACTACACATGCCATTACTTCATTTTCAAAAGTACTATTAAACACTAACATTATATTACTTTCACCTGCAAGTGCAACACCCACATACTGCCGCAGAGCCAAGTTTTTATTGAAACTTGTAAAATGCTACTGAAATAGAGAGCACTGTTCCACAAGTCCTTTTCTTTCCCCATGCAAAAAAGTGAACATGAAAAACCACACATTCAGATACACTGTTTATACTGTCTTCGTGTAACTTCTCTGTTACAAGGAATAAAGTTCTAATTTGTAGCTAAGTTTTAAGTAAGAATTTAGCTGTGTTTTCTGACAATACCTGGAAAAAAGCTAAGCAGTCTGAAGGAAAGCAGGATTTTAAATTAAGAAACTAGTCAGAATTTTTAGCATTTAGCATCATTTTTATCAAGTTGTGCTGATTCTTCTCTCACCTCTGTTCAAATGGATCTTCAATTCTTTCACTTTTAAAACCAGAAAAATTAGACATCTCTTTTCTAAATTATAACACTCAGGAAAAAGAGGGAGAGAGGAAGGGAGGGACAGAAACACAATGTGATTCACTTGTTCATATATTTTTAGCTACAGTATTTAAACACAACTTAAAAAATCACTTTTTCAGTACTATTCTCTACCAAAAAGTATTAGCCATGCTAACTCTGGATGCTGTAATGCCATGTCAAGTAGAAGCTCACTATTCTGCCAGAAATCTTTTAGTTTTCCACATTAGAAACTTGAAGGCAAACAACACTACAATCACTTACAATTCTTCCTCATATGAACCCAACTTTAGTCTAAATAGACAATGATCTAACAATTTTTATTGTTACTATCCTCTCCAGCTTCCCTAATGTTCACAATGCTATCTTCCAATATGTTCCAAACAAATAAGTGATCAAAGCATTACTTTAATTTGAATCTGTCCACTAGCTCTCCATCTCTCCATTTCACCAATTACTTTTTCAAGTTTCACCCTTGCTAATTCTAATTACTTCTTCCTATTACTCGTAACTGAAAGATTAAATGATTGCATCATAGGAATATTTGGTGACTGCTATAAATTGCTTTTGTTTTTTGGTTTTAAGCAAAGTGCAGGTTACAAAAAATAAGGAACAGTAAAGGTCTCTTCCCTCATCCAGCACTTCAGATATTTTCTATCTCTGAGCACTTTGTATTCCTACAAGAGGCAATGTTTACTTTGCATATGATTATTTTTCATGTAGCCAGCCCTACACAACTGCAAAGTTGTCCTGAATAAAATTGACTGTTCCCCCTGCCTCTGTTTTCAGAATGGATGCATTACACCTCTTAGTTTAACAGCACATTCACAATATGTGCCCTCTTGCCCTTGGCAGGCATAAAAAGTTGATGGCAGTTTGAGGTAGGTCATTACGCTTAAGATTCACAAACAAAAAAGATACTTCAACAATGCAAGAATGGAAAAACTCAATCTAGCTGCTCAGGTATGTAAGCATCAACTTACATACTAAAAAACTAGATTTAATGATGCCAGCAATCAGTAGATAATGACTAACTTCTGTTAAAATAACAATGATGAGCACCCTTCACAACATTTAATTACTGCTTATTATCACACCTTTGTTTTACAGGAGATGTGCTTTAAATTACCAACAAATTTGAAAGTCTTTAGTGCATCAACACTACATATACAAGTGACTAAATCTGGAATACGTGGTAGACTGTTGCATGTTCACAGCCAATTCCATTACTGTTGTTTGGAGACAGAGTAATATCTTCTGTTCTCAAATGTTATGTAGCATATTAATTAACCTTAAAATTTTTCTGGCTGAAAATAAAAGTACAATAGTCAAGGATTAAAATAAAAGAAGCCCTGATGATTTTAGTATGTGATAACCCTATAAAGCTCTGCAGATCTTCTGACTTTGCCTAGATAGGGAGGTAATTGTATAATAAGACAAGAATTAAGTTAAGGCTCTCAAATTAGTCCATGGTATGTATCCCACAGTTCAAATAGCAGAGTGGAAGTGTCTGTGGCAGGTGATACTCCAGTCTACCAGAACCATTCGTGTCACTGCACAGGCATGCCCCAAAAACCCACAGAACTTAATTAAAAAAAAGCCTCCTCAATTTCAAATGGATGGCATGTTTTGAGACTATATTAGAATTTTCCTTTTGTTTATATTAACAGAGGCATCCTAGCAAAGACTCTCCTACTATCTGTGTATGGCAATGCACTAAATAGTACTAGATTCAGGACATCATGGGAATTTCCAGAGTTATGTCAAGTACGAGTCGATAACTACTCTGCAAGATGATGCAGAAGTTGGGGGGGGGGGAAATTACAAAAAAATAAAACTGACCTTCTGTCAACATTTCCTTCTTCAAGGCAAAAGAAGGGAAAGAGTAAAGAAAAAAAATCTAAGGAAAGGACAAACTATGTTAACAGCTTTTACGTATCTATCTCCTTTTTTCCTCACTTCTAAATGTTTGCTTTAGCAAAAGCTTGGGGAAAGCATCAGGTTTCACTGTTTATTCCAGCTAGGGTATAATCAATACAGTACAGTCTGTTGAACTATTTTATTCTGATTCATACAACAAGCTGTTAAATACATTTGGAAAGCAGAAGATCAGTGCCAGTATCACGTGATTCATGAAGATATGTTTATTTTCAAGGTATGAGAATGCTAAACGATAACTTTCTTCAGCACAATTATGCAGTTCTTCTGCATGAACTGAATGCATAAAATCCAATTTCAGCCCATCCAATCCGAAAAGAAATAGCAGAAATCTCAACTGCATCCAGCAGAGGCAGGGAAGGCACTCTAGGATTTATTTGTTGGGGTCTAGTATTGTCTTCTATTTGACACATGCAACAATATTCCAAAAATAGTATCAAACACTTCCGCTTTTAAAAATTTTTTAAAAATCAGTTCAGAAAGTGAGGAGAAAAGCACTGTCCACAAAAACAAAAGAGATCTTTAAATAGTTCCGAGATAAGAACTGTAATGGCTTGTGTAGCAGTAACATGTTTAAGCCTGCAGTTTCAGTTTCATCACCCATTGTCTTTTTTTTTTAAAACACACAGACAAAGTTATGTTACACCTCAGAAATGTGAAAAATCAAAAAACAAAGTCTGATCTTTGCCACAGTTTCTTCAGCAAGAGCAAATTTGTGCTCTGGCCCTGCCAAAAGACAAACGTTCAAGACGTGTACGTTTCTGCTTACATGAGCCTCTTGAGGGAAAATAAATAAGTACTCACACACCCCAGCTCCCTCCCCTCTTCTTGTGTGCCCACAGATAAAGGAAATGGGGTTTCCTGTTGCAGGTTTGCAACCTGAGAGCCAGCACTAGGAAGCCATGATAAACTGACACCAGCGGTAGTACTGCTGCCCCTGCAAGAGACGTGAAATGAGCTGGACACCAGAGTAAAAGTGCTTCACATTAGTTAAAAAAAATTGCCACAAGGATGGTCTTCATTTTTAAAAGTTGTTTAAATTGTACCTACAATAGCATTTCCAAGACCAGTGCCCCTTGAGGAGCCCTCCAGCTATCACCAGCTAGCAGTCTGCTGAGCCCACAGCTGTTTAACTCAGGACCCCAACCTCCTGCTGGAGGAGGGCTGGCTTCCACATTGCTCCAAGTGGCTCATGCCTCTGTCTTGTCAAGCTTTAAAAGTCTCCAACGATGGAAATTCACCAGTCACTACTGGGGGGTCTATTAAATGCTTAACCACCCTCAGAACAGTTAATTTCTATAAGTTGTTTAGGTGTGCATAAACTAGAATTCTCCTAGAGGAAACGAAGTTAAAAATCCCTCTCCAGAAGTTCACGAAATGTGGCCCAACCCTTAAGGGTCATAATGGTCCAAGGAGACAAACCACATCTGTGTTGGGAACATTTAGGAGTTAGTTTAGGAGACCAGACTAAATTCTGCCTGAAGTAAAATTACCCACATACTAAGATGTCAATCTGGGAGACTTGACACCTCTACTTTCAGCCATAGACCCACTTCTTCTCTGTCAAATTATATGCTAGTGGTTAAGACCAAGTGACAAAGCCATGCATACAAGCAGCAATTTTGAAATCAAATGAAGGAAAGAAGCACTCTTCGAAACAAAAAGAAAGGAGAAAAAAAAAGCCAGGAAATAACCTCTCCTGTAAACACCAATCATCATGGATCTGCACCAACACATCATATGACAGGGTGAACTGATTTTGAGTGAGCAAGTAAGAGCAGTAGCTTATAATAAGACCAAATAAGAAACAGGCAATACAAAAATAAAATTGCAATCATTTGAAGAAGTTCCAAGAAAAACGTAAAAATGTTCTTGGGGCTAATCTGTGTGGTGCTTAGTTGCTGTCTGGGGTTAAACCACCACAGCAACTTTTGGTCAAACAACAAATGCACGCCTTAAAAATGCCTGTAACTCTTTAGAGAGAGCTGCCTGTATTACCACCACCAAGAAAACCCAAGATGTTTATCAGAGCTGCTGATGTGAACAACTAGCATACAGAAAGTTCTGCTACCACAGCAATCGTTTTACAGATATTATCTGCCACTCTCAAAAAAAGTTCTGAATTAATCCTATTTCACATCAGCATACAATAAGCCTGTCATTATTTATTCAAAAGTCAAAAGACAATTGATTTAGCTGATGGTGCTGTAAAATCCATCAGACTCCAGAAATGCAGAGAACAGAGCCATGCTACAAAAGCAGCCCTGGGCACGCCCTGGAACCCCACCATACACTGCACAGAGAGGCAGCAAGGCAGGCTACACAGCAAAAGAAGATGTTTGCCAATTTCCTCCACTCTAAAAGTAAGCACTAAAATTCACAAAATAGTATCAGTCAAGTATATTAAACATAAGTAAGTCTCACAAGCAGACTCAACAGGCAACTTTTCTTCAAATTATGCTTAACTTTTAACCCACACTTTCTAGCAGTCTAGAAAAAGAACTTGTTTCCCACCAATTTGGGCTGATTGAGGTTTTTTAATCCACTATAACATCACCAATTAGGAAAAATAAGAAATAGTTCAGGGTTAACTTTAAAAGTTCTCATAAAAAAAAGTCCATGTTAATGCAAAAGTTCAAAATGAACATATTTCCCAGTTTTGCAGTAACAAGGTCCACATGAGTATTTTGAGGTAAAAAAATGTTACCTCAAAAGGTAAACAAATTACACAAAATTTAAACAACCACCACCAAAAGCTTTTTTAGCACTGAAGGTAAACCATAAGGAATCATGAAGAACAATCCAACTTTAAAGCATGCCTAGTAGTCTATTTAACTTTTGATATAACTTTTTGACAACTTTATGAAATAAAACCTGGTCTTCAAAAAGCACTCCACTAATCTCCAAAATCCATCTGAAGAAAGTATTCTTCCCTTTCTACAAGAGCCTAAGACCAAAAGTAAAAGAGTATTAAAACATCAACAAAAAATTCAAAGGGCCTCTCAGGCCTAAGCATGAACTGCTACTCCCAGTAACAACTCTTCCTTCTGTATTATAAACATTCAGAAAAGTTTTCTATACAGTCATGCATTTTTCAGGAACTTCATCTCTCTCTTGAAAACAGACATCCATCCACTGTGCAGGGAACAAGAGCTATGACTATCGCACTTCAGCATCCAACATGGGCTCAAGTAGTATGAAGACACAGCTTTGCAACAGAGGATCCACTTAAAGACTCAGACCTTTGAAACAACCACGACAAATACTCAGTTAGCAATCATACAATTCAACAGCTACCAAGAATATGAAAAGTGTTCTGTTGCTGCATTGAAAATAAGTGCTCTTTAAAATATGCTTCCATAATGAAAACAAAGACTTGTAAATGCTTAGTCTCACTTAACATAAAAGACATGTGGCAGAATCTAAATCAAATAACTCCCCCAGCAAACTGGTGCCACAGAATTCAAAATTAAAGAGACTGAGACAATGACATAATTTAGCTTTACATATGCAAAGACAGACATCTAAAAACATTTTATCTGCTGATTCATGTTCAAAGGCAGTTAAAACCCCAAGCAATTCTAGTCTCTGCAACTCCTAAAGGGTTTCCTAAAGTTCAGAGTGCAAAACTACTACCAAATATGCACCGAAACTGCTACAGAGAGCATTAGTCTTGTGTTGCCAGCTGCATAGGAACTAAAAATCATAATAAGTCAAATGCACAAAATTATTGTCACTCAGCATCACCAATGGCCATAATGTGGAGGTTTACAAGCTGGTAAGGATGCACTCCCAAAAAACATTGATTGCCTCTCATTAGAGAATATCTGAAGTCTCATAGAGCCATCAAATCCCACTTTATAAACCTCCAGCTTGAAAGTCCCCATTCAGCCATTAAACTGAACTCAGTGAAATATCAATCTTAGACTATTTAAAAGTTCATGTCAAGTATATCCCTCTAAAGTGCAAGTCACTGAAGTCAAATCTCCCTGGAAACACAAAACAGAACAATATAACATTTTTTTTTGCTCACAGAAAGATATGGAACATGCCAAATCAACAAAAGCCTCACCTAGCAGTTTTTAAAATATATGTATTTACACTGATAAAAGAAATAAGTGCACTTACTACTGCTGTATCTGTCATAACTTATTAACAAGTTAAACAAATGGCTTTCAGAATAAATGAATAAAATAAAAATCTAAAATATGGATAATGAAGTAAACAAAGCAAAGATATTAAAAGATATTAAGATAATTAAATCATGCCTTATTGACTTTTAAAATATTTAAATTAGAGAGCTGCTGAGAAATAAAAGGAATCTGCCTAAAGCCAGGAAAGCCAAAGAAACAACAGATCAAAAGTATTTGCCAACTAGCCAACACTCAGGGTCAATGAGAATAAACTTCAACTTCTGAGAATGTCAGCATTAGGAAAACCAACTTGTGTGACTGAAATTTTAAAGAAGGCAGAAGCTCTGCTTCTTTACCCCAGCTGGGCATCCAGGATTTCTAACTAAATACCTTGCACCAACCCCCTTGTTGAAGGGATTAAACTACTGATACGGAGAAGACTATTCCTTTTTCTTCTCTACAATAGACATGCTCTAGGACAAAACAGAGGAATAGAAAAGAAATTCAACTGGGCCTCAACCCTTTCTCTTACTAGCCTACCTCACATTTTCCCAATGTATTTCCAAAATCATCCTCTTTAAACACGACCTTACTGAAATTCAAAATAACTGGTAGAAATATTTTATGTTCTTAAGTTTTGTTCTCCTATCTATTAAAAAAAATGCCGTCGTAGTAATAAAACCAGTAATTCTGAAATAGACATTTTAAAGGAAATACTTGAGACAGATTTACGAAACTAAGAGGACAGTAAGAGCTAGATAAGAACAAAACATTCCCAAAGTGGCAGCAGAATGCTTACAAGAATGATGAAAAAAAACCCTCCTTGAAAACCTGTGGGAGTGGGAAGAGGCCACATTTGGACATACTTTTTAAAACAACAGGTATCCAAAAGTTAATCCCAAACCTTAAAATAATATTTCAGACAAACATGAGACGGGGATAAAGCTCTTCAAACTTAGATGATGCACAGGTGAAACGATGAACATACATTTTATTATACAAAAAACAGATTATGTATTACATGTCCCCATGTTAAGTCTTCACTCCCGGCTGCAGCTCCACCCTTTCAAGTTCTGTGCCACTGCCTACCTCTACACCTGCTAGCCTTTTTCATAAAGGAAATTTCTGCAGCCCTCAAATAGTCAGAGCTGACGTTCCATTTTGCTTCTGACTTCATGATCTAAGAAGTTCTATGAAGCACAACTGAGAGCTAAGTATGCCTATCCCAAGTAGCAATGTTGAAACTAAGCATTTTATTAACATCAGTAATACCTTCTTAATACAACGTTGTGCAATTAAGTGCACATCCTTTAATCAACTGTCCATAAATAAACATTGTTAAAATGGTGAAAAAAAAATCTTCCGTCCCTAGTTACCTATCAATAAAAAGGAGACATAGTAGATATATAAAACATTCAATCATGAAAATTTTCTTTTTAGCTTTACCTAAATAGAACAGATGGGGTTGTTCTTCTGAAACCAAGAAAAAATTATTCTGAAGTTCCCACAGTGTTTCTGCATTAATAACTGGTATGGCATCTGATGGCCTAAGGCATAAAAGCCTTGACAGTGAAACACAACTTACAGATCTCTCTCTGCGATTACAACTGCCACAAACTTCTACCTTAGTACTTTCACGTCTCTCCCACCACTCATGCTGAAGGGGAATGGAGTGTAGCCAGCAATACATTCCAAATAAATAATAACCACACTCTCCACTAAAGAAAACAATATTAGTGCCCAGTTAGTACTTACAGTAAAAGACTGTTTTCCCTTTTACAAAACTGGTTTATGTCTTAAATTAAACAAATGCTTAATTCCCATAGTTAACAAGAGGAAAAAGAAAAGCCACTAAATCGAAATTCCATCATGAAAGGGCTGCTTTCTAAAGAAAACACCAATCTCGATTCACCCATACAGATCTGGAATCTAATGAAATCTGACACCTTTACTCTGAAGACAAATTTGCATTGTATTATGAACTAAGGCTCCGCGCTCACAAATGCACTTCATTCAGCATGCAGTAACGGGTTCATTAAAGCAGCATCACCAAAATTTTTTAAAGCAATTTTGCTGGCAAAATTTTTAAATGCAATTTGGTAAACAGTATTATCAAAAAAATGCCTCTATATTATTCTACTGATAAAAATGTGCCCCCTTGATCTAAAATATACAGATGTTGTGGCCAAGGTTATACAAGGAGATCTTCATTAAGTTGAGCAATTCCCATTTTGTATCACTGCTTTACCAGACATGAATGAGTGCATTCCTTATTAAATGAAGTGAAGCTGCATCACAGCTATCCAGTGCAAACAATACAGATATTTTTAAATATAGCATGAGAACGTTAACATCAGGACTTCATGCAATGAATAAAACCGGAAAAGAGCAAACGAACTCAGCTTAGGAGGGTTATCGCCGCCTCATCTACCTTTCCTTGCTTCTCCACCTCCTTCTTCCTCCCCATAAGATCCCCATAAGACCCAGTTTAAGGCATTTTCCCACTTTTCCAGGTTCCCAGTGAAGAAATCAACCATCCGCAAACGTTTTGTTCCTCCAATCCCCTCTCGTGAGCTGAGCATTCAGAACATCCCCACTGGCACTGCCTCCAAATCACCTAATTGTTATCATTATTGCGTTCTCAGCATCGGCTCAGAACAAAACCAGCCCCACTACACCCTCGCTGGCTATAAAAAGTAAAGAAGCGGGAGAAATACTGAAGTGCAACTTACAGCGGCGAACAAGAGCCAAGTTATCTCCCGAACCGCGGAGGCGAGCGGCGTGTGCCGCTCGGGGCCGCGGGGGAGCGCGTCCCCCGCCGCAGGGCGCGCTCGGCGCGGCCGCCTCCGCAGGGACGGGCGGCGCGGGAGCCGCGGAGCGGAGCGGGCCGGGCCGCTGCCGCTCACCGCCGCCTCCGGCCGCGCTGCTCCCGCTCCACGCTGCCTTTCCTGCGGGGAAAGAGACACAAATCCGGAATACAGCACCTGGCACGGCTCGCTGCAGGGGTACCCGCGCCCGACCCGCCCCGGGGCTGTCGGCACTGTGGACTCCCGCCGCCCCGGGGGCGCACGGGGCGGGCGCCCCCCACCCGGCTTCGGGCGCTGCAGCGGGAGGGGGCTCTGCGGACCACTTTCGCCCGGGCCCCTTTGCCCTCGTCTCCATTAACCCCGGGCTGTCGGGCTGGGGGTGGCGCAGCCCCGGGGCTGGGGGCCGCTCTCCCCCTCGCACATCCACCCAGCCGCCCGCACACCCCTTCGGCCAGCGGCACGGCGGCTCCCCACGCCCGGCTCCGCGGAAGGAAGGAGAGGGCACGGCGCGCAACCCGTCCCGGCTCGGCGCTGCCGCTCGCAACTCACCCAACAAAGTTGCGGCGACGGCTGCCGGCGGCTCGGCTCAGCTCGACTCGACTCGACTCGACTCCGCTCCGTTCGCTGGGCTGTGCTGGGCTGAACGCGGCACTCCCGCCCGCGCCGCCCGGGATGAGCTCACCCCGCCGCGCTCCGCCCGCTGCCGCTCTCGCGAGAGAGGCCGCCTCACCGCCCGCCCGCCCGCGCGCCGGCGGCGTTCCCATGGCAACAGCCAAGCGCCGGGCCCAGCGGGCGGCACAGGCCCTAGCCTAGCTGCCTCCGTTTTCATTGGCTTTTTCCCGTTTTGATCTTTGCATCGCTTTCCATCTTCCTGGAGACCTGTAGAGAGAAGGGCGCCGCAATTGCTGCCACAAAGTCAAAACCTTCCGGTACCGGATAGTGTGTCCCAAGCTCTTTTGCTGCCAAATTAAAATGGATTCTCTCTCTACATATCCACCACAGATAAAAAATTAACAACAATTTAAAAATTAGTATACATCAACATCACCTCTTCTTCTGCAGGAACACTGCTCTGTTTTCAAATGGCCAACATTTTGAACAAAACTAGCTTTGGGTAACCTATTCTGGATACTCTGCTGGTGGTTGTTATTGTCCTTGGCTTGATAGGACATTGCCAATCTCAGTTAAACCACTGTGACTGAAGCTTTCCCTGAAATAAGGACACTCCAGAAAACACCTCTGATTTGGGCTGGCAGTGTTCCAGCAACGTGCAGCACAGTGATAGCTAGAACAGCCAAGCTGTGTTGAGCAGCTGCGCTGCCACAGAGATGGTAGCTTCACTCCTCCATTCCCTTTCCAGGAATGTCAGGACAGCAAAGACCAACAGAACTTACATACAGCTCCAAATGGCTTGACGTCTTCTGAAGAGTCAGTACTGATGTTTAAATACCACAGTGTTTAGTACTGTAAAAATACCTGGATATCCAGAGAGCAATCACTCTCTTACGGGTTTCCAACTTGAAGTCACGACTCCTGCAGGTGTTAAGGGGTCAGAAAAGCACTCTCAGTCTCATTTTCATGAGAAGAAAAGATGTTATGGATGGACAAAGAACTGATCCCAGTGGTGCTCCAGCATGTAACAAAAACCAGAATTGACAAACCAGGAAAATAAACAGGAACATTTTCAGTAATTTAAATATGTTTACCTTATATCACCCACCTAAAAAGCTCAGTGAATTTTACTTAAAAGTTTTTTATTGGCAGCTGTAGCCCCACTCTGTAAGAGGGAAGTCCAAAGAGGCTTACAGTCCTCAGGTACATACACATAACAGCACTGGATGTGACTGCAGCATCAGGAACTGTGGTATGCAGTTACTGAATTTGCCTTCATCAGAGGAAATTAGATAGTAAGGCTTGCAAGTTCTTTTCTGAGGTTAATGAGGCCAGCACATTCCCAAACTGTTTCTATGATCTTCCTTCACACACTGCTGATGTGTCTGATCTTAAGATGAGGAAGATATTCAGAAGGGTCACATAGGAAGGGAGAGTCTCTGACACCAAACACCAGCCCAGCCTACGAGCTATCTGAGGCTGCAGTGAAGGCACACACCCTTGGCTGCAGTTCAGCCCGGAGCTGGCTCCTGCTCCCAGGCTCCTGTAGTCTCCCCCTGAATCCCAGATCTGAGAGGTCGACATCTGGTAGTGCAGGGGCCCCAGTGTGAGGGCTGCTGGTGTGAGATGCTGGTCTCACTACATTCTCCCCATGCATGATGTCTAGAGCTGTGGTTATGAGTGCAGCAGCACTTGGGAAAAATGTGTGTTCTCAGAATATCTAGGTGTCAGAATATCCAGAACTCGTTTATTTTCTTTTTGTGCGAGTACAAACATTTCTGTGTCTTTATAGTTAAGCAATTATTAATTGGGTTTGAAGCAGGGAGAGAAGGAGAATTCAGAGTTTACCTCCTCTGTCTAAGGAGGTCATCAGAATAGCTGATCTAGAATAAGAGGGATAAGAGGGGGTTTATTCCAAAATAGTTGTCTTGCCTCAATAATGCACAACTAATTCCAGAACAAAAAAACTCTCCTCCCTTCTAAAGAGCACTCATACATCGGCCTTTGCTTAAGTAGCTGTTACAGAATGAAGGATACGCAGTTGGTTTCCCTGTGGAGACAAGCCTCAAGAACTCCAGGAATTTCTGAATGCCAAACCTTCTTCTGCTGCTAATTTGCTGTGTTGCCATAGGCAAGTCACTTCATTTCTGTTTTAATATTCTCCTTTATACAGAAAGGGAAAATGATACAGTTATTTACCTCAGAAGAGCAAGGTGAATGTAAATTAATTAACATTTATGTTGTTCTCTGAAGGTCTGGTTTTATGAAAAGGTAGATAGTAGGACTGCTTCTGAGTAGATCTGACTGGAACTATTGGAAGCACAGGGAAAATTTGGCTAAGAACCTGAACTACCCTGAAACTGAGTGCGGAATTTATTCATTGCTGAACAATGAGCATGTGAAAGTTTGTAACAGCACACCCTTCCAAGAAGCATTACGATTTAGATATACAACTCACCAGAAAAATAGATTAAGTAATTCACATAGTCATGATTTGATAGAGTCCAAGATCAGTGAGTTTCAGGGTAAGGAAAATGTCCATGTTCTCATCCATGTTCTCAGGAAGTCTGTATATGTGGGGAAGGCTTTAGGTTTTTAGAGTATTCTCTAGAATTATTGGTCTGGAGATTAGAGGACTGTCTTTCATATGGATCATTTCAGTGATCCAGTTTAAAACACATAAACAGTTACACTGCCATAAGAAAAGGCCAGTTTTGCTTTGGGACACAAGGGGCAGGAACAAGAGGCAACTTCTTTAGCCAGCTTTGTCAGAAAAGGCAGCATCTTGTGAATTATAACTTCTGTGTTCTTCTTTTGTCATTCACCAACAGACCTTTTTCGACATGAAGTAGATATAAACACTCCCTGACTTCACCAGTTATAATTCTGTGCAACTCATCCGGTCATTTGAACTCTCTGAAGGATTTCAGAGGCATTTTAAACCCTCTCTGAAGCTTATAAGAATTCATCCTGAAGTAAATCTGTTCCATTTAATTGGCATGGGTAATTACTAATAGGGCATAAAAGTATTTGAAGTCATTAAAACTCAACATGAGAAATACACATTAGTTAGAAGTGGAAAAAATGTATTTTTTGATAAATGCAAGGAAATGTTTCAGACTTTGGTACATTTAACTTAGTAGAAATATTGATGGATTTCCATCAAAAAGATTTGAAAAGAGAGAAAGTATGCAGGAGCATTTGCAACAAAGCAGCAGCATGGAGGAAAGTGTGCAGGTGACCCTGAAGGCTGGTGCAAAGGGATTGTCAAGTAGGAAGTACAAAATGAAATTATCGGTGTCAAGTCTAACAGGCCATGATTGTGACCTCTCAGCTGTACATGGGCTTACAGAGGCACCCATCCACATTGCAGTTCCCTCCTGCCAAGCCTGTCTGTCCTGCTTCGCAGTCAACAGGCCCTTTCTCACAATTTGCAAGGATCTGCATTATTCTTATGCATTTTGATGGACTGCCAAACCACTAGAATAGAGAAAAGAAGCCCAGAAAATGAGCCACTTAGTACCTAGACAGCTGTATAATCCTCAGAAAAGAACTGCAAAACACACGTTCAGAACATGTCCCAAGTCTGCATTTACAGAGGCACCAATGTACATAGACATTAACTTTATGAATCAAGAAGGCTTTTCAATAGCAAAGGCACAGTTAATAACCTTGGCTAATGCAAAAAGCCCCCACATTTTATTTGGATGCACATGAGAATACTTAAGAATATTATTTTAGTGTTACCTTTTGGTTTTAATTCAGTACCTGGAGCAAGAACATAGCTAGTGAGACCAATGTACACTAATTCAGCATAGTGTGTCAAGTAGTCATAGGCTTAGGAGAGAGCCTACTACAGGCTTAGGAGAAAATGCAGGAAAAGAGAAGGAAAATTAGAAATCTTCCTTGTCTAACAAGAAGGTAATGCAAAAGGGACGTTTGTGGAGAGGGGGTTCTTTTGTTACAAATTTGCAAGTGATGTGATGCAATGTCAGCCATCAAATCATACCATTCAAGTATTTAAAAACAACATAAGCAGAATTCCATTGTACTTAATGAAAAACTCCCTTCCCATGCATTAAAAGATTAGGGATGAAAATTCAAATACTCAAAAGTAATATCCCAAATGCCATCTGCTTATACCTTTACTTCATATTTCTTGGGCATACACACTCTATAATATAAATTGCAATTAAGTGTTTATATAACTTTCTCCTCAGCTTCTCTGAAGCCTGGAGAATCAGAGCACAGCTCCACACCTTCCTTTCTGCACACTGTTATTCACTAGCTCTGAAAACAGGCAGATGCTTTGCCAACTAGGTTGATCTGGAGCATTCATCAGAACAGAATGTTTCACAAACAGCAATAAATACATTTTTACCCCTTTCCTGTAAGGTGATATTATTATCCCCATTTTACAGATTGAATAGCTAGCACTTGCTTTTCCAATGTGGTTAGCAAGGGACAGCTCTTCTTTTCCAGGAAGCACATCTCCCCAGGAATTCGCTCGTAAATGTGAATACGCCTGCAAATCAAACCCCAGCCACCCTGAAGTAAGGCTTAAGCAACACTACAAGATGGCATGCTTAGGCACTTCTAAAGGAAGAAGTATATCTGTTTACTCCACAGTCTGCTCCCTCTCCCCCCTGGCTGCCTGTTCCTGCCCATGTGCAGCCCCAACCTTTGTGCTGCACAGATGTTCCTGTGACTCTACGGCAAACTAACTCAGAGGACTGCTCCAGCTAGAAACTAATCCAGTAGAAAAAAATAACCACTAGCTTTCAGCCTGATCAGTTTCCTGATCCAGTTTAGAGTGTGGCCTCATAAATGCTTCATGCAAGATGGGCCACAATGCAGAAACAGACAGGCGAGAGGGCAGGCAGGTAGGATTCCTTTGCTCAATGGCAGCATCAGCTTGCTCTGGATAGAAGTGTTTGTTGAACTTCAGAATAAGAGACACAAGCATATCAGTTTTGTTCAAGGACTAGACTTAAAAAGACTCAACTGGAAGAGAGCATGGTAGGGGTGGAAAGGACACAATTTCAGCTCAGCTGACCTTTTACTTTTACTACTGAACACTGCCCAACTCTTTCTTTTTTGACTGCCTACCTCCCTTCAGTCTTCCTTCTTTTGCTTCTGTGGGATTGTTCTTCACTGATGGGACTCACACATTGGGTTCAAGTGTAATATTTTAATTGGCGTCTCTTCATAGCTTTTCTGAGCACCTTATCGAGAAGAAGGTCCATTTTATTCTGCAAATAAGTGTAATATTTAAGACAAGTGAGCTGGAAGGAAGAAATGTGTTTTGATTCTTGCCCCAAGGGTTGTTTCTATGTTTTATGAAAAACACATTCTGGCTGATATTCATGTAAAGTCCAAAAACTGTCAGTCCAAGGACTGACTTCTATGCTCTGGCACCAAAAATCCTGTCTTCCTTTTTGTGAAATGGTAAAATTTCAGCAGCACCCATGGAGAACATTCCCACCAAGAACAGCTTACAATGGCAATGCTTATGGCATGTGCCTGGGAAGTGGAACTTGTAGCTGGAGATTGATGTGGTCCAGAGAGAAACATAACCCAAGTGCTCCATATTCAGGGCAAGTTTAGTCCAGGCAGAAAAGAGCAGCACCCCTTCTGCTGGCAACATCTCAAAATGGAAGAGTGACCTCTCATTACTACTTGTAATAAGCATTTATCTTCAGCAAAGGGTTCTGGGCTCTGAATACTAAGGAATGGAGGTATCTCCTAGTCTTATCTTGAATGTTATTACTAGACTTATTTAAAAGGAGAGGAAAACAAAAGACAGTACCCTTACAAATGTCTAGAAAATTTGAGCAGCATTCTTAAACAAATCTGAATGATTCATCCTGAAGAAAATATAAAATAAAATCCTTCAGATACATTTCATTTTTGTATGTCCATAATTCAAGGCGACTATTTTGTAAAGTATTTTATACACAATTAGTCTGAAATATGGTTTTCTAGCTCTCAGTTTTCTGAGCAAAATATAAAATGACACAGTTATTAACCTTTGGGAAACCTCTCCTACAGACAACAGAATTAAATTCTACAGAAAACTGAATAACATTGGGAGAAATTCCAAATGACTTACCACTCATTTGTTTGATGGATAGTTGGGCTAGCTATCGCTTTTTACAAAGCTGCCAATCACTAAGAGTGCTGGGAAATATTCTGAGAACTCTCTTAGAATCAAAAAATGCAGTTGCAGGCTTCTATGGCTTAAATTATTATGGAAGAAACAATTACTTTGCAGAGAAAGAGATGGTACTGTTACCATGAGAGGATAATATGGTGGTTTCAGTGGCTTCAATTTTTCAGCAAAGTTGCTTCTTCTAATATGACATTTAAAGAGATTCTTTATTTGGAAAACTGTTCTGTCTGAGGATTTCTGTATTGATGTTGAAACTCAAACTGAGATCACCATATTAGATAGAGAGGGGGAAATTGTTGTATCAGTTTGTTTATTCTGCATTTGGAACTCTCCGAATACTCAGTTTCATTCTTTCCATAGCAAAGGGTGTTAGTCATTCTGTTGTTTGTCTGAGGATTTCATATATCAGGAAGAAGATGGAAAAAACACTTTGTGATTTTTCAAATCCAAAAACTGAAAAAAAGATACTGGAGCATGGCTAAAACATGAAATTATTTTCCAAACTATTTTCAAAGAGTTAAGCCCCCTATAGTTACTATGCATATTATGAAAGTATATTTGTACTCACAGAGTACATTAGGAGAGCAGTGAAGCCAGTTATGCTGAGTAGCTGTACTTCTGTTTTGGTTATTCAGTTCTACATGGCTCATCCTAGATCACTCTGGGTCAACAGATTTTTCTATTGATCTCAGGCTTGAATTCTCCTTTTTCTGTTGGAAAAATCCTTCCCATCTTGTGTCCACTCTGTCTAAAGTAAGACTTGGGTGAGGAGGGGAAGTGTGGAAATCAGAATTTCCTCTCCTCTGATATCCATTCCATAGGATTTCCATAGAGTATGTGGCTGCTCCAGCTACCATCCTTTTATCTTTAGGTTCTGGTTGGCCTTTCTGCCTTCACAGGGCCTGAAAATCTTGTTGCAGGATTTGGGAGGGTACTTGGAAGAGACTGATAAATTAAGATCTCATAAGATCACTTTGTGCCATCCAAAACTCAGTATCCACCATTGTCTTCTGTTGCTGTGTGTACATCAGGTTTTAGCAGCTTTGAATTCATCTTCCAGATATTTTGCACTGAAAAAGGAGCATGTTAGAACTGCAACTGCCATTCAACTTACAACTGCAATTGGAATTCAACCTCAGAACAAGTAGGAAACTGAAGTAGTCTTTAAAGGACAAGTGCAGGGATCTGTAAAGGAAAAGTGCCAAATATATGTTTTTGTAGTTTATATTTTGTATGAAATACATGAAAGAGGGACAATTGCAGTTTTGTCTTTTGCTGTAGAACTTCTTTACCATAAGACTCTTAAACATGCTATAAAGTTACAAATATGTGTTGCAAGCTTTTTATTAACTAGTTATGTTGGAATAACACCTATATCAATCTACACCAGTAGCCAGTATAATTGCAGAAACTAAAGAGTTATTTAAAGTAAATCAATGAGTCTGTAAGTATGATGGATTACTTTTCAGTAACACAAGTGCACCAATATAGACTTATTTTTGCTGCTAAGGTAGAAAACAGAAGAGTCTGGCCTAGCCCAGGGTTACTCCAGGTCTGTTAAATCATAGAAGCTTTGAAAGTATCCTATGGCCTGAAAATAATATTCTATGGGAAGATCCTCTTGCTACTTGATAAACATTTTCTTCTCAAGGGTCAAATATTGTCTTGCATATATGTGCCTCTTCCAGTTTCTCAGCATTTTCACAAGCAGAATCAATAAAATAATTTTTTATTGTAAACTGTGGTTTCAGAGTACAGAAATCTGGTTGGTGGATACAAATGTTCATTCAGTGCTTAATGGTTTTTAAATTAGCTGTTTAATCACACAAAAATTATTTACAGGAACAATCCCAAGTGTATTTGCATAAACCTTAGATAGATGTGGCTACAGAGATTGTTGAGCATGAATGCTAGGCTGGGACTTTGAGAGCCTGAGGTACTGACAACATTTTAAGACTATCAAATACTAGTGCTATTAACATCTCCTGAAAAAAAAACAAACACAAGAGCTTGTAAAATGGGACCTTGGGTGATTATTTGGGGGAGGGAACTGAGAAAAAAAAGTGGCCTGGAGATCCTGTTTTAAGAAAAATCTTTTCCAAGGGACTAATTAACTATATCTCAGAATGCCAGCCAAAGCCAAAATGTGCACTTCATTTCAGTGAAAGCAGGGAAGAAAACAATGGATTTTAAGAGTCAACATTTTTTTAAACTGAATAAAAGGTTAATTTTCATTCAAGAAAATACAAAAGCCTTACATAATGTCATATAAAACCTATTCAGAAATTAATGGGGCTATTTTGAATGTATGTATCTATTCCCCTCAGTTGAAACTTAGAGGAAGAGTTCAGGATATTCTTATCAGTTCTGATCTAGAGCAGCTGACATGCTTTATACTTCAGGCTGTTGTCATGACTGTAGAATTCCCTGTCCCACTTTCTGGTGAATAAATCCTTATGTTTCTTTCTCAGTTTTCTGAAAGCCCTCCTGGGATTAAAATCTAAGTCTGTCTGTCTTAATGAGACAACTTAGTGACATCATTGCACACACACACCCTGTCTCCAGACTTACTTTACATTTCTCCTCACTTTGGGTGGCCTGAAACACCTGGCTCTATAGGTATTTTGAGTTTGAACAGATTTCTTCTTTTCCAAATTTCAAACTTTTGTGTTACTAAAAAACCCCTAGGAGTTCACATGCAATTTAGCAGAATAATATATGTTCTTTCAGTTCAGTGTCCCTTAAGTCACCTAATGACACAGATGGGTCTGCTGATCTATTTAAGAGGTACATGGATAGCAGGACTTCCTGTCTTGACAGAGTCTTTGCAAGTGTTATGATTTTTGCATTTTTTCCCCACAATTTCAATTTTACTTGTTTCATTTGTATACTAGGAATACACACAGAGCTTCAATTCTTGCCCTGCTAGATAGTTAAATTTGCAGTGATTGTTCTTCTATGATATTGTTGGTGGAGTTAATTTCTGTGAAGAAAAAAGCCCATAACCTAGCTGAATTACAGTAACTATGACTCATTAATCTGAGACATCTGTTGATAACCCCTGAAGTCACTGTATTTCAACACTGAAACAATTTATAACCCTCTCATGAAACAAACGGGGAACATTAATGGATTAGTAACTTTCATGTTCTGGCCTCCTGTGATCTCTAGACTCAATAGATAGGTAAGCGTACTGTAAAAATGAGGCAAGCTTTAGTTGTCTAGACATCCTATATGTGGCCATTCTCTCTGGTAGTTGCCTTGGGGTACTAATTAGAAAATCTATACTTGAGCAGATTAAAGTTCCTTGTAAGTGGTGTTGTTGGCAATGCTCTCCAAATTGAAGGCAATAGGTTTAAATGCACCACTACATTTTTCCTAGCTGGTATTTCTTGCCTAAATACTTAAATGGCCTTTACTGAGATTGGACTTCCAAAATTACAATAGATGAGTTTTGTGTACAAATACTTTTAGTTGCTTTTTCTGATTTGCTTTCCACTCTTTATTTCATGAGTGTATCACCTCTTCATTGTAAATTATTGACGAATAGCATAAGAATTATTATTTTTCTACTAGGTCACTGCTTGAAAATTTGCTTATATATTTGCTTATATTAGTAATTTTAAGCCTTGATGAAACAAATATAACAATTATGTAAGGAACAAATAACACTAAACATTTTTGTAAGCAATGAAATAGTTTATGATTGTACAAGATGATTACACCTGAAAATGTATGGACAATAATTTTGCAAGTTTTCCTGCTGCAAATTCTCCAGCATTTTTTTCATCTATCTTTATTGCTTCTAAGAAGTGGGGAAACAAAAGCTGTTCTGTGAAATCCATCACCAACATCAAATTAGATGGGGGGTTTTGATATTTATGCTTATTTAATAGAAATCAGATTCCTGCTCTAACATCAGAGAAATACATTTGGTTAGAAGTAAGATATGATGGAAGATTCTTTTCTGTTTGCTTTTTGTTAGGTCCCTGGTGCCCTTCTGAAAATGTAAACATGCAGTTAATGCAAGCACATAGAGTAAAATATTCCTGATGTTATCTTCCAGGTGAGAGCTTTAGTGTTGCACTGTTGTGTTCTGTGTGGATATTAAACTTCCCATAACACTTCTGTCTTCAGTATTTTCACTAATGTCTTGGGCTCAAATTTCTTCTCTTACATTGCCTAATATTAGTTCCATATCAATGTATCCCCTTCATTTTGCAAGTGGTTATATTGATCTAGACCTTTTTTGTGTCAATATGCACGTACTGTCACAGTTTAATGCACATCACAGCTCAGATCAGCGGGAGTCACTACTCATCTGAGTGCTGGCAGGAATGGAATCAGACCTGTACAGTGCTTTATGGCTCTTGGCACACCTTTACTATTCATAGAGTAATTTCTTATTGGCAGTAGAAAGATTTCTAGTAGCATGATAAAGCTATATGACAACAAGTAATCTTGTTGTTGAACCTACCCAGAAATCAATCTTGACTCCTTCAGGGTATTTCATGTAAACTGTATGCAACCCTTTATGGTTTAGTGTTTGCCAGTCACTCTAACATCAAAGCCTGGGACTAGGCAAGAAAAAGACACTCTTCATCTGCTATTCTTTACAACTATCATTATCTTTAACAGTTGGTGATTTGAAAAATCACATTTTTAAAAATCATATGTTGAGATTAACTGTACTTTTATGGATTGGCCTCATGGTCCGTAGGTAGCATTCTGTGCAGCTACCTCAAAATTTGGTTTTGATTATTTGATTTTAAGAATGCTACCTGAAGAGCAACAACTCTGTAGCTATCTCTGTTGGCTGTTCAAATATGGGTTCTCATGACAGGATATCCTCTCCCATCTCTTTCCCCAGAGAACAAACACATGCTTAACTTTACTCATGGGCAGCCCCACAAAATATAGTATTTGTCCTATAATTCACATGCTTGGGGTTTAAGTCCCTGTACGTAGCTGAAATTGAACGGTTTGTCTTAAGGATTGCTGATAGAGGCAAGTGAAGGAGCAACAATTCATATGATCCTCTTTCTTCGGGCAGACAAAAAGAAAGCAAACTAAAAAAACTTACAAAGAAGGTAAACCAAGCAATGCTTACAAAACCAGGTAATGCTTACTCTAGGTGATCTTTAGAGGTCTAAGAACACTACTAACAGGAATCTGCCTCCTTTCCAATAGAAACTGTTGCAGCTATTGCCATGACAGCATCCTTTTTGCTAGCTGGCCTGGTTGATTGTGTAATCTCCTCTACAGATCCTCTCAATGCTGCTTTAGCAATCAGCTAGCTTGCACGCACTTACCGTGAAGGGCCATGTTAAATCACTTGTCTTCCCTGATGAGCCTGGCTTCTCACCACTCTGAAACTCTGTCTCCCCAGCATCCTGATTTATTTTTTTTTTGCGTGGCAACCTAAAGTACTGCTGGTGTGACACTAGATGAGCCAATATTTGCTCATTTTGTTTAATGTTATTTCTGTTATCATACTGCTAAAAAACACAGCTGTAGCCAAGAGGATCTCATGCTTGGATTTATGAAACCTGATTGTTGCTTACACAAAGATGCCTCTGTGGCTCTGACAGCCTGAAAAGTGGGAATAAGTGACATTCCCAGAGTGGCGTAAAAGGGGCAGTTCAGTATTTACAAGGAGTTGTGTGCATGATGTGCATCTGATGCCATGGCTTAAAACAATATGGGAAAGCAGGAAAGGGAGCAGTGGGATTTGAAAATTGTGTAAGACTTAATAGGACATAAAAAGTCTTTGAAGGAAGAAGCAAGACTAGTGGGTGGCTGGTTATCACAATAAAAGATGTCAACAAGCAAATATCAAAATAAGAAACTCAAAAAGAGTATTGAAACTGTATATTACAACCTAGTGATAGTAAAATCTACCCACTGATTATTCATTTGACATCTTTTCCATCTACGATGCCACCAGCAAATGATTAGGAGAAATCCTGTTCATCCTAAAGAAAGCCTCTTGCGGGCATCACATTCCTGAAGAGTGGTACTATCAGCCACAGGGGACTGTTATAAACTATTGGAACAGGCATCTGTGTATCATATTAGTGGAGGCTCTAAATATATCTCAGCAGGTTCTCTAGAGGAGATAGCATTTCATTTCTTCTGATGTTTGAATTGTCACAACTGCTGCAAATGAAAGTCCCTCATTAGATGTTTATGTGGGACATTTTAAAAATCTTCCGCTGCATTGTGCATTTCAGCAACAAACAAAGTACACAAGCACCTCTTTGCAATGTGCTACATATTACAAACTTTAGCCACAAGTATGAAGTTGCATGGCTATCAGCTAGCTGGAAGCCCTGTTATGGAAGCCACCATCACATGAAGATATAAAAGTAGCATCTGAGTTCCACATTCTTCTACAAAGACCTGTTTACCTCTGTTCTCCATCTCCACGCCTGGCCTTGCTGTAGACTACTTTACAGTATGCTGTACTTTGTCATAGTACAGGAACTGCAACAGAAATAGGAAACTGAAGCTCTTTGTTCAGAAACAGCCTTGCCCTCATTGCAGCGTACAGGAAGGAGGGAGCAATGAATGTTGCCAGTAGCTCAGTTTATTCCACAATACATCTGAAATGCTCTCCCGCATGAATACCACCAAGTGAATTCACTTGCAAAATCAGCTTGTGCCAATTCTTTCTGAATACCTGCTCAATTATCTTGAAACCTCTGCGGCTCAATTCTACCTATCTTGCCACTGAGTATTTCTTTTACAGCAGACAGACAGCCCCATTGATTTTGCTAGGACATCTCCTGGGATCAAACCCTCCCCAGTTTAAATAAAAACAGCAGACACTGTCTTTAAACATCTGCTAGCTGCTGGAATGGCTCTCTGATTACAAGCAAGCAATGCCAATGAATGTAAAATTACTTAGAGACAGAAAAAAAAAAAAGAAAATATTTGAAGAGAGTTACACTAGGGTTGGTGGAAGGCGTTTTGGAGAGATCACAAAGACGACATTGTCAAAAAATGATTTGCCTTATTCAAAGAACTAAGATTGTGAGAAATTGCAAGATTTCAATTTCTCTATTCAGCTTAGGGTTTCTTTAGATTCTAATTACTGCAACTTAGAAGAAAAGAAAGCAATTGACAGAGAAAAAGTGACCTTTTGTGGAATCTTGGCACTTAAATCCAGTAAGGTTTGAGAGTGTTATTATAAGAGTTTATTATATAAAATAATATTAGTAGCATTTTATAATAAATAATTAGAATAAAATTCTCTTAACTGCATCAATGGATGTCATTGCTGAACTGCCTCTGACCTACAGGGCCACTTGTGATCTTGGAAAAATATGTGCTATCAACTGGAGGGAAGAAATACTATATTCTTACTACAGAACTACAACATGTCCTTGGATTTTGTGCTGAAGGTTTTGAAATGCATGATTTAACCAATTTTGTCACTACATCAACATGCTGGATATGTGGAGGCCCTCACAAAGGGTTGTAACCCAGTGGTGCTTCAGGCACGGGCTACCTATTCTGTGCTATAGCTGGTTCCTGTGCCCTTGTAGGCTGCTCTTCAAGGAGTGGAGATGGCAGTGATGGATCACTCAGCTGGTTGCTTCCTATGTAATGTAAGGAGGTCTTACAAGAAGCGAGACAAAAACCCATCTGGTTAGGGCAAAATCAGGGCAAATGCTTTTCCCACAGAACCAAGAAAAGGAATAAAGGAAGAATAGAATCATTTAAGTGTGAAAAGACCTTTAAGATCATCAAGTCCAACCATTACCCTAACACTGCCAAGTCCACCACTAAACCATGTCCCTAAATGCCACATCTACACATCTTTTAAATACCTCTAGGCAAAGAGAAGCTGATTCCCCACTGCAGACCTGGCCCAGTGTGACTGATTTGCACTAAACATGTCCACTTTGGTTCCCAAAGGACTGTATGCTAAGTGGGGCTGGTGCAAAACACAGTCAGGATGCAGTCAGGAGCACATGCATGAGCCGGTCCTCTTTTTCACCACCTGCCCAGGAGGGGAAGGAAAACAGGGACAGTCTGTATGAGTTTTCCACTGCACACCCTGAGAATGTTATCAGTGGTCCTGCAGATGGTTTCTCCTGCCTGTGTTCCTAAAAGGACGGGAATGTGAGAAGGAATCTGACCCACAAGATTGACCTTGCAGCCTTTTCTTCAGCCCAGCACTTTGTTGCTACGTTGAGGTGGTTTTCACCTGTAACGCACCACCAGAGTAAAGGGTCCTTCAGTGCACTGAAGCTTCTGTGCCCGACAGATGGCTGTTAGGACCCAGGCCCATGGCTGTTGCACAACAAAGGGCTCCTCAGCCCTCTCATGGCAGGACAGAGATTCAAAAAGGCATTGAAGCATAGCTTGCTCCCTCACAGAGGAACTAACTTGTCAGAAAGGACTTCCAGAGATGTGGTAATCTCTGGACAGAAGGCAGTTTTATTACCATTTGAGAGGAGATGTCTTCCCTCATTGTGTGTTACATGGCTGGATTGCTGCCTCTGTTGCTGCACTGGCAAAGTTTGGTATCTTCTCCAAGAAAGAAGAGCAGACTGTTCTGGAAACTTCGCCTCTAAACATCCCAACATTTCAAACGCCAGCCCTATACCCATACCAGCACAGTGACATGGCCTTTTTAGATGCATTTGTAATTCATATCCAGATTCTATGCCTTGAACACATCCTAAGTTATAATGTATAATATAATAGACTAACATGTACTGCTCCGTCTTTCCTTTGATAAAACAACAACGAAAAAGTTAAAGAATGCCTGATTGAATCAGGAATGAGCTTCCCATGGGATAAAATTATCAGCATTCTGCTAGCGCTGTGAAGGAAAATGCATCAGTTACTATTGCAATGATTTAATCATGCAGTGTTGGAAAAAGGATCAGCAGCATCTATGCCACACAAATATTAATAGAAAATCCGAAGTTTAGAAATACAAGACTTTTGGTTAAATAAAGAGGGGTTTACCTTTCCCTTTCTTTCTGATCTTGCAGATTTCTTTTTGACAAGACAGAGTTTTGTCTTTTTTGGGTAATAGGAGTCAATAAGGTATAAGAATTTAAAAGCAAAATCTCACTGTTTCCATTCATTCAGCAAAACCCTGCATTAGCTGAGAAATCAGCCTGTTGCTTCTCCTTCTCCTATCATCCATTTGCAGAAGTTCATTAGTTAATTCCCATTTGTATCACCTCTGTGGACAATAACATGCTGATGACATTTCAGTTAATCATAATCTTCCCCTTCTGTGACAACCTGCCAGCAGCCTTTTTGAAAATAAACATGCAGAATGAAATTTTTAAAAAGAAGTACTTTTCTTACCCTCATGGAGAAGGGAAAACTGACAAAATGAATATGTGAGAATATTTCACAAATGAAAAAAATATTCTTCTGTATTTATTACCATTTCTCTCTCAACACTTTATGTGCTATTTCATTGCCTGGAAAATTGTTATTGAAATAACTTCACGTTTGCCTTTATCCCCTTTAGAATATAGGACCCCTATTGCCTCTTTAACATGCTTACTAGGAAGAAGGACAACTTAAGTTCCCATGGACTGACCTGAGTATCAGGCAGTTGTTCAAGGGCAAATAAAATCATGCCTATGTGGGTGTGCATGCACAGAGAGAATCCTGTGTAAGGCAAGAAAATAGGAAACGTTAAGATTTCAAGCCATTGCTCCTAGCCATCTTATATGTAATGCAGTCTAATAAATATGGCCATTTAACCCAGTTAACATACCAGTAAAGGAATGGGAAACGGAAGAGTGAATTCGAAAGAACATGAGAAGGCTTGGAGGGTGTGCTCTCAGCAATGAGCTCACAGGAGCCACCACCAGCAGTTGAACTTAAATGTGGGTGGAGGCCACTGAAACCCAAAGAAATACTATATGCTGGAGACAAAACCACAAGCAGACATCACTGACAAAAAAGAAAAAAGTCAAAAGTGGTCTCATCCACAGTGACAGCTTTTGTGAAAGTTCAATCAAAGCTGCACAAGTGTCAGCACCATTTGTTCAAGGCAACAAAAGACAGGATGTTGAACTACATGGAAATAGCTATCTTGTGAACAGCTGCAATGTCATCAAGAAGAAGAAATTCAAGTTTCTATCAGCAATGGCATACTGCCAGGTTAAAGTCAGGAAGAATATCTCTGGGTAGGCAAAGTGAACAGCTCTTTCATTAACATGCTGATTTAAACTATGATGTCTGAGCAAAACTGATGGGCTCCTTCCTGAAGACCAATCTGTAGTTGATCTTCTTTCCCTTACAAGTAATATAAAAGTCAGAGACAGTTGCTTTACAAACACTTACACAGTATTAGCACTGCAATGCATTTCTTTCAGAGAACTTTGATTCCAGCTCCTTCCGCAGTGTGTGTGAAACTCACACCCACCTCACACCCCCAAGGTCTATCTGACTTCTTCACACAATGTACAGTATAATCACTCTGTACTTCCATTACAGAAGGTGGCCAACTGCGTGACTGGTAACCATAGCAGCTGGAAGAGCACAAAAAAATTTCCAGTGCTGAATGTATGCAGAAGTTTGTTACTTTAGCATCACTTTATTTGCCATGAACAGCATCAATGGGTATGCCTCAAAATGCCTCAGTGTTTGATGAGGAAAGAGACACTGTTCACTGCCACATGGAAAACAGCAGGTCTCACACAGAAGAATGTCTTTGTCAGACTTTTGTAATGTCTAGGGATATTTGTCTGAAGCTGTAATCTCAGGCATTCAAGCTAGGATTTCTATTTCTTGTATGGGAAAGATTGGTTCTGGAGAGTTTCTATGCTGGAATCTCTGGTCTTTTTCTTGTCACGTGCTGAGTGTTGCCTGACAGCAACTGAGAAGTAATGACAGGCAATAACATCTTTCCCGGTAACCATCACAAAACACAGTATCACAATACCACTAGCTGTCTCAATGCTATTAACTTTTTCAGGAGGAATGAGTGAACGTTGCACAGGTGGACCATGTGGGAAGGGAATTTCTCCCTTTCCTCTCCCTAATGGTAACTTTCCAGTTGATCTGAAGCTTTAGAGAATGTCATCCCCCCGGAGAAGGCTGCAGCAAGATGGGGGTCTCCTCCTAGATGATCCTACCTTATTGGATCTGCCTCCCCAATCTAGCCCTCCCCAAGGGCCTACAGACCTTTGTTGACCTGCTACATGCAGGAGCTCTTGTCTGCCTGCTTCTCTCTTCTTTACTGGAGTGAGGACATTATGGATGTACCAGCACACCAGTGCTGTATGGCAGAATGGAGGAGGAAGTGGAGTAAAAGCAAGATCAAAACGAAGCAAAACTGCAGGCAGTGCAGTGAGGAGCAAAGGCTGTTGTTATAGATATTTTGACAGAATATCCTCTTAGTTTTAGGTAAAATTTACTACTGTGGGTACTTAGAAGCCTGTAGTGTTGTGGTGCTGGTATACCCATCCGCTATCAAAAGCATTCAGTTGCCGACAGTATGTCACACTTGGACATAATCCAAAGCCAGTGACAGTCTAAGACCTGTGAGTTATAAAGCCACTCCCTGCATGCTTATTTATACTAGAAAGCTCACATTTCACCCCAAAGCCTAAAAGCAAGATATACCTCAACATGCAACAAATTATAGATGACTCATGAAGTCTGAGTTCAAGTCTTTCGGACTTCAGCACAAAAACTACCACCTAAGCAGCTACTTGGCTAAAGATTTCCTTTTTTCTGTGTTTCTCTAAAAAGCAGCACCCCCAGAAAATCAGGAACCTCAGAAAATATAGTCCTATTATTTTCAATATATTTTATTTTAGGGGAGGAAACATAGCAAGTACAGATTACTTACCAAGAAATTGAACCCAAAATTTAGTGCTGCAAATATGTCTTGGCAGAAATCTAGAGTGCTCAGGTAACATCTTTACAGGACAGACTTGTTTTGCTTTCTTATAAAACAGTGGAGACATAAGGACATTTGGCCAACACAGAGAACAGCTGATTCACACAACTCCATAAATAAAAGCAAAGTTACTGCAGTTTTGGTCAAAGTGCTGTAGCTATTAGTTGCAATAAATATTAATCTTTGCAGACGAGCATAGGGAAGTCTTACCAGTTGCAATCTCTCCTTTGGTTTGCAGCCTCCTCCACCAGCATGAACCATAATTTGCTCTCAGGAGACCCAGCAGAAGTGATCAGGAGAATGTAAGGAGGATGCAAGCTGCCTGCTTCCTTCACAAAAGCAAAGGAAGAACAGGCTCCCTACAAACCTCCTTCCCTGTTAAGCAGGGCAGTGCAGGCAAAAGTGAACCAGGAACACCAGGCTGGAAGGGGCTACTGGAAAAGCCCAACACACAGGTTTCACAGATAACTCATTATTTAATCCTCTTCCTGGAGTGATCAGCTGAGGGGTGGTTTCACCCATTGCTCATACTGGGGCTCCCTCAGAGCCTCACCTGAGCAACTCATCCATGAACTTTATACCCTCTGAAGGATCTCTTTTTAGGCGGAGCACTAGCCATGCCAGAGCCTATCTAGTTTGTTAAAGCTTGGGGTGATGACAACCCACACTCTTCTGGATGAAAATTTCATTGTGTTTTTACTATGTATTTTTCATTATTCTTGTAGCATAATAATTGAACTGTAAATACCAGCATTTTTATATGACTATGACTAACTATACCATGAAGCTGAGTTGGAGGAGATTTAGGTTAGATATCAGGAAAAAGTTCTTCACCCAAAGGGGGGTTGGGTGCTGGAACAGGTTCCCCAGTGAAGTGGTCACAGCACCAGGCTGGTCTGAGTTCAAGAAGTGTTTGGACAACGCTCTCAGGCACATGGTGTAACTCTTGGGGTGTCCTGCATAGGGCCAGGAGTTGGACTCTGTGATCCTTGTGGGTCCCTTCCAACTCAGCATACTCGATGATTCTATGACAAGATTGCTTACCTTAACTTACTACATGTTTCCATGACATTCTTGTGTAAGTGCTTCTATTTTCACAGACCAACAGTGTCTCAGTTTGTTTTTAATTTTGGGGAAACAATTAACTTAGCATACCATCTTTCCCAAGAAATTTAGCCTAACCCAAGTGCCTTACTAAAATTAGATTTCCAGTCAAGAGAATTATAAATATTTCTCTTCTAGCCAGACATTTTCTATTAAGGCATGGCTGCCTTTATCCTGCTGTCTTCCACACAGAGCAATAATTATTGGGACAATAAAAAAATGGGTAAAGTTTTGCCTTTTATTGAAGAAGATTATTACTGTGCTGATACCTCTTCAAAACCAAACTTATCTTGTAAAATTGAGATATTTAAAATATTTGTCAGTATAAGTGGTGTCACTAAGAAGTTTACATGTAGTTAGACAAAGCTGGTAACAGATGTGCTTACATCAGCTCTGAAAACATTCATAAATTCATTTAACAGAGACTTCATTGTATCTGCAAATTACATTCAGAAGTAATTACTTCCCTTGCAGCATTCAGTCTACCTTGCTGTTGAATATGATCTTCATATATTAGTATATTACACATTTGGAAAGGAGTTGGTGAAGTAATTGCTAAGTACAGTGAGAAGTGATCATCATTCATCTTACACTACAGCCTTGCTTTAAAAGCCTGGCTTTTAAAAAGGCTAGCCAAAAAAGGTAATCTACATGTTAAAAATTGTGTGAGAGATTCAGATATTTTATAATTTGATCAGTTATGAATAATGAGTAGGTTTTCTGTTTGTAACACAGCATACAACAGCTATGGGAAATTATGGTACCATGCCTTCCTTTAATTTGATTTTGCTGGGAAAGTCTGCGGAAGTTGGCTGAACATCGATTTTTTTTTTAACACTCCAAAGATTCAATAGATACAGATGCGCTTTTTAGGAAAGCCATAGGAAATGCCTGACTCTTCGTGTGCTTGTTGCCATTTCAAGAGGAAGCCTCGACACTAAAAAGTGGAGAAGCATTGCATCTGGTAATGAGCTTGGAAGATTAGATCCTCCCTTAGTTCCTGTGATCGTTAAGCTGCTCTTTTAACTGTACATCTCTTCTTCTCATACATGCTCTGCAATAAAATGTAGCAGGATGTTAACCATGAAGAACAATGGAAGCAATTCTTGCTCTTTCATTTGTAATTGAGATAAACCATTTGTGACTGTAGCTCACTAGGTGATGCAGTGATTCACACGGACCATACTGTTGAGTTTGACTCAAGCACCAGCTCTGAGTAAGGCAAGTAAGTGTGAGCCACTCTCTTCAGAGGAGAGAACAGACACCAGAAACAAAACTTGTATCCTCTGAGCACAGAGCAACTCTGCCTTAACTCTGCCATGATTCCTCTTCCGTACAGCTCATCATGGGCAGGGTGTGGAGGTTTCCATGATCTTGGCAGGATTTCAGAGGTTGCTCATTCCTTTAAATAGAGCACCACCTGGGAACAGGGATCAAGAGAAAGCTTTCCAGTGGCTGTAAGAGCATCATAGTATTTACAAAACATTTAATAAGACTTCAGAGGGCTTTTTTTTTTAAATCTGTGAGCCCTTTTGAAAAAATTCAGAAATTGGTTTAGCTCTGGCTCCAGTTACTGGAAGATTAGGAAGTTGAATTCTACTCAGCCTTCCTTTCACTTGAAGGATCAGGCTTCAATTACATGCTGCTAATAAGTTAATCATTACTCCATTTCTCTTTTTCTTGATTGTTATCTATTGACTGCATTGCTTTTACACTCTATCCTCTTCAGTTCTCCAAGTCATATCTTCCTTTTGTGGCTGTGTTCCCCTTCCCTCTCCCTTTCTTCTTATATTGCAGGAAGATTTGCACATTGTTAATGTTATTTTTATCACATTTCTCCTTGTTCCCATATTAAAAAGAATGTTTGCTGTGCAAAAACTATCTTACAAGCTGACCAGACTAAGTTCCACTCCTTGTTCCCAGACCATTGCTCCTATTACTCTAGTCCCATTCCCATCACGTAGAGCAATGAGGAGGATAGAGCTGTGGTGGTCAAGCAGAGGTTCCTAGAGACTTTTTCCATCTCTCAGCCATGCAGAATGGTTTAGATGCCCTGAGGGTAATACATGCAGCCACCTTCCTTGGGTCTTGTCCAGGAAGGAGCAGTATGCAGGATCCCAAATCCCTGCTGCTGCATGCCAGCAGAAAAGCAGGATGATCAGGAAGCTAAATAACCCCTCCTAAGCCAGTGAGAGGGCTCAGCTACCATCTCTCCAACAGCAGGGTGTTAATCACAGCCCCAGCTGGCCTAGCTGTGAGCGGGTTGTAGAGATTGAAAATTTCAGGCATCTTCTTCCTAACCTCCCTGCTCTCACACAGAAAGCAGGATGGAGCCCACAGAAGGAACAAACTCTGTTTTCGCTGTACAAGGACATAACACACTGGCCTCACACTGGTTTCTCAGCAGTCAAATATTTGCCAGGTGGGCTGCCTCCAAAGCTGTTTCCAGCAGCTGGGCTAGACAGTTTCCTGCAGCCACAGAGCTCCACTCCTCCCCTTGCCCATCCCTCCTCTCACACAACATGCCAGAGAGTATTTAAACATCCACACAGAACCTCATGTTTGAGATTTCATCCAAAATACACCCTTCTACCACCCACTCAGAGGAACTCATTTTATTTGTCTAACAAGAGCAAAGGACCAAGCGAGTTAACCCTGCCAAGCTTACCACTGGGAATCCAGACTTTCACATCCCATTTATAACACCCAAATCCACCCATTCAGCTAATCCTTACACAACCCTGATAAATCATCCCACGTCAGAGGTATCACAGGAGCAATTACTTTACTTTTACCTCCTTTTTATAAAAAAAATGAAAGAGGGAATAACAACCAGTGAAGAGAGGCAGAGATCCCTTTTCTTCTTTGCATTCTTGGAAGGCTTTTTCCAGCAGGTGCTGGAAATTTATAAGGCAAGATGTGTCAGATTAATATACTCATGTCCTCTCCATATATTTAATTATGTAGCCAAGGCATTCCAGTTTAACCAATAAAAAATAATAAAGGGACGACTTTTGTGCTGTCAAATCAGACAAAAACAACTTGCAGAGAGGTATGAAAGAAAATGCCAGGCAAGTTAGAATTTAAGTCGGACATACAGTTATATGTGCCCCGTAATGCCATTGAAATAATTTTCCTGCAGGTGGCAAACCAGTATATCCCTGAGATGTAAATCAGGGTGTCAGAACCACTGCAATGGAGGAAGAATTGTGCAGAGCAGTGCCAGAGGGGCTGGCAGACCTGCCATCAGCACGCTGCCTGCTGCTCTGGGGGTGCCAACTGCCACTCAACTCATTAAATCTCCACCTAGAAAGATCAGGTAAAGATACTGACAGTTCACCTATCTGTTTAGACAATGTACCTACAGGTACCCCGAAACTCTATAAATAATCTCCTGAACTTTTAATAATGTGACACTCATTCACACATCAGCTTATATAACTCAGTGTTGAAAGTAGGACTCTCTAGAGTAATGGTTTCCAAATGCAAAGGGAAAAACATGTGCTTCCAGAACGCATGATTTATTGCAGGTTAACAAAAAATGAAAGACTGGAGAGAGAAGTAAAATATGAATCTGGACCCAGAATAAACAGGGTCTCCATCTTGGATCAGCTCGCAGCCCCATTGCTTGGCAGACAGGCAGGCAGGCTTTTCCTTTCAAGGCTGCTACACAAAGAGCATACACCATTCCCACGCAAAGATGACTAAGACCCTGACTGTTCAATTTGCCAAGCCCCTCAAATAACCCTAAGTAAATACACTGCTTTCCAGAACCCCCTGAAGGTCAGAAATTTCACAAAGCCTCCATCGTTGTCCTACTGCTAGCTGATTTCCTTCCAGAAGAAAGATCATAGTGACTTCAATAATTTTTTATCCAGCTGAACTTCAAAGGAGTTTTTTATATTTATGTGTCCTTGGGACCGGTTCCCTGACTAGTACATTTTGGTTATGATTTTTCCATGTGTACTCTATTTTAAATGTTAATTATGCACAGAAATTGTTTACATGAGTAAAGTTGGTTGATAAGAAGAGAATTTGCAAATATGCTGCAATTGACAGTCTTTTCTTTTGTTTGGATGAGTGGGTGGGTGGCAAATATTAAGGAAAAAGAAAAACTTGCAGGTTTATGTCAGCAGAATGAAGGCCAGGTTGTTACAGCTGCTCTGCCACCAGCACTTGCTGTGTTTGCCTGCGCTGTGCCTGCACTTCTAATGGCACTCTAGGTATATACCCTTTCTTCATTCACTTTGCTCTTTGCAGCAAAGTGACTTTAAATCCACATTTTTCAGTTGTACACACAAAAAAGTGAGAATGGTTCTCATTCCTGCACTGCAATTGCTTCCAGCTCCCTGCCCGTCTGCTTGGCTTCTGGCCTGAGTAGGTTAGAGCACAAACTGTGCCTGTGGGCCCCTTCTTCATCCCTTGGTGCACCATAGATCTTGTAGTAACAAGCCCATTTTTGTCACCATTTTCAAGCATGTAGGATCATAGAGGACCCCAGGTTCAAAGCTGGGAAGCAGATCCTCATGAAGAAAGCATTACAGTATCACATTCCCTCCATGGAATGGATGCTAGCATGGGAGCATAAATTTAAATCCGACTGAAACTTTCCTAGTGTTTAGGGGTGCTTGCATAAGGCATTTTAGCACTGTCTATTAGGGAGACAGGATGCACTTTCTTACAAAGAGGAAAATGTCCTGAGAGCCTCATCAGCAGGGGTGCAAGGCTGTCTTAAAATTTCTGGTAAATTCATTTTGGTGCTGGAAGAAATACACAAACCTCTCCTGAAGGAATGTATCTGTTAGGATTGCACATCTAGTTCTTATGCCCCCTCCCATGGGAGGAAATGCAGTGTTTCTTTTTTCCCCTCATCCTGAGGATATCTTCATTATGTTCTTCTAAGAGCTCAGCATTACATGACGACGTTGCTAATGAATGCCTCTAGGCTTCAAAGGGCTGAGTCTCAAGAGCTCTATGATTAAATATAATAATTTGCAGTTCTGCAGTACCTTCCATCTGAAGATCTTGGCTGTTTGTACAGATTCCTGTGAATTAAGCTCAGTCTCTCTCATATGAGCTATTTCTGATAAATACCAAATACCCTGGTAGCAAGGACACTCTCCCAAGAGGTCAGAGACAGTTTTGAGCACTTCTGACTGGGGTGAGAACTGACCCCAGGAGCCCAGTGTTTTGCAAAGATCCTCTCTGCAGCAGCATGAGTTCCCGGCTCACCTTCTGGCAGCTTGGGAAAGAAAAGGCTGACTTCTTCTCAGCTCTTCAGGAGAAAGCCATACATAATGGATCCCAAACATATGAATATGCCTCCTGGAAGACACCCAAGGAGATGGATTTAAGATATATCCTCAGCATTTTCTGACTGGTTCTTGGCTGGTTCATCAAAGGGTGAACTTAGGAAGCTCCATCCTATGGTTTGTTCAAGTCCCGTTAGAAAGAAAATTTTACTCTGGCCTTGTGCTGTGCATGGGATGCTGATGCCTAACACAGGACTCTACATTTTATGTAGTCCATATGATGTCATCCTTCATTATTAAATAATGCCAGAAAAGTTACAGAATGGCCTGACAAGGCATGTTTCTTCTCTTTCTTCTGTGTCTTCTGTTTGAGTCACTGCTTCTCCACCTTCAGTAAATGTAATTATTGGCAAAATATTTCCAGACAAGGATGTACACTAGCTGATAGGTTAAAAAAAACCCAAAAACCAAAAGCCATCTCTGATTATTCTATCTGCCTTTGTTTCCAGAGTCCAAATGTCTTAATTAAAGATTTAAATCCTCCTATATGAAGTAGACTTTTCATGAAAGTTTGGTTAGTGAGATGTTTTTAGTAGCAGTGAGGTCATGTGTCAAGTGGATGCATGTTCCAGTCTTCAAGTTCAGATCCCTGTTTGTTCAGTGTTTTAACTGTTCTAGTTTTAGCTGTCTCGAAAAGAAATCCCACTGCACTGGGTTTGAGCAGCAAGGTTGGGGCAGGGGGAAGCTGCAGTGGTGGCTTCTGTGAGATCATGTGCAGTTTTGGTCACCGCAATATAAGAAAGATATTAAGCTATTAGAGAGTGTCCAAAGGAGGGCAACGAAGATGCTGAAGGGCCTCAAGGGGAAGCTGTATGAGGAGCAGCTGAAGTCATCTGTCTGTTCAGCCTGGAGAAGAGGAGACTGAGGAGAGATCTCATTGCAGTTACAACTTCCTCATGAGGGGAACAGGAGGGGCAGGCACTGATCTCTTCTCTGTGGTGACCAGTGACAGGACCCAAGGGAATGGCCTGAAGTTGTGTCAGGGGAGCTTTAGGTTGGATATCAGAAAGAAGTTCTTCACCCAAAGGGTGGTTGGGCTCTGGAACAGGCTCCTTAGGGCAGTGGTCACAGCACCAAGCCTAACAGAGTTCAAGAAGTGTTTGGACAATACTCTCAGGCACATGGTGTGACTCTTGGGGATGGTCCTGTGCAGGCCCAGGAGTTGGACTCAATGATCCTTGTGGGTTCCTTCCAACTCAGCATATTCTGTGAGCGGCTGCTAGAAGCCTCTCCCATGGCTGACAGAGCCAGTGCCAGTTGGCTCCAAGGCAGACCAGCTGCTGGCCAAGCCCAAGCCTGAGCCCACTGGTGATGGTGATAGCACCTCTGGGATAACATGGTTAAGAAGGGGGAAAAGTTACTGCACAAGAGCAATTGTGGACAGGTAAGAGAGGAGTGAGAATATGGGAGAGAAACAGCTCCACGGTCACCAAGGTCAGTGAAGGAGGGGGAGGAGTTGTTCTAGGTGCCAGAGCAGAAATTCCCCTGCAGCCCATGGTGAAGACTATGGTGAAGCAGGCTGTCCCCCTGCAGCCCATGGAGGTCCATGGTGGAACAGATGGAGCAGGTGGATGCTGCAGGAGGCTGTGAGTCCATGGGAAGCCTGCACTGGAGCAGGCTCCTGGCAGAACTGGTGGACCTGTTGGGAGAGGAGCCCATGCTGGAGCAGGTTTGCTGGTAGGACTTGTGACCCCAGAGAGGACCCACGCTGGAGCAGACTGTGAAGAACTGCAGCCCGTGGAAAGGACTCATGTTGCAAAAGTTTGTTGAGGACTGTCTCCTATGAGAGGGCCCCCACGCTGGAGCAGGGGAAGAGTGTAAGGAGTCTTTCCCCTGAGGAGGATGGAGCAGCAGAGACAACATGTGATGGACTGACTGCAGCCGCCATTCCCCACCCCCCTGCACTGCTGAGGGAAGAAGGGAGGGAATTTGGAAGTAAAGTTAAGCCCAGGAAGAACAGAGTGTTGGGGAGAAGATGTTTTTAAGATTTGGGTTATTATCCTACTCTGATTTGACTGGTAATAAATTCAATTTATTTCCCAAATTTGAGTCTGTTTTGCCCATGACAGTAACTGCTAAGTGATCTCTCCATGTCCTGATCTCAACCTATGAGCCTTTTGTTATATTCTCTCTCCCCTGTCCAGCTGAGGAGGGGGAGAAGAGTGCCTTTGGTGGGTACTTGATGTCCAGCCAGGGTCAATCCACCACGCCCACTGGTCTGCAGCTTGTGGAAAAGTTCAGAGAAACAGAATCACAGTAGTTAGTGGGTTTGCATTAACTAACAGCCTGTTGTTAAATAATACAATGAATCTATAAAATAGACATCAGTTCTGCTTTCTTTCTAGCACTGTTTTGATATGCACTAGAGGCAAAATAATAACATTTCTTTCAGCAAGATAAGAGGAGAAACACATGGTTGAGACAGGGCAGCTGATGAGATCCTGCCGGAGCGGGAGGTCTGAGACACGTGCATGTCCAGGCAGCTGGAGGGAAATGCATTCACCCAGCCAATGAGAAAGACTATCCAAAGGTCAGGGGGTAGCTAAGCAACAGAAGGGAAAAACCCTCCATCACTTCCAGCTGGAAATAAAGCAAAAAAAATAGATTTCTGGGATTTAATCACACTATTGTCCAGTGGGTAGGCAGCAAAGCTATGGGAGCAGGCAGTGTCTGCCTTTACTCTGTTTGCAGAGTTGCTCTGTGACATTAGGCAAATAAGCTATTTTTTTCCCTCAGTTTCCCCATCTAAACAATGAGTGTAATACACCTTACCACCATAGCAGGGCTGGGAGGTCTCCATTTCTACAGTGCTTTAAGATCCTGAGGTAAAAGAAGCTGTAGAAGTTCAGATTAACATAGTTATTTTCTGTTTATTTCCAATAGGTAGACACACAGTAGGAACCATTCTGACATGTGTTAGCGTAGGTGGAAATGACTCATTTGGAAATGACTGGAAGCTAGCTGCTGTAGACTGGCTGCTGCTACAGTCCTAAATAAATCCCATAAAACAGATCTTGAAAAATGAAGTAAATGTTGCTGCTTTGTTACTAATTAACTTAATATTTAACATGTGTACATCTTATATATACACATATAAACATACATACACTCCTTCTATTGTATCCATTCTTTACATTACTCATATAATGCACAGTTAATGTCAAAGAGGGATCCAGTGTTTATTTCCTCACTGTATTTACCAACACCATAAGATGGCCTAGAAAATACCATACAGAAATTTCCTGAACATTGTCTACATGCTTTTTAAGAGGGCTGAAAGTGTTTTACCATCAGATATGTCATAAGAGTCTGGACAACAATGTAAGTGACAAAACCAAGGCTCAGACTAAGACCAGAAAAGCTAAGTAATTAAAATTAGAGTTTTATTCCCAATTTCATCAGGGATCCTCTGACTTCCTAAGGGAAAGAGAAGAGATTACTGGGCCAGGTCGCAGCTGAGATGAGCTCCGGCAAATGGCAGTACCCAACAAAAAGCTCATGCAAGCTGCTCTTCAGGGCATCTCCACTTCCTTACTTCTGCATGGCGCTTGTGCACACACTGTACAAAGTAGTTCTCAAGTACTTTATGGCCTAAATTTGTATCTTTAGATTTGCACCTTTCTCTTTAGGGTAAGGGCTGCAAAGTGTCTCCACGGGCAGGCAAAGAAGAGGACGTAGTAAGTTGTAGTCACCATTTCTTTCCATTGCAACAGGGATGCATATAACGATTTCAAAGAAGTGGATGTAAGCTACTTCATGCAACATTTTCATCTGGCCTTGACAGCTCTCAGGCAGCACAGCACTACAGGAGAGCTATAGCATACAGCAGTACGAGGTAAACAAGGAGGCTCTTTTACGGGATAGCTCCGCTGGGCTCCATCCAGGTTCCCAGACCTGCAGCACCCTGAAGACACCTGACCGTGGTGGCTGCCTGCATGACCCTGCCTGGGAAGGGGACACAGGTGCCCAGTAGGATTGGGGTTCCACTGGCCCCTCCGGCCGGACAAGGCAGTGGCAGCCACCCGCAGCCAAGAGGAGCGAGCTGTGCACCTGCCCACCTTGGGGAACAAACAGAAAAGGGCACGTCAGCCCACTTGATTTCTGCTCACATCCCAGGCACACGTCTTCTCTTGCCCGCTCCCACACGCCATACAGCACGCAGCTATTAAAGCAACTGCTAAGAGACAGCTAGTCAGAGATCCACTGATTTATGTCACACCTAACGTTGGCAGAAGCAAACTTGGAGGTGGAGGCAAGGATGTTTCAGTGGCAGCATTTCAATACCAGATTTAAAAAATCAGGGCTTAATATTTCTGTAAATTGAAACAACCTAATTAGTCAATAGGTTACAAGAGTTTTCTGGCTAGGAAACAACTGTAAATGCAAAGCCCCGCTCTGAGGCCCGAGTTAGGCAGCTGACAACATAACAAATCTCTCCTTATAGAGTGTCAGTGGGTTAAAACACCTAAGAGCATCTGCAGATAAAGCTGCTAAACTCCACTCAAAGCTAGCTCCTGCTACAGATCCCAGGGGAATTCATTGAACAGACCTTCTGCCATTGTCCTTGCCAGGAAGGAAAATTTATTCTGTTAACTGTAAGACTACAGTTATTTTATCTGTATCACACTCACCCACTTTCATAGTCCTTCATGCCCCTTTTCGAGATTCACTTGCACTGGGAAGGATCTCAGAGAAACTACCAAGCTACAGAGCTGGGCTTATGTTTGTATTTTGAGTTTATCATGAATATTTTTGCAGTTTCAAGCCCCATAGTGTCTAGAGGTCACTTACTCCCCATGCTTTGAAACACAAGGCATGGAGTAGCATTTTCAGAGGCACTCAATTTCCAGCTAAGTTAATGGAAAGCATTAATTTCTTTAACTCTTTCTTACAACAAATCTTGCTGTAAGTTTTCGACTCCCAAATATCTTGAGAGGAAAGGAATGGATGCACAAAACGTGGGTCTGAGATCCACCCTAAAGGCAATGTAATCACCCTAGAGGATGTAATTGCAGAAACCAGAGCCAGTCTTTGACTTTGAACACTCCCTGAACTGAAGAACCACCCCACAGAAAGCTTGTGACTGACTGTTCCACATAATTACATTTCCAAATATTTTTGGTAGCCAAGAGGTCACTCCCATTTTGGCATGCGAAGTAAACTGACCTACCCAGAGCTGTGTGAGTGGGGGGCAGCTGGGCATACTTGTGTGACTTGCTAAAATAAGACATAAGCCCGTGAAAACAGCTTAATATAATCTTGCAGGGGGTTGGTCAAGCCTTCTAATGAGAAATTCTTATTTCTCCCTTGCATCTGGCCAGGAGTGTGCTATTGCTCATGATGAAAAAATATCCTCTTCCTTCATTGATTTGTCCTTGTGGTAAGCATCCAAACAGGTGAGATTTCAGGCAGTGGCACTGTTTCCCCAGTTTTTCCTTCTCCAGGAAGGTACATGAGGATGATGAGGGAGGAGAAAGTGCTTTTCACTCCAATGATCTGTGAGGGATAAAGAGAGAAATTATTTAGAAACAAAACTATCCCCAGCTTGAAAGCAAAGATTTGTCTGAGAAAAGACAACGCAGAGAGAAATTGCTAAACTTCTGCTGAAAATAATGAAAAACACCTGCAATGTAGCTCCCTGAGGAGACTAATTAAGTGAGAGAGATTGGTGCTTATTGGAACTTACAGACTCTCAGCAAAATTTAAAGTGTTATCTTTCACATGACTTATTTGCTTGCTATTCTAGGAAAATATATTTTTCCTTTGTAATACTGATTAGATGACAGATTGATTGACTTTCTGTGTTACTTTGAGTGGCTCATGTATATCTATACCCTTCTAAATAGGTATGCACCAATTTATTTACACCTTCTGCACATCAGTGCCCAAAAACCCCATTCCTGTGTTCATCTGTGTGTTCAGCCTGCAACAGGAGCAGGGTTGTGAGCTCACAGATGGCCTCTTGTACAAATACAAAATATGCAATCATTGTAACCTCTTTTTTTTTTTTTTAATTTAGGCCCCATACTTTAACTTTTCTTCCATCTAAAATGGTGCTACTTACCTACCCACAGGCTGTTCAAATAATTTTGAGCATATGCAGGGTGCTTTACAAATACAGAAAATTACATTCTCAACCTGGTGGAGTGTAATACAGAAAGAATTAAATCACATAATGGAGAAGAGAAAAAGGACAAATGTGCAAGTAAGCAGAGTAATCCTACTGCTAATGTATACCTAACTGGCTTGTTTGCAACATTTATTTGGCAATACTTTTTTTCAGTTCACTGTACTGCTTTATTAGCTGATGCTTTTCTTACCTCTGTAATCCATGGCAATTCACCCAGAACATATGGTGCAAGATGAGGGACTGGCTGGTGTCGTGGTTAGAGGTGGATGAACATCAAGCTGCACAAATAGAAACTGTTTCAGTCCAAGACACAGATTTTGTATGTGACGTTAGTTAAGTCATTCAGACTTTTCAGAGATGGTCAGTAGTTACATGTTTATTATTTCCCAGGTACCTGATGAGGCTTTGAGATTACAGGAGAAATTGAAGAATTAAAGGCAAATCAAGCTGGAGCTAGAGCATGCAAAGTGCTGTGAGTCACCAAGTGCTGGGGAACATGCAGTTCCACTCTAATATGGACACTCAAGTGACTCCTCTTCAGCTTCTGCTCTCCATTCCTCAGCTCTACATTCATGAAATACAACTTTGCATGCAGACAACACAGGTAGTGCCTTCCCATTTCCAAGGGGAAGAAGAAAACAGATGAGTTAGTATTTGTGAGGCACACAGTTACTATAGCAATAAGCAGCACAGAAAAACTCACGGGGAAAGTAATTGTCTTCAATGCAGATAGTATGCAGTCCATAAGGCACGGAGACACACTCCAAACAATGAAGGGAAGAAAGCACTGAGCAGCTGCTTATTAAGTGAGCGTCATCCATCGTGTGCGCTGGGTGCGGCAAGGGTCCTGTGGAGTGCTGTGCAACCATAAAATTAACAGTGGTCCTTTAACATACACATACAGGCATTCTTTAACCCTGCTGTTTCCAGATATTGAAGGCTTGATTTTGAAATCCTGTTGGTGAGAACAGAGGGAGTGCAGTACAGTTATTCAGATTATAAAAGTAGAAGTTTCATGTTGTAGCATCAAGCTGTTACACATCATCTATGACACTTGGGCCCCAAGTACACAGACCTATGTTACTTGGACCAGGGAAATAACTGACTGTGATAGCAATGCCTCACACTTGTGATGTGGAGCAATGGAAGGGTACAGAAATTTTAGCTTTCTTGGGGGAAAGTGATTACTTACAGAAAAAGATCCTCCACCCATTTATTTCCCCTCTGCCCCTTCTTTCCAAATTGTTCATACACTTCCTCCTCTCCCTCTCCTTGCCCAGATTTCTCTCTGTGTTCCTGTTGTCAGCTTCACCCATGTTCTGGCTAATGCCTAGTTTCCCATCTAGGTCACCTTGTACAATTTTGTTAGTCATCCCATCCAGTTTCTTAGTTGCCTCTCCTAAACAATGGGAACACTGCTTCCTGACTTATTGTAAGCTCTGTCTTCCTTGCTCATAATACTTACTATTTTTGCCAAGTCAGCTTCAGATTCTTCTTCCCCATCTCCTCTGGTTCAGTTTTCATGACCACCCATTAGTTTCTATTTTCAGAAGATGGAGATTCTCCTAAGAAGTCAACTGTAGCAATTCTGGCTAACAAAAATACTTGATATAGTGAGATGAATTAACAGTCACATGTACTGGCAGCACTGCAAACTCTGACAAACATATTTTTACATGCTAAAAATACACAAATAAGTACTGAGATTAACTCCTGTTACAGGGTATTGTCGCAAGTGCTCCATTATGGCAGTTTTCTGTGATTTTTGGGAGGATGCTTTGCATGTTCTGAATGTGAAGAAAATCTCTGCAGACACTCAAGTAGTTAGCTCTATGTCACTTTCCTTAAAGACAGTTTCAAGGAAGAAAAGAGGAGCACTTTACTAGAAACTGCAAACTACATAGCTACATTTGGGTTTATTGTTCCTGATGAAAAGTGTTTCCTAACGCTCCCTGACTTGGCTCCTAAGAGCAGGCTGTTAGTTAGGTGAAAGGGGGAAAAGTGTCCTTGTGACCCAATCCTTCCTTCCACCATCAGGACAAAGCCCTCAGAAGGTGAGGGTAGCCAGACAGGGTGCCAGAAAAGGCCAGTCTCTCACTGCCAGAAAGGGATGCTTAGTAAAGGGCAAGCACAGGGTTATTCTTCCCAGGATACTCTCTAGCAAGCTGCAGTTTCAGGACTCCTTCAACTTCACTGCACTTGCACTCCCTGAACTGCCCTTGACAGACCTTTCTACCACAAATATAACCAAGAAATTGAGTTTTGTTTGTTTGGGTTTTTTTACTTATTCTTTTTCTTTTTTTCCTTAACATGGATATTCTTTTAGCATCCAGGGCAAACCAGAACTCACAGCCACAAATTAATATGCAATGGCAGAAACAGAAATGGTTCTCTGTACTTTTTGAATGTGCAGACAGGTTGAGCTTGATACATCAGTGTGCATGTTAAGTGAATACAAAACTGTAAACACTCAAGAGGATAAGGGAAAGAGGGATGCAGGGACTGTGAACTGACCTGAAGAACAATGAGAATGCCCACCATAATGACCGAGTAGTTCATTACAGAAGAATAACAGAGAAAAAAGGGTGCTTCTGAGTACAGAAACAATCTTCTGTGAATCCCTCTGGCTTTATTTGCATCCTGCATCCAATCTGATGCCCTAGTCAGGGTATTGGAGGAGCAGCCTCCAGAGTTTCATGTAACCATTCTAGCTGCCAAATTAATTTTTGCAGTTTACAGCTAACAATCCATCATACACTTCTCAGTGTTTAAGTTCTTTTGTTTAGATCATTTGGATAATTAAAGTACCACAAATTCCACGGTGTCAGCTGGTCTCAAACAGACCTCCTGCTGGCTCTGCAATCTCTTTCAGAGATCAAAAATTAAAACAATGAATAATACTAGAAGGAGTCCAAGTAACTCATATTTTATGTTTCATGCTTTCCTAATGACAAGGTCATATATAGTCAGCAGTGCGATCAATGCAAATACAATATGCCTTTGGAAAAAGGCCAAATTCTGCCTGTGGAAAGGGCAATCAAGGGAACTCTTTCATAATAATGCACTTTATGGGTAGATAGCAGAGATCCCAAAGCTCTTTACCAAAAGGAACAAAGGACCAGTGACTCAAGTTGCCAGGTTAAAAAACAAGTCTATGGCAAATCCCACGTGGGCATGATGCCCTATCCTTTGAACACACATCTCTCTCTCACGCATACTATATTTCTGTCAGCATCATTTTCTATGGCTCAGAAAGCCTATCCTCAGCAAATATCTAGAGCTAACAACTGTTCTGCATTTAGTTGACATGCACATGGCCATGGTATGCCTGGCCAATCACTGCTATCTGTGCTAAGATGCAGGCAAAAAAAAAAAATCCACAGATGTTAAATTGTTTCAGCTTGCCTAACCATTTGAAGTAATTAATTCTGCAGACTATTTTTGACTAAGTCTACAAAAACTACATGATTCCTTCCTATTGCTTGTTCTTTGCTTATTGTATATATTGCATCTTTCAAAATTATAGCCAGTGCACAAATTCTGCAGCACGTGACACCCTCAGCAAGCAAACTCTCTGCTTTACTTGGTCTTCTATGTGGCTTTTCACGATTCCTTCTCATCAGGAGTCTGTCTATGTGAAGAAGATTTTGAAAGCAGGTAAGATTCACTTTTCAAAATATAGGTAGAGTGAAAACAGTTGATGATAAAGGTAAAGATAGGGAAGGATAAAGCAAGGCTGTAGTGAAAAGTAAAAGGCTAAAGAAAGATGGACTGCAAAGTTCAACAGAGCTCTGAAAAGCCTCTGGAAGCAAATTAGGAGTTTCTGATCATTTATAAGACTGCACGAAGGAACACTGGTGGATAGCTTGGGGGCTTTATGACTTTTGGATCAGTATTAATAGGAATACACTGGCTCAGTACTTGGCTCTTTTTTCTGTCCTTACGGTACACAGGATCCACGAAGAGCACAAGGAAGCCAGAGCGCTACTCTCACACTCCAGCAGGACAGAGCTCGAGCTTAATATGCTCTGGTGACCTTAAAATAGGGATTCAATACAAAAGCATGGTGGAGTTTGCAAGTAAATGCAAATGCCCATGTAGACAATGTTTGTAATCACATCTGCACACTCCTGGCTCTACTACTGTCCATAGGCCACTAGGGCGCAATTACAGATATGCATGCTACAGCAATCGATATGCTCACTCCCTAAGGATAGGCTTGAAAGTCCAACATTTTAACAGCTTTGTTGGCTGCAGGGCCAACCAGCTGCATGCCTGTGCAACACAGGCTCCTGAGTGAGCTGATCCCACTTCCCAGCCTCAGGCTCAGCTGTTACCACTGCCCTTGTTACAGGGAGCCAGCAGAAAGCAGCTGGGGCAACATCACTCACCAGATCTCCAACCGTCCAGGGCTTTTGGGAAGGACTTAACTTCTCCTGTTTTCTTAGTCACCTGCAAAATCAGACATTAAGAGGCCTAGACCACTTTCACATTGCAGTTGCTAGCTGTGGGAAGGTTACTCACTGGTTGTTCATCTCCTCTCAGGGCTTCAGTGCTAGTTGTCACAAAAAAAGGATTATGTGCTGTTTGCAGTGCCTCACTAGTGCTTGCAGAAGGCACTATGCTCTGTTCTTTGTAGTTACCAAGTGATGAAACAGTTATGGGCATCTACAAATAATTGGTAATGCTGTTACAGACTTTGGAAGGAAGCTGAGGATCAGAGAGAAAACAGCCACTGGTGTGCTGGAATGCACATAAAATCTGCATTCTTTGCCCTCTGATCATGAGGATAGACTACATAATGTGAATTCTGAAAGCTCACACACAGAAATTAAATGCAGATAATCTCCCTCCCTTTTTAAAGTCTCTCTTTTTTTTTTTTTTAATTTTTGGATTCACCACTGCTGAAACTTCTATTCACTGGGCTTTTCCCCAAAATATGAGAAGGCTAAACTGACCACCCAGTAAGTTGGAAGTGGATGCAAAGGCCATGACTACTGGCACTAAGGTAAAATCATCATGACACTAGTAGTTTGCGGTCAAGATACAGTGCTCAACTTGAATAGTAAAAGTGAAGATGCAAAAAGGCTCTTCCTTTGATAAGTGCTGGGTTAAAAAGCTTGGAACTAGTGAAAAAGTGGTTTTAAATATAAAAAACTGAGGTTTGCATTCAATTTCTGTTTGATTCTCTTCACTGTTTTTTCTGGAAAGCTAATGTCCAGTCTTTAGCTCCAACATTAGTGGTTGCCTTTTCCCACATTATATGCTCTTTCATATGATTTCTTTTTCATATGGCTATCTTCCTTCAACTGTCTGCAAGCTTCAAAGCTGCTGAACCTGCTTCTCCCATCCCCATCCACAGTGCAAGGCTCATATGCATCTCATGAAGTGATATTGCAAACTTGCATCGTTCACTTTGGGCAATTATAGAAAGATGACAGGAGAAGAGTATGAGATGGACCAGACTGGTCTAAAGTATATTTACACTTTTATAAATGTCTAAGGGAAACATGGGAATCCTTTTTACCAGTCAACCATCAAGGGGCAGCTCTGCATATAGAAACACAGTGTAGTCTTTGAACACAAAGGTTAAATAGACAATGCTGATCCTTTCTGGCCAATAGAAAAACAAAGAGCTCAACAAAAAGCATCCTTGCTCTACTAAATGTATCCAGTCCTTTATTAGCAATGGGTATCTATCAGGAAAGTGAAATAGGAGATGCTTTGAGACACACATAATTCTGCAGAATTAAAACAACAAACAAACAAATCCTATTTTCCTTGTGGAGCATGAAAGTCACCCTCCAAAGCCAGAGCTGTTTCATGATGTTATTGCACATTCTCACTGTGAATGATTTATGTATGGAGTATCATGCTCACCACTCTCTAGCAGATTGCCATGCAGAGCCCAATCCAGTAGAAACTTCATCCATCCATCCATCTCTCTACCCATCAGTTTAATAGGTAAAGTAAATGCTGCAGGTGCCGGCAAAGTAAAAGAAAGGATTTTTTTCACCACTTCCCATGTGCGGGCAGGTGTTCAGCCATCCCCAGGAAAGCAGGCCTCCATCATATGTAATGGTTACTTGGGGAGAAAAATGCATTGCCCCAAACCATCACTACCCCTTCCTCCTTCTTCCCCCAGCTTTACGTGCTGAGCATGGTGCCATATGCTGTGGGATATCCCCATGGTCAGTTGGAGTCAGCTAGGGTGCAAGCCCAGAGATGCAAGTCTGGGGCTTGCAGCATTTACTAATAAATTTGGAGTGGCAGATTCCAAATTTTTTCAGGGGGACATCTGCAAGGAGAAGAATTTTTTAAGAGTTCCCATCACCATAAAGTGTTAAATACTTATTTGCTTGGAGTTGTCAGCAACGGGAAAGAACAATTCAGTTAGGATGTTTGTCACATAATGCATGAAGCACCATGAGAGAACCTTGAAAGTGTGGCCCCAGAATGAAAGCATTTCCACAGGATGGAGATAGGATTGAACAGAGAAAGGAGAGTTGAGAGCATTGCCGAGGAGCAAGGTAAAAAGGTTCAGGCAAGGCTTTGCTGGGAATCACTGCTCAGGGGATTCTGAGCCCTTTCCCACAGCTGTGTCCTCTGCAAGGGGTTTGTGTACATGGGTGTAAAATGGGTAGGTCTGTGAGGCAAGAGGCTACTCTTGCCATATTTTGCTCCCACTCTGTCCTTATAAGTCATGTGGAGGAGTGAGGAGCACACACCACACTCGCTCATCTTCTGATGCCTTCCCAGGCTGCCTGAGTCAGCCCTGATGATCACTATTGTGAGAGACAGTGGAGCAGAGAAACTATGGCACCCTCAAAGAGAGATCAGCTAAGCATCCTCCTCTGTGTGACTTCCACAGCACCAACAGCGCCTCATACTGAAATTACAGGAAGTTTAGTAAGCTAGGTGGTTGAAATTCAATGCTGAATTGACACTGTGTGCACTCCCACCTGGGTGCTTCTTGTAGCCGTTGACGATGTTTCTGTCCTTTCAAGCCTTGCCTTTGTGTGCCTGTGTGGAACAGATCAGCCTCTACTCCTATGGATTTCACAGGAAGTGAAAGAGCTCTTTGCTGGGCATACGGAACCTCAAGTTACCACTACTAGGCCAAAGCTTCCTTTTATCTTTTTATTCTTTGGTGGAAAAATCCATTGTCGAGGGCCAGGAAAAATATGTGGTTTCTGCAATAGCTTTCTGTCTAAAAATTTGAACCTTTCTCTCTCTCCTGAGGCTCACAAGCCAGGTTTTCAGTGGAGCAGGACTGCTATGAGTTCTGCTCCTGGCTGCTGCCTTTCTGGAGGATCATTTTAAGAAGAAAAATAAGGTGGTATTAATTTGAAGCAGATTCCCAGCTGGTGTCCACAAACAGGAGCCCATAGTTAGGTCCCCAGTCACCACAGCTTCTTTCCTTTACTGGATGCTTTATGCTGCCCAGTGGGGGAAGGAAAATGAAGAAGATCTGCAGAAAGGTGGCTGAAGTCCAGGTCTCAGAGACTTAAAAATCCCTAATTTCAAATTTCGCCTAGTAATTTTGTATTTATTCAGAGTTTGTACCTTTCATGTTGAGTGTTATTTTCCCACAATGCTGAAAAAAAGATGTGTGACTACGAAAGAATGTCAGGCAGGTTGTCAAGTTTTTGTGGGAAGTTTTTTTTCCTTTTACCCCATTTGAAAAACAGCAGTCACCAGAATAAATGGCCTATTCAGTCTTCAGAAACATATATCCTCTGATAGATTTTCCTGGGAATTTTGTTCTGTTTTGATAGGCAAACTACTACAGTTTTGTGCTATTAGTCCTGATGTATACATAGCAATACAGACACCCACCATGCACCATGAAGATGCTTCTGTCTCATCACAAAGAGGACTGAGATCAAGGCCAAAGGTACAAGTTTGCTGCTGTGTAATATCCTGGTGCACCCTCAGCAGCTGAGTGCAGTTCAGGTCTCCACATCTCAGGAAGGATGTAGCAGAGTTTGAGAAGGAGAACTAGAACAGCTGAGAAGATGGAGAAGCTGCCTTAAAAGAAACTAAAACGTCTAGTGTTCCCATTTGCAGAGAAAAAACAAGGCTGAATGTGATCAAAGTTTATAAAACTATGGAGACAGCAGCTGAAACAGGAATATGGAGATATTTATGAAACCTCACAATACAAGAAGTTAAGAGTGAGAGCACTCAATGAATCTAGTAGGAGATGCACTTAAAACAGTTTTTTTAAAGTCCATCTTTACACAAAGGGTGGGGAAGTTCTGGACCTTCTTGCCACAGGAGGGTGTGTAGTCAGAGAGCATCAGCAAGTTCAGAAAGGTATGAGATAAATTCATGGACAACAGGTTCGCACATGGATACAGGAAAGGTTTATGCAGGTCTATACCCTCTAGCACCCCAAACATAACAGATGCGATTGCTAGCCAAGTTCAAAGGGGAGTGAACCACAGAAAGTGGCCAGGTTCACTCATCCTCTCTGAATAGGATCTCCTGCCATTGCCAGAGACTGGGCAGTAGGCTAGGTGGATCACTGGTATAACTCAGTGGGACATTTTTCATGACTTGGGTTTTCCCTCCAAAAAATTATATATATAATATATATACACAATATATATGTATTCTGTACCACAGGCTCTCCGTAGTATCCAGCCAGTGGCCTGCCCATTGAGATTGTCTCCAGAAATGACAAATGTAATGATGATTTCTGTCCTTCTAGAACAGGAATAAGGCAATTTAATAACAAATAAATAATTGCCACAGCCAAAGCTGAATATTGACAGGTGTCTTATAATCACAGAATCATAGAATGGTTTGGGTTGGAAGGGACCTTAAAGATCACCTAGTTCCAACTGTCCTGTCATGGGTAGGGACACCTTTGACTGGAGCAAGTTGCTGAAAACCCTATCTAACCTGGCCTTCAACACTTTCAGAAATGGGGCATTCACAGCTTCTCTGGGTGACCTGTTCCAGAGTCTTACTACCCTCATAGTGAAGAATTTCTTCCCAATACCTAATCTATATCTATCCTCTTTCAGTTTAAAGCTATTTCTGCTTGTCCTATCACATGCCTTTGTAAAAAGTCCCTCTTCAACTCTCTTGTAAACTCCCTTTAGGTACTGGAAGGTGCTATAAGGTCTTCCCAGAGCCTTCTCTTCTACAGGCTGATCAACCCCAGTTTTCTCAGCCTGTCTTCATAGGAGAGGTGCTCCAGCTCTCTAATAATTTTATGGCCCTCCTCTGGACCTGCTCCTACAGGTCCATGTCCTTCTCATGCTGGGGGCCCCAGAGCTGGACACAGTACCTACAGGTGTGGGATGCCATGAGAATGGAGTAGAGGGGGAGAATCACTTCCCTTGACCTGCTGGTCACGCTTCTTTTGATGCAGCCCAGGATATGGATGGCTTTTTCTTTAGCTGGCATATTACTGGCTCATGTTGAGCTTATTGTCAACCAACACCCTCAAGTCTTTCTCCTCAGGGCTGCTCTCAATCCATTTGCCACCCAGTCTGTATTTGTCCATGTTTTAATGCCAATGTTCTTAAGGCTTTTAAGTTCCCACCTCAAAATTGGCTTTGAATTCTTTTCCAGTAAAAAAAATTCATGAATAGATCTTAGCAGATGCCTCAACTAGTCTTTGTTCTTAATGAAAAAATTACTTTAATTAAAAATAAAGGCTTTTATAGTTAGGGAAAGATGTGATATAGGTTACTGAGTAAAAAGACAGCCTTTAATGGTCAGATCTCTGCTGAAATCCTACAATTATGCAAAGTGGGCTCTTTTGAAAGGTCTCAGAGGAACACACATAATTCTCACCATGAAAACATCCTTCCAGCAAACAAATTAGAGCCCCTGTGCTGCTGTTGCTGCAGAGAAAGGGAAAAAAGGTATAGTCCTTTGGGGGTATTGGTGAGAAAAGGAAAAAAAAGAACACCAAAGCAGATGCTCTTGGAGAGACTTTTAGACCAAAACCTAAAAGTTTAGTCTTTTCATTTCAAAAGTTACATCTTTTCGTTGTGCACCAGCAAAACGAAAAACCAGGAAAGAGTGAACCAGCAAGCCCCTGGGCCCATTGCTCTGCTGTTAAAGCAGTATCCAACCATGTGTGCTGTATAGCTGCAGTGTCTCTGCACTGATTGACACATCTCTAGTCCGTATAGTTATTAGAGTTTACCACATTCTTTCTAATCAGCTTCTCAACAGAAATGTGGGTTCTAAGTTGCTCTTATTCACTTGAGACATCCCTCTGACTTGGGAGGATACAAACTGACCCTACCAATTGCATGCTGCAGGGCAGGAGCTTGCCATTGTTACTTGTCTAAAGTGTCATTCTTTGTTGTTGTCATGGTATTTTACCAATTGCACAAATAATTAGCTCCCTGTAGACGTGGTATTGCCAACTCCAGCAATCTTTAATGGCTTAATTAACAGATTCTTAGAGCAAGACGCATGGTGTTCTTTGCTGCCTGTATTTTGCCACGTTCAAACAAACTTGGAAAAAAGCAATTGACTACAAAAAGGCCAGCCATTAAATGTATTGTTTCCAAGTGATATTTCCAAATCAGAAAGAAGGATCAGTGCATCCTCTATCTTACAAACAAGCAATGCTTTTGAAAATATGGACTGCATTCAATTCCTCATTACTACCTGTCCCTTCCTACATCATAAAAACCTGCATGTTTAGGAAGGCTTTACTGTGACATATCTATATGCTTTGTTTTTATAGAGATTTCTGCAAAATACTCTCCCAAAATTAGTTTTAGCTTGCTATCCTCATTCATGACAAGTAGATTGGAACATGACCACTTCTTCATAAACAAATCAAAACAAAGAAAGGGAAAAAAACCTCCAAACCATGAGTTATACCCTTGCCTTCCTGAAAACATCAAACCCAATGTTACACACTACTGCCTTAATAAGGGCTAAAAGTAGTTAATCTGTCTTCGGACTAGGTAGCATGACATGGAATTGCTCACCAGTGTATTCACAGCCCAGGAGAGTCAGTTGCAGATAAAATGAATAGACTCCTCACCTCCCTAGTAAGCTCAAATGTCTGCTATCTGTTCCAGATAATATATTTTTGTCTGCTGTTAAGTACATGTAACCTGTGCCCCACTCAGGAGCGTAAACACTTACTCGTAATGAAGAGGATGGCCTCTGGCAGACTAATTGCTCTGACTCCCCTGCGCTCTAAGTAAAACACAGTTTCTCATTTTTTTCTGGATATGTTATTTCAGTACTTCACCCAACACTTGGCAGAGGGAAAAGTGCCCGAGATACTCTTCAAAACTCCAAGACCAAGTTCCTCAGTTTATTTAGTGTTTTTGTAGGCTTGGGTTAAATAAACACAGTGCTTTACAGAATTGTGTTTTCAAGGAATCCTCTCTGTGATTTTTTTAAAAGATTTTGCCTAATTTCCTCCTTTCTGTTAAGCCATTATGTAACACAAACCTTTCATGAAGATATTTCTGTTCTTGGCTGCTGCATTTCTGCAAAGTTCTCCCAGCGGCCACAATTTGAGTTACTTATGGTCATATCGCTGACCTTGAGTGGGCCTGGCACCCAGGACAGCAGAAATGCTGTATGATCCATACCTGTCCTGGTCTTCCTTTTGTGCAATGCCAGAACTAGCATAAATTACAGCCATGCAGTTAGCTTTTGATAGCCCCATAGGAGAACTTGCTTGTCCTTTCTGGATGTTTGGTAGGGAATTCTGGGAAGACCATGGAGGACCATGGGTGGTCTAAGGCATTAGCCTGCAGCTACTCTAGGAAGCAGTGTAGTATGCCCACTTGACCATCTCAGGCAAGCAATCCAAGCTACAGCAGGGTTTTGTGTACAGATGGCAGCTAAAGTAGGGCAACACCTGTGCTCTAGCTCAAGTTAACATTGCAAAGAGAAACACTTTTGAAGTACACTTTGAAGTAATAGATAAAGGAAGTTTGAGAAGCCATATGGTTAAATGATGACAAAGGAACTGGGTAGTAGCATTGGGATTATCTATCATCAGCCCCAAGAGGGATGTGGTTCAGTGAGTTACAGGTGAGCATCCATGTGGCTTATTTTAGTGTTCTGCAGAATGGTTCTCATCTTGAAGAATTAGGGAAGGCTAATACAGCAATGAAGGATCTGTAAGCTTTTTTAAACCTTTGGGTGGAAGGTGCACTGTCACGTGTAATATCTGCTTCCTGTTCTCAATATTGTGAGAATAGGGGAGAGAGGCTACATGGGTAGCCTCAAGTGATGATGCTTTCTGCTCGTTCTTCAATGACAAATGTCAGTTCCACTTCATCAGGAGAGGATGCTGGCATCATCTGTAACACAAAGCCCCTTCCTAGCCCATGCACATCACCAGAGTGGGATGGGCTCCAACATGACAAATTCAACAACCCTTTGCCTCTGGTCCCTCACCAGCACAGCCAGGGGTTGATTGCCTAAGCAGTAAGAATCTGAATGATGGAAGCACGCCCAAGGACATCACTCTTCCAATAGCACATGAGATCAGAAGGAGAAGCTGATGTCTTCCCTGCTTGTACAGACAACCTCAGAGGCTGGGGTAGTACTTTATCCCTACCCTTCTCTCTTATCCAATTGTATAACACTTGTTTTGCTATCAGCTCGTCTTTGGTACTTGCCTTTTTGTTTTCATGATGGTTTGTAGCCATGTTCTGGGGAGCTGAACTGTAGCCTCTGAGCTTCATGTGATTCAGCAGAGCAGTTTTGTGTTCCTAGTTAATACATATCAGAAATGGACACTGGTGCAGCAAACCAGACCCCTTTCTAGGGGATCAGAAAGCAGAAAGCTGGCTCTGCCAAGGGAGCATATCATGGCCCTGTAGGCAGTGGAAGAATGCCTCATACATCTCTGTGCAAGGCACCTGCTGCAGAGTTCAACAGCAGTATGGTTTTTTGCCAGTGATGTGAAACATCACCATATAGCAACCAAAAACATTGGTAAGGGTGCCTTACCAAAAGATTGGTAATTTCTGTGCCTTAAAAGTATACAAGGAAATCAGCACATGCTATAGGAAAATATTAAACAAAGAGGCTGTTGGATGTGTAGGATGGCAGGATTCAACTCCCCTGGCTGGTCTGTACATAGCCCTATGCCACCTGTCAGTGTATATTAGTATATGTCAGGAATGTCAGTGCAGACATTCCTCTCCTCCTGACAAGGAAACCGGCATGGCCACAAAAACAATTGTGGGAGAAGTATTTTTATTTAAATATTACTTTGAGGTCTAAGTACCACAGGATTATTTTGAGAAGATTCTGGCCAAAGGGTGGCTGGTCTCTGTGGGGTTTTCTGTCAGAACTCCCCAGGACCACTGCTGGCACAGAGGGTGCAGTCCATGGCACTAATGGTGCTGTTCCCTTGATGACCCAATTTCAAAATCTTAGTGGCAGTGTAACAACTGACAGCATTGGCTTACAAATGCAGAATGTGAACACCAGTTGGGGCTTCTATGCCACGGACAATGACAACTTCTGGAAGCAAGCAAGCTTCCTATGAACTCCGTAATGTTAAAATCCTCTCATAAAAACAAATTAGCTTCAGAGAAAGCCCAAGGGAATATTTCAGGGCACTTTGGATTTTAGCCTGTTTCAGCCTCTGCTGCCAACTATCCACCTGTCCCGCTAATGTGCTTCATTATGAAGCTAGGTAATGAGCATAGAGCTCCTTTACTGGTGGGATTAAAATTGTGAGGGGACAGTGACACAAACTTGTTATGTAGGTTACAGGGAGGAAGATCTACAGGGGGGTTTTCTCATTTTTCATTCAAACACAGAGTACCTATAATTCCAGTGAAGTTATCCCCATTGGTAAGAAATATGTCCCTTCTCCTCTCGCCATACTGCCTCAACACAGGAATGAGCAGACTTATCAGGGCAAGAGGAACATGCTTTTTCTGTTATGTTCTCCCTGCACATTCAAAGGCAGAGACTTTAGATACAGAGCTCAGAAATGCTCCAGCAGTCATAGCTTGCCTTTTGTTCATGCCTGGAAACTACTCAGCTGGCACAGATGGCTCCTTAAGGTCCAACCGCATAGACAGGATACAGTAAGATCAAGCTTTGGCCAAGTACCTGCTCCCCTACAGTTCCCCTCACCTTCCACTGTTCCCCTTGCTACCTGAAGAGATCCTTTCAGGTCCCATTTACCTAGGTCAGTCTTTCCTAGGCTGCTTTGTGAATTTTCCCTTTTGCAAAGGAATGATAGCAGGAGACACTATCACCCTTTACCATACTCTACAACGTGTAGAAACTGATCCTTGTAGTGGTTCATGGCTTTAAAAGCTATTGTGCTTTCAGTTAATTCCTTGATTTTAGCTGCCTGAGTCATTGGTGACTTGTTTTGATTTTAGTGGCTTTTATTTTATCTTCCGTGGAATGGCATTGCCCAATGGTAGGCAGTTTACCATCTAAATTAAAACCATTTAATTATAAAAGGTTTGTTATACCTTGCAGTCATGGTGGAGACAGAGGATTTGGTTGATTTTGGTGAGTAGTCTAAATATTATCACATCAGGTCTTGGCATGTCAAATGCAGGAAGGGCTGCCTTTGAACTCCACTTAGCTACTGAGAAATGGCACTTCTGACTTATGTCACCAAGGCACCATCTTCTATAGATTTGCAATAAGGTTTGGATCTGACCTACTGTGAAATCAAAATGTCAGAGTAAGTTGACTGTTTTCAAGTATGTTTCTCATGTAAGTGCTTACCTTAGTTTAAAAATAAGAGCTAAGCTGATACTTTAGTAATTTTACATTTCTCTTGGATTATGAGCTTCTTGCGATTATAAAAGTCAACTGTAATACAGTCATGAGAGCACAATTATACAAAGCTGGTATAGACAGAAATTATAAATAAATAAAATTTTAAAAATAAAAGGACTATACACATGCTCTATTTCTGGAAGCAACCAAGAATAATAGAAGCTGAAAATTGTCAGCAACTTCTACAACAGAAATCAGAGTCTTCAGGATAGGCACGCAAATACTGAGACTTTCAAAATGAGAGGTTACTCAGAAAAGAGCTTGATCCCAGTGGTTTTCTCCCGGGCACATGCAGGCTGACCCCAGAGGCAGCTCAGGTCTCCCAACAGTCAGCAGCACTCCAGTTTCAAGGTAAGAGGTTTCATTCTCTTACGCTATGGTACTTCAAATGGGATTGAGTTTCCTCTAAGCTTTATGCTTGATGGAGCGAAATAATGTTCTAATTGTTGAAAGATTGGCTATTGACCACAGTGACAACTATAAAAAAATTTAAAAATAGTCTGAATCATAAAATAGACAAAGCTTATGCTCAGGCTGGCTTTAATGCCACCAGTGTTAGCTGTTGCTCTGCCTTTAAATATCAGCTTGTACCTAGCACCATCAAAGAAATACCCCTCTCAGAGAGCCCAGTTCTCCAGCAGGACCATTCTGCTGGAGAAGTGTTGGAGAGCAATGCTCAGACAGAAATAAAAGGCCAGACTGCCTCATAAACTCATCATAAGCCCTTTGAACCTAGTTATCTCCTCATCCTTTTTACACAATAAATCTTATATGTAATGACTATCACTTTTCAGATGCATGTTAAGTATAAAATGGCTAGAACATGGTGAATGGTGACATAGGCAACCACATACCCTGCATTTATACCCACCACCCATTCAGCCTGGCTCGTGAAGCCTCAGAAACCAGAGACTGGTTGTTCACTTCCCTGGGAGGTACCTCACACACAGCAGCATCTCTGCTTTGCCAGGCTGGCCTGGTATCACAGAGGGCTTAGGACTCCCTACCCAGCAGGACAGCAGCTCCCACGAACACCCGCCCAACCCCTTTTACAATTGCTGTGCAAATTATTTCTCACCTCACTCGGGCTTTGTGTGGGTTTTAACAAACAAAGTCTTACAGCTTTGGTAGTCTTTGCACATGAAGAGAGAACTATCTTCGCATGGAAGGATAAAGCCTGGGACTCCAAGCTTTGGATTTTCTGTTACATTTCCAGTCTTACCTTTCATAGGAAGAGTGAATGAGCCCCCCACTCATTTCCCCTGACCCCTCTTGGTCTTTTGCCACTCTTCCCCTAATGCCTGGGAGACTGAGTCCCAGCAAGGGCAGGCTGGAGAGGCCAGCTGTGCCGGCAGGCTGGCTGGGAACTGCCTTTGGCACAGTCTGGGGCCAAGCTATTACTGCCTGCCTGCCGGCAGCAACATCGTGAGCTGTGTGTGTGTCTTTGTCTTTGCCTCTCTTCTACCCACATGCCAGTGACTTGTCCTTCACTGCTCTGAGACTTCTGCTCACTCTCAAATTTGTTTAAAATTAGCATATGAATGTAAAAGCTAGGAGTGCTGGCATGTGAGGGCCAGGGAGGGTAGGGCTGCAGAGCTGTAATTGTGTAAGCATAATTCACTTTGGAACATAGGCTAAAAATAATAAAGCTACATCATCACATTCTTTCACAATGTTTCAGAAGAACTGGAGTGGTGCTTACAGCTGCAACAAATCCCTATTAAAACCAAAGGGAAGTAGGTGAGGATGGAAAAGCAACCCCTGCGTACTGCTTGCTCTGCCAGGCAACAATGGACCAGGGTGCTGGAGCCCCTCACCCCATCCCACTCCACACAGCCCAACTTACGCATCGGTGACAGTACTGGCACTGAACAAAATCCTCACCTCTCTGCTCGGGATGAGCACGCAGAGACCTTATTAAAACCTCCTCTCAGCTGAAGGGCTCCCCTGCCTCCTAAACAGGTTTTTGAAGACAGCTCATCAGCAGAGATGAAGCCAGGTGTTAATCTGTGTTCCCCCCCAAGCAAGCTGACTAATTAGCTAAGTTCACAGGCTGGTTCTCTGGGAGCTCAGCTTGCATTTGTATGAAGGAGGATCATTCAGGACAGGAAAGACTCTAGGAACAGTAGGACTGTTCAGACCAAAGCTTTGTTAAAGGTTAGGGTGGCTGAAAACAAAATCATATGTTTATTCACCCCTGGATCTGACTCTTTTAAACATTGCTACCCTAAGATGACTATCCCTGTTATTGCTAACTTCTAGTATTTTGTGGTTAGGGAGTCTATGCTAATGGAGGTGGTTGACAGCTACAAGGAAGGTTCCTGCTGCAAACAGCTGATACACTGAGGATAAGATAGGGAGAAGAAAGATACCAATACAAACAATGCTACAATGAACTGCTGAGACTGTACCTGTCAGTACAGTGTGGCAGTGGCCTCAGCACACCAGGACCTGAATCACTGCAAAACACTGTGTAGTAGGGTGTAGACATGGGCTAAGTAGCATCTCCTTCAGCAGAGCCTGCAGAAAGAGAAGGAAGAGGCTTTGGCCATGGGGACCTGGTAGGGCCTTATAGGAGAAATTGCCTAGCTGAATATAGACCCAGAGGTCAACTGCTAATGGTTCTGTGGCCAGTTCAGAGGTGGGAGTCCAGCTCTCAAGAAGTGATGAGCAGGAAAGGAAGGGCACTTCTGTGTCTGCTCCCATTTTCTGACCACTTCCCATGTGTGGAACTGCACTTGCAGTGTCAAAGAGGATGGGAGCAGGGCTGTGGCTGAGCAGCTCCAGCACCAGCTGTGGCACTTGTGCTTCAGGATTTTGTTTTCCCTGTTGAACATTTGCTGTACCTAAGATGGTTAGACAATTTTAGGACAGTATATAGCTAATTCCTTTCCTGAAGCTATGTTTTTCTGTGGAGACATTAATTTGGTCCCATCCCCTCAGCAATAAGGGATACTGCTGTAGCAGAGGCATTTGTGTCCTTCATTTATATCCGTCTCCTGGGGGTGTCTTTATGGCAGGTTGGTTGGTGCAAAGGAATTGAGCACCATGCTGGGTGTCTGTGCTACATGGGACATGAAGGAAATCAGGACAGATGCTTTCTGGTAAGGAGGGGAAGAAAAGGCTGACAATTCATGTGGTGCAGTGCTGTGAGGGCTGCAATAAAAAAAGGAGTCAACATTTCTTTTTGACAGAGCCACGTTCCAATGGCTAAACAGGCTTTATAGTCAAGAAAAAGCCACATTGACACTGCAGTAGAAAATAGTGACTGTACACTTTTATTATCTCATTAACACCCTCTCCCTTCCTCCTCAGGATCATTTGGCTCCAAGACTGGCAGCAGGGTGCAATAATGTTCCCAGCAGAAACAGCTGGGATGCAGACAGGATATGTTTGAAATGGCCCGAGAAGCATCCTCACCAGGTGGCATTTATCAGCCGTATGCAAAAGGCGCGCTTCAGTGAGGCGCTCTAAGAAAGGGTATATATCAAAAAAAATAAAAGCAAAGTATAACTTAGCAAATGGAGGATTTGTAGCTGAAACCCCTTTTTGGTATAGATGGAAGGGGAGGGAATAATAAACAGCCCTGTTAAGCTAGTCTGCTGGCTTTTTAACCAAGGTAATGAGGCATGTGGGTGCTTTGACAAGGAGCCAGAAACTGCATTTTGCCACCAATTTGACTTCTACCTTTTTTGTCTCTCTTAAGCTGACAGTAAATTCCTCACAGTCCACTGAGCATATCAAAATGGGGCTCAGGCTAGGTCTAATGCCTTTTAAAGTACTACTAGGAAAATAATTCACTTAATTAAATATTTCCAATTGTTGAAACCACCCTCTAGACAAATTGCACCATCTCTTCCCCCTTTGCACACACAAAACATAGAATAACAATGGATATGCTAATTTTTACCCTGTACACAGCATTCCACTCACTCACTCCTTCTCAGCTGTCCTTCCTAGGGCTTCTTAGATAGCAGGGAAGATTACTCTAGTGACTGGATCAGAGAAGTGTGAGGGTCAGCTCCTGGCTTTGCGGCCCATTTGTTTCACAACCCCGGATAAGTATCTTAATCCATGTTTGAGACAGTTTCTGCATCTATATGGCCAGGAGACAAGCAGTGTCCTTCCACCCCCACTCTTCTCATGTTAAGTGTCCACAGCGCAGTTTAGACCTCCTTTGGTAGGAGATGTTAGACAGAAGAGGATTAAGAGTTTTTTCTGGCTGGAGCCCTGTCGATCTGTTCTTTGGATAGGACAGCTCTCAAAACCCTGCCTTAGTGGAACTGCAAGCAGCATAACCCCACCACCTGACTGAAGGTGCATGACAGTACCAGGGAGCCACTGGCAGCCTTCATGGGCAGAGTCTGTGTAGGAGGACAAAAGTCCTCAGGAAAATAGACTGCAGTGGGTTGACCCTGGCTGGATGCCAGGTACCCACCAAAGCCACTCTATCACTTCCCTCTGCAACTGGACAGGGGAGAGAAAATATAACAAAGGGTTCATGAGCTGAGACAAGGACTGGGAGAGATCACTCACCGAATACCATCACGGGCAAAACAGACTTGAAATGGGGATATTAATTAAAGTCATTACTAAGAGAATCAGAGTGGAATAAAGAGAAGTAAAATAAATCTTAAAAACACCTTCCCCCCACCCCTCCCTCCTTCCCAAGTTTTACCTCCTCCCCCCAGCAGCACAGGTAGACTGGGAATGGGAGTTATGGTCAGTCCATCCCAGATTGTTTCTGCCGCTGCTCAGGGAGAAGAGTCCTTCCCCTGCTCCAGTGTGGGGAACCTCCCACAGGAGACAGTCCTTCATAAGTTCTCCAACATGAGTCCATCCCATGGGCAACAGTTCTTCACAAACTGCTGCAGTCCTTCAGGCACAGGCTGCTCCAGCGTGGGTCCCCAGCAGGGCAACAAGTTCTACCAGGACCCTGCTCCATCATGGGCCTCCCACGGGGTCACAGCCTCCTTCGGGCATCCACCTGCTCCTGCACGGGTCTTCTCCACAGGCTGCAGGTGGGTCTCTGCATCCCTGTGATCCCCCATGGGCTGCAGGGACACAGCTGCTCCACCATGGTCTGCACCATGGGCTGCAAGGGCCTCATCTCCGGTGCCTGGAGCACCTCCTGTCCCTCCTTCTCCACTGACCTTAGTGTCTGCAGAGTTGTTCACATGTTCTCACTCTGCTCTTCTCTGGCTGCAATTTTCATCTGCCTAATAACTTTTCTTTTTCCTTCTTAAATGTGTTATCACATAGGCACTACTATGATTCCTGATTGTCTCGGCCTTGGCCAGTGGCGGGTCCCTCCTGGAGCCGCCTGGCATTGGCTCTACCAGACATGGGGAAAGCTTCAGTAGCTTCTCACAGAAGCCACCCCTGTAGCCTCCCCACTGCTAAAACCTGGCCACACTGATCCAATACAATAGAACCAGTCCTTTTGTACAAATTTGCCTGACAATTTAGAGAATCTCACCATGAAAGAAAACTTGAGTTTTGCACAGAGACAAGCCTCCCGAAAGGAGAGCATCAAATCTTAAACCCTCTTGCAGGAGTACTTTTTTTAGATCCACCTGCAGTAACATCACAGCTGGACTGAAAATGTAACCACTGGGCTTCTGGATCACTTTCATGAGATGAACACAAAGTTTCCACTGGAGAACAAAGCATGTTGGTGAACTTTTAAGAACCACCTCTAACTAACTTGCAGTACTTGCTGTGCAGTAAGATAAGCTCCTCTAAAAGGTGCCCTGCAGTGAAAAGACTGAATCAAAACATACTTGTATCTCTATGCATAGTAGCTGTTCAGTGCATAACCCATACCAGGTCCCCAGGCAGTTCCTAGTGGCTGTATTTGGTCCAAGGGAACGTCTATGCTACCACTGGTATCTGCTAATATATCTTATTTATGACTGAAAAATATTCCCAATCTTTGTGCATTTCACCTGCCTCCTGCTGGGCACCACCACAAATATTTACAAATGGTGGCTTGTAAGTGAGGAAGGCACAGCAAGTCCCACATTAGATATGCTTGTACTGCTCCCAGGCTTGTTGACTTGCTCTCCTCTGCAAGCCCTTCAAAGCTGGGAGATGCTGTTTCCAGCATCCCCCATTGCAGTGGCACAGCAGGTAGGTGATGTGAGCCCAGCTTGAGCTCGGGACATTACGTGCACAGCGCTGCTCTGGGGGCTGCTGCACGTCGGGTTTGAAGGTAGCACCAAAAGCACTTTGGGGCATCCTGCACTGTCAAAGGATGGTGTTCCTCAGCAGGCAGGAGGCACTCGCCTTGGAGTTTGCTCACTCCTCATGAGGAGAGCAATAGCCAGCTGCAGCACAGAAACTGCATTTCAAACCACTTCCTCAAAACCAAGGGAAAAAGGGATTTTTTTTTAATTTTTTTTTTTTAATCTATAATGAAAACAAAGGGGAAGTGGGGAAGCCACGTTTATGACCTGGGTCATAACATGATGGGCATTTCCTGACAGGGTCTTCAGGACACCTGCTTTTCACTGCAGCACATCTCCCAGGAGTTCTGGCACTATTGCTCACTGGTGTGTTTTGACAAGGAGCTGTCCTCCTTCTGATACTATAAAGTCAGAAGAGGCCAGGGTAATCTCCTTGCCTGATTTCCTGCCTCCTGCAGGCCACAGAACAGCTCGAGTTCTTTCATATCTGAATTTATTCTACATGAATATTAGTATGTAATAACCACTGCAGAATTTATCTTTAACAGCCCTCAGAAATAAAAAGCCCTCAGAAAGACACTGTTCTGTTGTTTAAGCTTAGCAGTAATTATTTGATTACATGGGACATTTCAGGTCCTTGCATATGCAGTTTTTATGACTTGTCCTACCTGTCCCTGGTTCTGAGTGAGTTTTAAGTGCAGTGACTGATACTATACTCTGCCTCCATAAGGAAAATGTGAGTAACTTGGCAGACCATGTGAAGCCAGTTGTGGGTCTTAGCCCAGTCCCCAGTGAAGAGATGTCAACATCACAGGGTGCTCCCAAGTATCTGTCACACAGCCTGAATCGCTGGGGACCCCCCACTTCAAAGAAGACCCCTTTTACAGAGGTTTATGCAACACCTGGATAGATGCCTCTGGTCTCCAGCCCTGTCAGTGTGATACCTTTCACTAGCAATGAGCTGAAGCTATTTTAGGATCCAATGGGGAAACAAACCTTTCAGTGGTTTCATTGTTTAATTTCTCTCTATTGCCTTAAGTACAATGGTTAATAGCAAAAATGGACTTTAGGGAGTTGCCTACAGAGGTCTGTAATGCTTTGCTGCTTTTTCTTTTTATTTGGACGCTATTTTAAGTTGTTCTACCTTTCCTGGACTGCCCAAGAGGAGCTGTGTTGTGCACTTTCATCAGCTGATTCTGGGAAATGTCAGTTATGCTGTTCTTCTGTTAGTAATGTGTTTCTTGAACGATTTAAAAATAGCACAGTATGAAACATTTCCATCTTCTCTCTTCTGGAGGAGAACTGAGGGGGAGTTAACTCTTTTCTGCTTCACTGGAGCAAGAAGTTGTACAGTGTTCAGGTGCTCTGGGGCTAGAACCAGCTACTGGTGCCAGCAGAGGCAACACGACAAGGGCACCTGGTTGGAGCCAGAGCTAAAGAAGGTCCCTGCTGTTGTTGGAGCTGCCAGCAGTCCCAGCACATGTGGCAGATGTATTGGTGCAGGACACAGCAGGACTGGGCATCCGAATATTGATCTATCTACGCTTTTACAGCTTGCTCAGAGGGCTTCCCAGCCAGCAACCATATGTCAGTTGATGCTGATCATGTTAGAGCTCCTCTCTGTGAACTAGAGACCAAATGTAGGCTGTGAGTATCTCCCAGGCATCCACCTCAGTCCTACAGTACCGTTGCATTTTTACCCCCTTGTTGGAGCACCTGGCTGCTTGGTCTGTGCTTTGTGTCCACTGGCATCTCCTTCCTCAGCTGTTCAGTTTGTTGTTAACTTCCCCTTAATTTATTTTTTTTTTATCTTCCAGCATCTTTTTCCTTTCTTTTTTGGTCCTCCCTGTGGCTTGTTCCTTTTTCCTACCCCATTTCTGACATTTCCTCCAGGACACGTTCTCCTACGCTCCCCATCTGAAGGCAGCTTGAAAGACAGTCATCTACAGTGCCATCCCAGGGAGCTGCTTGGCAGCAGCCTGCTGTGATAAACCTGTATGTACGTGTGTTAGGGGCAGATAGAGAAGAAAGATCCTTTTATCACCCAAGCAGCAGAAGCATATATTCATCAGTCACAGCTTCCCTCACCCATTTGCACTTGCCATGGACTTTTCTTCTGGTCTGTGGGCCCTCTGGGACTATTCTGGTAACCACAAGGTTGGAAAATACTGTTTCAACCACAAAATGCAGTTCCTCTTTCAGACAACAATTAACTTTTCCCCAGTGCCTGTGAACAGCCTAGAAACATTTAAACAACAACTGGTCTTGGCCTTCTTGTGTATGCATGCCCACACTGTCACTCAGATTTTGTCGTTGGTGAATCTTACCTCCTCTAAACTTTCCCTGCTGAGGGCAGCCTCTTCCAGATTTGTCTCCCCCTTGGTGTGACCCAGGTTTTCCAGGTGCAAGGGGTCAGTGCAGCCACACAGCTGCAGATTGCCCACATCATCTGGAGTTGGAGGAACAGTAGAGTTGGTAGAGTTGGTAAGAGCTTACTGGCACCTGGTGGTAGTGAAGGGGTTAAGGGGAGAAAGAACGATGCAGGTAATTACAGATGTCCTGGTTCTGGCCAAGGTTTAATGCTGCAGGAAGGGCTACACAGGAGAGCATTTGCTTTGGAGCCCACTCCATTGAAACTAATACAAATATTCCCACCAGACTCATAAGTCTGGGACTGTGGGGTGTCTCTTTTCACATAAGTATCTAGAGGCACATCAGGGCTTCAAATTGCTTCCAGAATAGTGCTCTCTCATTTTGTTTTCTTTCTATTCTTATGGGTAAGTATTACTTGTGGGAAGTCACCCTTTCTTTCTCTGACTCCCCATAACTGCTTAGATTAGATTGTAATAAATCACAAGGGATCTGTGGTGTTTTGAACAACTTCAAACTTTGGCATTATAGCTGAGGTCTTGAATGCATTCTCAAGCAAATCCACTCGATACTGGTTTCTGTTGATTCAGCAGTGATGTCGTATCAAACTTCCTTGAGCACTCCGACAGAGACTTAAGTTTATTAAAAGAAGTCTGGATAGCAGAGCCAAGTTTAGCTGCAGCCAAGTTATTCATTAAGACAGCAAGTTGAGTAGAAAAGCAGAAGGACAACTCTCATCTCTGTGCTGATGACTGGTTTGAGAGACTGCAATTTCTTGGTCTGCAAATGGTGCCACGTGCAAGGGTCTGTCCTGAGCAGGAACTATCTGCACCCACAGCAACCCAGGTTGTCAACCTCAGCTCATGTATAGAACACACCAGTGTGCTTTATTTGTCTCCACTTGAAAATAACACTGAGCAAGATGCATTTTCCTCCAAATAAAGGCCCTAGAGACATGAGTGGAAACAGCAGTAAATTTTGCAATGAAATGTTTTCCAGTGGGAAAATACTAAGTTGTTAATATCTCTCAGAAACACCTTATTTTCCATGAATTTTCAAACAACACAAAGGCAGGTTTTTAAAGTTGCTTGGCAAGCAGCATAGCACCGGTATTACACATGGATTTCCCACAAGTTTCCTGACTCCTCAGGAATCCACCAATACTTGCCACGCTTCCCCAGCCCTTCACTGAAAGAGATGGGATAGCTGGGAATTCGAGGCTTTTACACTCCCTGATGAAGTGTTTCCTGGGAGATATGAACTCAGGAAGCCCTTGACAACTGATGACTCAAACTGGCATGGTCCTTGTCACCTCCACCACTCTCTACAGCTGAATATCTGTACTCAGACCTCTCCACGGTAACAGCAGAGATTGCGTCACTTTGAAGCAGCAGCTACCCCAGGTCTGTGAAATGTGCCTCACCAAAGGGAAAACAAAAAATGTAGCTATATCTGCCATCACATTTCTGGTGATTTCTGCCTCCTGGGCAATTCTGGAAAGAGTATTTTCATTTATGCATTGGAACAAAACCAAGAACAAGGGCTTCATACAAACAGTAAACCCCAAGTCGCAAGCAGCCCTTTGCACAGGCATGTTCCCTGCCACACTTGATGCCCCCTGCATAGCCAGGCGGAGGGCAGGATCTATTCAATCCAGCTGCACTAGCACTTCTCCAGGGGTGTGGGAGCTATATGGAAAGGGGTAAAGGCAAAATATTTTTAATGACTTTTTATTAGGCATCTAAAACAAACTACCAGGACTAACTCAGCCACATTTTTCTATAAGCTGTTTTCCCAGCAGCAGCAAGTCATGCTGCTCTAGTGGGTTGAAGTATGTTTTAAAGGGCTCCATACCTTTTTGAAATCCCTTGAGAACAGCATGTGCTGGTGGGCTTTCCAAGTGTCCTCCTCCTCCCAAGAGAGGTGACCGGCGGCTGCCGCAGGTCCAGAGTACGGCCCCTGTGCAGAGGACCCTCCTTTTGGGGGATTATTGCACAGCCTTAGCCAAAGCACTACAGTGCTGCCTGCCAGGCTCTTGGGCAGTGAATTAGCAATAGCACAAGCCTCAGGCAGGGAAGTTGGGTGAAATTCAATGTTTATTAAGTACTGGCAGAATGACCCTGGGTAGCATAAAATATTATCTTTTTTCCTTTATTGACACTTGCAGGAACAGTTAATGCTCGGTTTGGATAGAGCTGACGACTCTGCTGTTGCTCACCGTTTATCATCTCTAGATTATTGTGGTTGCAAATCGTTTGGCTGATTTATGTTTTTTCCTGTTCCACAGATGGCAGTGTCCATGAAGCATGACACCCTTGCAGGCATCTGACTTACTGTGAGGCTGGAAGCTCAAGGACCTTTGGGGATAAAATGACCCTCAGTATTAATTGACCTCTATAATCATGAACTGATGTGCTGTGATTTGCACGGTCCTCCCCGATACAAACTCCCTGTGCCTGGGTCTTGGCTTGCAAACTGTGCTGCTTCTGAGAGGAGCTTGTGCCCGTGAAGGGTCAGCACACCTTACAGTGTCATTTTATTGCTGTGCTACTTAATGTTCATGCGTCAGCTCCAGTTTAACCTCTTCCAGGGTGGGGCTCTAACGCACTTAAGCTGTAGCTAGACTAAGGCAGCACGGAATAAACCCACCACTGTAATTTTATGCAAAAGGAAACATGCAGAAGTTGCACTTCTGCAGCTGATGTCCTGATTTTTTTTCCGGCTAACAGAGCTGAGCAGCTACTGCAGCTGGAAATGAGGATGTTTCCAGTCCCAAGACACACTGAATCAATCAATGTGCTGTTCTCCTCTGCTGTCTTATTAGCAGTTAAAAACTAAGGAAACACGTCTTCCCCAAACACTTGCCTCATTTGCCTTCCCCTCAGCGTAGCAATAGCTCCCACCACAGACACGCCCTCATTACAGCAGCTTGGGGGGAAGCATAGGTCAAATTCTTTCTGCACAATGAGCTACAACTCCGTGATCTTTAATAGGATTATTCTGGGGAAAAAGGACAGGACTCAGCCTTGTGATTGCAGAGCAACTTATGATTCATGGATATTAGTGTACCGTCTGGGGACATCCTGGACACTGCCGCCGCCTCCTCCTCCCATTAAGATCTCTTTGTGCAGACACACAGAGTTTGTTCAGCTGTCCCTAACCTCAGTCTCTGACCCTACATGGCCAGCACTGTTCAGCTGCCTGGGGCTGGGCCAAGTCCAGAGCAAGGATGGAGCAGCCCAGTGAATAACAGAAGTGACCGCCATGCACTCTCTGGGTCTGTGCCCTGGGGTTAACTGTCTTTTTAAGAGAATCATAGTACAATTTGCTCTTATCTCCTTCTATCCCTTCAGCTTCTTTTGCCTTCCAGCTCTCCCCAGAAGATTACATCGGGGACAACATGCAAGCTGGCATGTGCTGCAGCACTGGTGACTCTCAGAGGCAATCCTGGGAACGATTTCTCTTTTCTCCTGCATGCAACTTTGGTGATACTTAGAGGACCCTTGCTATTTTTAAGGCCCCTTTGTGGTTGAAATTGGCTAACAAGTTTGATCATAAGAGTGACCAAACGGGTAGTTCACAAGATCCCATGAAAGTTCCATAAGAAACAGGTCTAAAACATACCTAAAATTAGGTGAAGGAGTGGGATGTATTAGGAAGTGAGGCAGGTTTACAAGACAGAGACAGAGCATGTGCAGAGGCATATGCCCCTCTCCCAGGGGCATCCTTCTAGACCATCCTCACAGCCAAATAGCCTATTCCAACCCTCAGTTAAAAGCTCTTTCCACTGTTTATGATGGGCCTGTACTGAAGGATAAAGACCCAGGCACTGCTGAATCATGCATCTGACACCTCCCACTGTCACTAATGCACCATACACCACTTAGGAACGAAGGTTCAGGGTTTCTAGAAATAGAGTGAAATAAAATATCATGTCATCTGCCTGAAGATTCAGCAGCCCACATGTTCTCCCACGCATGCTGCTGCAAAGGTACCATGCCAGTGCTTTGGGCAGTCCTTGGGCTGCTCCTTCAGTAGCAGATTAGATTCAAGCTTCAACTCCTGAGCAGAAGTGTGCTTCAGAGACAGGGGCTCACATCAGCAACATTTATCAGGGGCAGCGGTCCTTTCTGCACCGGGAGAACCCTGCATGGGTTCAAGACAGAGGAGTGTCATGAGCAGTATTATAAGTGCGGCTTCTTTTCTCTCACAGGAATGGGATGATCTTGCTGCAACCAAGCCTGAATTAAAGCCCATCATCAATATAGCCCATTCCTTCACCGCAAATTACGAATGCTGGTAAATAAAATTTCTAATGTACCCCAGTAGGGAGAAGAGTTTATTCAGAAAGTGTCTATTCATATAAATCTCTGCAGCGCTCAGATACCATGGAAATTAGTAAAGAATAATATCTTGGCGAGCCTGTTTCACTGCAGTTTTATGTATTGCCAAGCTGTTGCCAAGCTTAAAACTCATTGTGTTCCGCCCCCAGGCTTGCCCCAGTAAGTAGCCATATTTTGGGACCACATTGCATTTTCCACAAATTTCACCGTATTGTTTCTAATCATCTCTCCTTTCCCTTAGCCCACAATTCCTCCCTGCCCAGTACTCTCCAGGAACAGCAGCCAGGTAATACCTATTCCCTCATCTGGCTCCTGTACAGGGCTATTTGTGAATATAGATTGCAGACTATTTAACATTGCATATCTCATCATCGCTCCACAATTCCCTTGTGCTCTCCACTGATACCTCGCTGCTGGCTATCCTTTATTAGCAGCACTTTGGGCAGTTTTAAAAATGGCTACGTCTTTGACAAGCCAAAGCAATTTGAATGATCTTTGATGAACCCTTTTAAAATATTTCACTGAGACCCAAATATATTCCACCTAATCATATACCCCTTGAATCTACTAGGCTTGCAATTCTACATGGTAGATCCATTTAAAATTCATTTTGTTGAGGCATATGTACATTTGTCAGACTGCTTATCCCATATTCTGAGGAAACTGCCTTTTAGGCAGGCTTCTATTGCTGGGAAGTCTAAAGACCAAAGTCCAAAAGTGTTTAGTTCACATCCAGCCCCTGTAGTGGTTCACTCATTAGAAGCAATTTCATCTCTGTCTGCAAACTTCATGTTGCCTTTTAATGGGTCACAGGCGTGTTAGAGACTCTGTCTTCTGCTCATTTTATGTGATCAATCAATTGTGATTGTAAGCTCACAACCCTGATACTAACCTTGCCAGAGTCCTGCAGGAATATCTGATTTCTCCCTGGCCCTGGCAATTGCTGTGAAGCTCAAGTCAGGCAGATGGGCAGCATCCAGAGGACCTGCCTCAGGGAATAAGGACTAGGCTACAGCTTTACATGGATGGTTTACTAATGTATTCATCTGATGCCAGAGAGGTCACGCATAATTTTCGTTAAGCACTTGAGATATTAGGAAAAAGATTTGAACTGTCTGTAAATATGTACAAAATATGAATTATTTAGCATGGCTGAAGATTTTGTTTTGTTTCGTTTTTTCCTCTGTTTTTTTCCCCTCTGTCATTCAGGGAGCAGCCCAATTCTAAAAGCTCTCCAGATGTAAGAGGGAAAGGAATACTAGAATAGAGAGGAATAATGGGTGGCTTCAGCTTTAAACAGCCACATTACCAAAGCATGAGGCAGGTCCTAGCCCAGGGCTTGCTGGCCTGCTGGCCATGAGTACATGCATGTTGAAGCAGCAGCTGCACACCCTGCAGGGTGAGAGGGATTCATCTGCCTTGCGCTTCCCTCACCTTGCAGATTCACAACCAGCACCATTGTGTTTGATCCCTGACCCTTGTAACCTATTCCATGTGCCAGTATCCACATTTACAGACTTTCCTGAAGCAGGTATCTTTGTACCCTGCAAGGTCATAGTTTGTCAAGAATGCGGGTATCCTAGTTGGGAAGCAATAGAAAGACCAAGATGATTGCAGAAGGGAAGAAGCTTTGCTGATAAAGAAGTGTAGATCACAAAATACTCAGATTATGAACACAGTGTGAGCAATCGGTGAGAAAATGAATCTGCCACCACACAGACAGCAACTGTAATGTACCACAACCAGTTGTGGAAGATGACCTTTAAAATACTCCAAGTCCTCTGTTCTTTCCTTAACAGCAGTCCAGAGGCTTCTGTTTGAATAAGCAGCTTTGTGGGTAAAGACCAAATCTCTCAGTGCAGTGAGTGGTTAATAGGACAGCTCTGGGCCCAAGACCCTGGTGCGCTTCATACCTACCCCAAAAAACAAGGCACATTCAGCACTGCAGGGTGTGTCCTTCAACACATGCCAAATGCATCCCCTCAAACTATTTACAGTGATCTGTTGCGGCTTCTCAAACAAGGAAAATGAAAAAGAAAGCTTTCATGCTGTAGGCACCTGTGAATGCTAGAGCATTTGGGCTACTAACCTTCTTATTTTGGATGCTGCAAACATTTAAAGATCTGCCTGGCTAAGCACTCTTTCATTAGCTCATGTAGCTGGAAGTTAGTGGAGATAGATGAACAAACTAAACATAATGCAATGAATGACTGCAAAGAAGGTCTAGGTGAACTGCTAAAAACAAAATAGCTTAATTTTGCAATTTCTAATCAAAGCCAACATTGATTAAATATGTTATTTCTCAAAAGTAAGCAAATTGCTCTGTTCGTGCTGACATGATTTTTCTCTCTCTTTTTTCTTTAACAGCAGTTCAAAAAATAATTTCCACCACTCTGTCTACGAGGCAGGTTTTGAGATTTGCAGTGTTGCCTCATTAGTCATTGGCAAAACTTAAATCGCTTGCAACCAGAAGACGACCAAGGTTCATGGGGTTAATGCTTGTAGCACAGTCAAGTGATGACAGGAAGGACCTGAGAGGGTTTAAATACTGTGAAGAGCAAGGCACCAATTAGCAGAATGGACCAGGATAGAATTAGCATTCAAGGGTAGAGATAGGAAAAGAAAATGTGGAGTATCAGGAAGGACTTCCTGGCATTGAGATATGCAAAATTATCTCCCAAAAGTAATGTGGCAGAAGCTCTGCTACTTGGTATGTTTAAAATTAAATTGGACAAAGTGATAGTGAGTGAATGCAAGATAACAGTTCTGTTCCAGCAGGAAGACAGGCTCAGGCTATTTTCATCTTCAGTTCCTTGGAGCTGGCTGTTAGCATGATTGTTTCCAAGCAGGAAACTAAAAGTCTTCACACAATAGCAGGTAGCAGAGAACCATGCCTGTACCTACTACTAGCTCTGACAATTTTAAGCCAGTTTGCCAGACAGATCTATGAAGAACAGGAAAAACCATGAGGACTGAGATTGCTTTTGAACTCTATGCTGAATCAAGAAAAATCCAACACAAAACAAAATTCTGAAATAAAGAGTGTGAGAGACAGAAATTCAAAAGTAGATGGAAGGAAAAAGTAGGATATATATACACACATATAGTGATGTAATTAGTTTACTATGTAACAGATAGTCATTACAGCATCCTAACTAGAATTTACACCTCTGGACTATCCATGACGTTCCCCTAGTTTACCTTGTAAAAGAGATGCATCACCAATATTTTCTGGACCCAGTTTAAATTAGGTATTTCTTGCAGGAGATGCTGCAAAAAAAGCTGCTCTCTTGTGGCAATAGAAGGGTCAGGGCTGGGCTGTGATGGGTTCTACCATGATTTCCTGAAAAACCCAGAATTGCTTCCTCCACCTTCCCCAGGGTAACCCTCATAACATGACAGTTGGATGGGACTGTTTGCCAAGTGTGCTTTATCCTACATCTCCTCTCAAATTCTTCTGAAGACAAGAATCTTTCAGCTAGGGCTAAATATTAGTCATGCACAGAAGCAGGGACTTCAGTGAAGTGTGCTCAGCAAAGTCACAGCCTACCATGGTGAGAATTTGACTATTTAAACTCCTAAAGGTTAAAACTGCTCCCTTGCAAAGCTTCTCAGACAAGTGCTGAGTTTTAGGCAGCCTTAACATGGTGGTGAGCCAAGAAGTTGGTTAAGAGATGGGAGACAGGGCAGCTTGCTGCAACCACCCGCTGCAGCACCCAATTGAAGGCATGATGTGATACATCCTGGATCTGGTTCTGTACCTGTTGCACGTTTGGTGGAGGGGCTCTAGGATCCCTGATCCAGCACTGGAATAGAGACGTCTAGCCCTCAGGAAAAAAGGAAATTGTTGTTGAAAAAGCCTGCCATAACTCATGAAGACAGCAGGCAGCTTTGAACAGCTCCCAAATAACAAGTGACCTAGTCGTTTAATGCATTTCCTTCAACAATAGCTGGGACCTACAAGGCCCAGTCGTGCAGTGCAACACACCATCATACAGCCAAGTGATACTTATAAATCTGACTTCAGCAAATAAAGCAATCTATTTACTGCCTATTTCTGCTACTGCTGAGACTTGCACATGGGTAGTACATGATGGGAAGGAAAAGACACAGTGAGCTAGATTTGTGCTGCTGCCAATGTCTGTTATCACAGCAGAGGAGCATTGTTTAGATACTAATCTGGGTCTTGAGATCTTGGCCAGAGCCATCCCAAAGCTGCAGAATAACTTTGATCAGCAGCAGCTCCCAGGGACCAGCCAGGCTGACAGCATCACTGACTTTACAGGAAAGGACTGGCAAAATGGAAGTATCTATTTTATGCTTGACAAATGTCACTATTAACAGTGATTGTCATCACTTTTTCCTCAATCCACACTTCTAAATCTCAGGCTCACATTGCAATCTGGTTAATGCTCAGAAGGAAGAACCAGTCACATGCACACACACTCCTATCTGTTTTTCTGAGAAAAAGTCACATAGTTATAACAGGAAAAATGGGACAAAACTGAACTCAGCTACAAGCCCTGACAAGCAGGGAGAACTGTGAAACTGTGGGACAGTTTTCACACAGAACGGACACAGGCCTGTCTTGTACTTCATTCAAAACTGGGCTTCTGAGAGCCTTGGAGAGGACACTTTAGGCAACAGTCTTGAAGGGATTTCAGAGGATAAGCAAAAGGAAACACAAAAAATAGCCATAAGCACTACTACCCACCCCTGCTCCATTTCAATTTCCTAAAGCTGCACAAAACCATGCACGAGGAAAGGTGGCTTTCTTAGTAGAGGCAGTTTTGTCCATACCATATCTGTGCCTGTTCTCCTAGAAAACCACTTGGAAGTAGCTGGTACTATGTTCTCCACTTGGCTTTCATGGCTGAAAGATTAGAAGTACCTATTAATCACATATATTGGCATTCTTATTACCTCTGCAATTAATCTCATTACTTCTCCTGGCTAAGAGATTGCTTTCTTAAGCAGCTGACTGTACCCAATTAAGAAGTAAGCTGTGTATATGAAATCACACAAGTTGGATTTTTCTTCCTTCTCTCAGGAAAGGTGATTTTAAACAAAAGTTTGTATTAAGTGAGGTTGGAAGGAAATTCATTCTGGCTTTTATCTTAATGGTTTTTTGAATGTCACCTTTCCATTTAGATCCTCTTGTGATAGCCAGGGGCTTCCCATTGACACACAAAGGCTTTGGTAGCTCTTTTCATAATACCTATCCCTTCAGGCAGCGCTCTAATTCAGGGAGCTTGAGTGTCTATGGAAAGAAAAGCAGTGCTTATTAAAAAGAGCACACGAACTTCATCCACTCTGAGCCTTATACATTACCCCCTGGTGAAAAGGATTTCCAGTTCCTCTTTATGGAAGTGGAGCCTCATGAATACAGAAAACCCAGTGGATCAGTCTGTTAGTCATGCCATGTCCCCTAGCCTTCCTCTAGGATAACAGCAAGCCTCAATTAGGAGCAAAATGAATTAGTAAAACATCGGTACAAATGATCAGACATCAGATATCTATGCAAGACTTGTTAATGAAGCACAAAGAATTTCAGAATCACAGAATCACAGAATGGGTCAGGTTGGAAGGGACCAGTGGGTCATCTGGTCCAATCTCCCTGCTCAAGCAGGGTCATCCTAGAGCACATTGCACAGGATTGTGTCCAGACATCTCGAATATCTCCAATGAGGGAGACTCCACAACCTCTCTGGGCAATCTGTTCCAGTGCACAGTCACCTGCACAGTAAAGAAGTTTTTCCTCATATTCAGGTGGAACGTCCTGTGCGTCAGTTTCTGCCTGTTGCTTCTCATCCTATTGATCAGCACCACTAAGAAGAGCCTGGCTATATCCACTTAAAACTGTCCCTTCAGATACTGATAGACATTGACAAGGTCCCCTCTCAGTCGTCTCTTCTCAAAGCTGAACAGGCCCAGCTCCCTCAGCCTTTCCTCATAAGAGAGATGCTCCCTTAATTATCTTTGTTGCCTTCTGCTGGATGCACTTCAGGAACTCCATATTTTTCTTGTACTGAGGAGCCCAGAACTGGACACAGCACTCCAGATGTGGCCTCATCACGGCTGAGTAGAGCAGCAGGATCATCTCCTTCAACCTGCTGGCAATGCTCTTTCTAATGCAGCCCAGGATTCCACTGGCCTTCTTGGCCACAAGGGCACACTGGTGGGTCAGGTACAGCTTGACTACCAAGACCACCAAGTCCTTCTCCACAGCACTGCTCTCCAGCAGGTCAGATCCCAGCCTGCACTGGTGCAGGGGGTTATTCTTTCCCAGGTGCAGGACCCCGCATTTGCCCTTGTTGAATTTCAGCCAGTTCTTCTCTGCCCATCCTTCCAACCTGTAGAGGTCCTCCTGAAGGACTGCACAGCACTCTGGGGTATCAGCCACTCCTTCCAGCTTTGTGTCATCAGTGAACTTGTTGAGGAGGCATCTGCCCCTTCACCTGAGTCATTGATGAATAAGTTAAACAATACTGGGCACAGTATTGAACCTTGGAGGACGTCACTAGTGACAGGCTTCCAACCAGACTCTGTACCACTGATCACAATTCCCTGAGACCTGCCATTCAGCCAGTTCTTAAACCACCTCACTGTCCATGTGTCCAGTCTGCACTTCCTGAGTTTGCCTATGAGGATGTTGTGAGAGACAGTGTCAAAAGCCTTGCTGAAGTTGAAGTAGACAACATTCATTACTCTCATCCATCCAGGTAGTCAGTTCATGTAGAAGGCAATCTGGTTGGTTAAGCATGATTTACCTTCAGTGAATCCACACAGACTAGTCCTGATCAACTTCTTGTCTTCCGTGTGGGTAGAGATAGCCACCAGAATGAGGCACTTCATTGCCTTTCCAGGGATTGAGGTGGGGCTGATGGGCTAGTAGTTCCCTGGATCCTCCTTCTTGCCCTTTTTGAAGACTGGGTTGACACTTTCTTTCTCCCAGTCCTTGGGCACCTCTCCTGATCACCATGACCTTTCAAAGATGATCATGAGTGGCCTCAGCTATGGTGTCCGCCAGCTCTCTCAGCATTAGTGGATGCATCCTGTCAGGGTCTATGGACTTGTGGATGTCAGGTTTGTCTAGGTGTTCTCTAACTCAAACCCCCTCAACCAAGAGAAAATCTTCCTTCCAACATTCCTTTAACCTGGTTTTCTGGGTCACAGACTCCTGAGAACTGGTCTTGTCAGTGAAGACCGATGCAAAGAAGGTGTTCAGTAACTCTGCCATCTCTGTGTCCTCTGTTGTCAGGGCTGCCCCTCCATTTACCAACAGGCCCATGTTATCCTGAGTTTTCATTTTGTTTCTGATACATCTGAAAAAGCCTATCTTGTTGTCCTTGACATCCTTGGCCAGATTTAATTCCAGATGGGCCTTGGCCTTCCTTGTCTGATTTCTGCTTATTTTGACAACCTTTCTATACTCATTTCAAGTGGCCTGATCAATTTATTTTTATCTACAAGAGTGTATCCATTATGGTTACAGGGCATTACCAGTCCTGAAGGAAATGATCTCTTTGGGCTTTTACAAAATCTGCATTCAGGTCCTTCTTGAAGGTAGTTTTCTTTCAGTTCCTCCTACAGTGAGAAACTGCAGGTACTGCCTTTTTTTTTTAATGTAAGTATTTTAATATGTCTGCTGAAAGACCCATTTAAAAATGCACCCTCACCAATAGTAACAGAACTCTTTCTTCATCCTGTCTTAACACACTTCTTTACCATTCACCTTCTGCTATGACTTCTGAGAAACAGACCAAGCAAGCAATGGGGGGCAGGCAGCAAATCTTTTCACACTCCTTATCTAACTTTCTGCCAGTACAAAAACAAGTTTCCAGGGATGAGTGCTTACCCCAAAGAGGTCAGTGAATCAAAGGGAGAGGCATACGTGTTATTCCTTCAAGCAATGGTGTGGTCATGATGGCTTCCCCCTATTTCTCTTCATAGCCTCACCTGAGAGTGATTGCTTTGATCATTGTGAGTGCTGTGGGCAATCCATCTGTGGGGCTGCTTTTGGCAGTGCCTCAAAGCACACTGTGTTTGCAGGGCCCCTCATTGGGCATAAACTTATGTAGCTCAGTTGCAATGTGATGGTCTGGCCTAACACATAAAAAAGAAAGCATAGCTGCATGTTGAATAAAAAGATCAAGCTGAATTGCAACGTAATCCTCCTCTAATACTGATGTGGAGGCACAGTCACAGCTTCACAGGGTACAGACAACCAAGAGCACAGAGTTGCTGATGAAACAAATAAACCAGCTCTGATGAGCAGAGAAATGCCTAACGCTTCCATCAGCAGTTCACTTAGGCAAGCTCTCAGCACACAAATAAACAGATCCCAGGTGCCCCCCCAGAACAGTGGAATGGTATCAAGAAAAATTCAGGTGATGGATGGATACCAAAGCGTTAAAAAGGAATCTATTTCCTTGCACCATTTTAGAGCAATAAAGGAAGTATATCTGACACAGAAACTGGCCAGCAACACTGGGAATGCTGCATTTCTGACTGCTTCCTGCCCATTTCAGTTCATCAGCAAGATTTTCATGAAGGTCAACGCATTTTAATAATGTCATCCTGGCCAGAGAACAAACAGTTTCCAAATTTCAGTAACTGCTTTGTAAAATCCCAGGGTAGCATACCTGTCCATTCACAAATTTGTCATTCTGTGAGAGAACCTTAAGTAGGAGTGGGAAGCTTGATGATAAGCTTATGATAAAAACTCACTAGACCTTGCCCTCATTGCCCCTTGCAAGGAGAACAGAGCATTTCCTGCCATTCCTGTACAAAATAACGCATGGGGTGAAGCTGGCCCTGCAGCAGGGCAGCCCTGTGCTGCTGCTCTCACCCAGGCCTGTGCCCCGCAGGCCTTGGGGTGCCTTATCCTGGGCTGTGCCAGAGCAGTTCCAGCTCATCTCTGCAGGTCCGGTGGGTTGGCCATGTGGGGCAATGGGTTCCCCACATATACGATTCCAGTCTTGCACTTGTCACTGCATTTTGTGGCATAAATTATGCCAGTATGTTATCACCCCTCCCTATCTAGTTGTGCCATGGCCTTTTCAAAAAGATTTGTTGCCAAATGCTTTCCTTTTTTCTTGGTATGAACATGCTGTAAACATCCATTTCTCAGAAACTGTCCTCAGCATTTGATCCAGCCTCAAGCAGAAGGTTACCATCCTGCCCTCAGCAGCAGTGTCTCTCTAAGAGACCCGCACTGAATATTCAGCCTGACAAATTACTGTTTGGGGTATTTGAAAGGATTTTCATATGATCTGAGATATGAACCTCACAGGTACATGTGGTTTCACCATTATCTCACCCATTAGAGGCATAACTACTTCAGCTACTGGTGAGAAGAAGCACAATCTCAGTTAGCAAACCTAGGAATTTCACAGGGTGAAATAAATCATCCCTTTCCAATTCAGCTCTCAGGAGAGCACAGCCGTGAAATGCCACCTTCAGCATTTATTCACCTGGAAGACATTAGCCCAGTTTTCTGAACTAGCTGTCACCTTGAAGCAAGGGAAAGAAAAAGCTCTCACACCCAGACGCAGATATAGAGATTTACTCATTAAAAGTATTGATACCTAACATGTCAAAATGGCCTGTTTTTCTTACTCACTGGTATTTTGTTTTATTACAAAGCACGACAACAAGGATAAAAGACCTTGTTTCTCCCTCATACCTGGACCAAAGACATTTGAATAGGCTTAAATCTTCCCATCAGGTGAAACAAATGCATGCTCCCATAAGTCTCATTAAGAGACCAGTTTGAGGGAACAGGGGTCCTTATTCTTTTGATGTACAGCTACATCATAATGTAACATATATATGTTTGAGTTTAGTCTTACAGAGCCTAATAACTTTACTTATAAGGTATTAGATACAGTATTTAGTTTAAATCGACAAAATGTGCATAAATTATTTACAAATCCTGCAAGTCCAAATTCATGCAAATCTACTTTCTCCATTAGCAGAATGGTATAAGCATTCTCATGAACAAGAAGAACATTTTTTCCAAGCTTTGCCTTGCAATATAAGCATTTCATGCAATATGTATGCATATGTATACATGTATGCATATGTATATGCAGCTGCAGCATGTTACGGCATCGCTGACGCGTGTTAGCTAACAGAGGATGCCTGCATCTGAAAATTGCACAGGGACTGACAGCTTTCTATGTTGTCATTCTTTCTCCTAGTGTATGTTTCGTAGACACTTAATGAAGCAGAGATCTAATGGGGAAAAAAACCCCAAAACATCTCTAACTGTGGCATTAAAAATGTGATGTCTCAGTGCACAAGACAACATGTCAAATCTAGTCATGACAGCTATTTAGCCTGGACTAACACCATGTGCCTTGCATGACCAGCTGTGTTACCCAATAGCTAAGAGATACTTCTCTGAGAGATGTTGGAGGATGGTCGTGGGAACCATTTTCACATCCCTGCCTGCTGATGGCTGTCAGGATGCAGGTGGGTCCCTCAAATTGGCTCACGGGGAACTGCTGAGCAAGGCTCTGACTGATAAAAGTTGCTCATCTTGACATCTTTTCTGTTCAGCATTGAGCTCATGGTGGTTTGCGGTTTGAGCTACTGGTGCTCTGCTGGTCCAGAGAGAGGATAAAGCTTTAATAATTGCATTAGGGAGCCCCTAATTTTCCCTCCAGTGTGTACAGCCTTTGCTTTAGGGAGGATGTTTCTCTATCCTCAGGAAGCACATTTCATTATTGATTTTGTAGGAGACCATAATTTTTCTAAATTATGCAAAGAAAAGCAGGGAAATAGTTAACAAGCTCAGTCTACCAAAGTGGAATTGTGTGGGGCAAGTGAGGGCTTGTTCATCCTTCCACAGCACAGCTGGGAGCTTCTCAAAGAGAAAAATCACAAGAGAGCTTTGTTCCAAAAGTGGAGGCACCCTGAGCATAGAGGCTGCCATGAGACTGAACACTCCTCCTCTTATATTCAGCCTTTTTAAAGCTCATTTACAAGCTATCAAATAAAAAAGTGAAAGTATCTTACAACACTGCACTATGGAAATACTGGGCATATTCCAGAAATGCCAAAGGGTTGTGGCAGCAAAGTACACAGGGTTCAGCAGACACATATCTAACTAAATTGCACTTTGTGGGAAGGTAAAGAGGATGATGCCTGGGGGGCAGGATACCATCCAGAGGGACCTGGACAAGCTCAAGAAGTGGGCCCACGTCAACAAGATTCAACAAGGTTAAGTGTAAGGTCCTGCACTTGCACTGGGGCAACCCTCAGTATCAATCCAGGCTGGGGGATGAAGGGTTTGAGAGCAGGCCTGTAGAGGAGGACTTGGGGGTGCCAGTGGATGAAAAGCTGGACATAATAGACAATAGTGTGGCCAGCAGGACCAGGGTAGTGATCAGCTTCCTGTACTCAGCACTGGTGAGGCCGCACCTCGAATCCTCTGTCCAGTTTTGGGCCCTTCACATCAAGAAAGATATTGAGGTGCTAGAGTGTGTCCAGAGAAGGGCAATGGAGCTGGTGAAGAATCCAGAGTAAGTCTTATGAGGAGCAGCTGAGGGAGCTGGGGTTGTTTAGCCTGGAGAAAAGGAGGCTCAAGGGAGACCTTAATGCTCCCTACAACTACCTGAAAGGAGGTTATAGCAAGGTCAGCCTCTTCTCCCGGGTAACAAGTGATAGGACAAGGAAATGGCCTCAAGCTGCAAGGGTGGTTTAGATTGGATTTTAGGAAAAATTTCTTCACCGAAAGGGTTGTCTAGCACTGTAGCAGGCTGCCCGGGAAAAGGGTGGAATCACCATCTGTGGAGATGCTAAAAAGTCGTGTAGATGTGGCACTTAGGGATATGGTTTAGTTGGACTTGGGAGTGGTAGGTTAATGGTTGGACTTGATGATTTTAAAGTTCTTTTTCAACCTAAATGTTTATATGAGCTGTCAATGGGCACTTGCAGCCCAGAAAACCAACTGCATGTCCTGGGCTGCATCAAAAGCAGTATGACACCAGGTCGAGGGAGGGCATTCCACTCCTCTATTCTGCTCAGGTAAGACCCCAAATGGATTACTGCATGCAGCTCTGGAGTCCACAGTACAGGAAAGGCATGGACCTGTTGGAGCAGGTTCAGAAGAGGGCCACAAAAATTATCAAATAGCTGGAGCACTTCTCCTATGAGGACAGCCTGGAGAAGAGGAGACTCCAAAGAGACCTCATTGTGCCGTTCAGTACTTAAAGGGGGCTTATAAAAAAGATGGGGACACACTTTTTAGCAAAGCCTGTACCAATAGGCTAAGGGGTAATGGTTTTAAACTAAAGGAGGGTCAATTTAAACTAGATATAAGGAAGAAGTTTTTTACAATGAGGGTGGTGAAGCACTTGGAACAGTTTGCCCAGAGAGGTGGTGGATGCCCCACCCCTGTAAACATTGAAAGTCAGGTTGGATGGGGCTCTGAGCAATTTGATCTAGTTGTAGATGTCTCATTGAAGGGGGCTGGAACTAGATGACCTTTAAAGGTCTCTTCCAACCCAAACTATTCTATGATTCTATGACTCTGCTCTACTTATCTCCCTCCACTGACTGCAGAGGGACCCTACAGAACTCTGGATCACTGCTTGCTGCAGCAATCTAGTGGCTCATGCTGAGCTTTGAGCTTTGCTGAGTAACCAGATAAACAGCTACTGCTACCAAAAAAAAGGTGTTGGTGCCTGCAGTGTGTTGGGGGAGATGGGATTTTGTATCCCTCTCATGTGACTTGGGGAGAGGAACAGCCTGCACTATGCAAAGCAGTCAGAGGATTTTCTCCAAAAGGCTGGAGTTTTGAAAGCCTTCTGTAGCCGTCCCTTGGGGGAAGGGTGTGTCCAAGCAGAAACAACTGTCTGGTCTGCTCTTCATCGGTGTCTGGCAAGTGTCTATCCTGCTGCACCAGGGTTGCACATGGAAGCCCTGGGGGTAAACAGTTCTCTCACCCAGAACAGGCAGTGGTAAGCAGAGCAGTTCATTTTGAAGGGACTTTATTTTGTACAGAAGAGAGTTTGTGTGTTGTAGGTTGGGCAGTTAATTAAGAACTGGGGCAATGCGCTTGTTGGGTAAAAAACTTCCTTAGAGAGGATGGTTGGCATTATTTATGGCTTGCACTGATCTAACTGCTTGCTGACAAGAAGTTCCTCTTTTTCCTCCATGCAATGACACCAGCCCTAGCAGCCCTCTGAGCTGGCTCTGCTCCCTGAGTTGGCAGAGGCAACCTTCCTAAGTCCCAAGGGAGCAGAAACTGGGAGCAGGAGGACCCCTTGACTGGGAGCTGTGGCAGAGGGAAGGGAGCAGATTGCTGTTGGATCACATCAGCTGAAAGGTGCAAATTCCCCCTTGGTGCTAAACAGAGATGAGATGAAATCTGCCTGAAACACTTCGATCTGGCTTCTCGGCATACAAAAACAACAGTAAAGTTGATTATGGCAGTATTCTCCCTTAGGGCACCTGCCTCATTCACTGGGTAAGATGGGCTGTCTAAAATTCTGTTTCATTCATGCACAACATCCAACGTGTTTGGCAAGAAACGTGCCTAAGAAACATAGTAATGAAGAATCATTGGAACAACTAGGGACTGAATGTCAAAGTTAAGGAGGAAAGCGCAACTTTATTTCCCTAAGTGCCTTAATTCAGAGTGCTTCCACTGAAAAATGTGTCCTTTAATACGTAACTCTTAGTGTACTTCTGGTTTTATTATGAGAAATTGCATGTAAACAGAACGATTTACCAAACCAATACCCAGCTGTGCACCAGGTTATTTGCGAGTGCATTGCCATTGCCCCCTCTGTTGTAATAAATAGTCAGGTATTTTAGCTCATTGATTTGGTGCTGCTAGGACCATTTTAGGGAGGAGCAGTGCTGCCAGCATGTCCTGTAGCTCTGGTTAATGGGTATGAATGTTCATCAACTCAGCATCTTGGTGAAGGTCTTGAGGACTGAGACTTTGAACTGAAGCACTTGTAGTGACCAGTAGCATTTTGTAAGCACTTTTGTGGACCAGATCTCAGTTCCTGTAAGTGCTTAATTAACCTATTTCCATGACCTAGAAAACATACATTTGGTGCATACACAGCATTGCTGAGTCTCAAAGTTTATTGTTTCTCTCTGAATATTTGGTATTTTTCTTAAATCTCTTGCCTGTGAAGAATGTGAACATCTTAAATTCCATCAAAACCAAAAAAGTTTGGATTATTTCAAACCAAATTTGGTTGTGTCGTAAAGAAAAACTCATAGCCAGGGTACAGGCTGTAGGTGCAATAGCAGAAGGCAAAACTTGCCAGGGCTGCTCAGCTGCAGGCATCATTCCCAGAGCCTACTCTCCCTCTTCAGCCACTTGCCTCAGTACAAAGTAACACAGAGTGGTTTTAACACATCAGCACACACTCCAGGATTGGATTCATCAGCAGGAACTCAGCCGATGACGAAGTACAGATTGGCACAGGCAAATCGTGGCATGACAACGTCAGGCAGGAAGAGGGTGTTCAGAGGGAATGGTCAGCCAGCAAGTGGTCTGGTGACAGGAAGGGAATCCAGCAAGGCACCTGTCCCACGCTCATGCCCTGAGGACTTGTCCTTCTAGAAGGCCCCCACAGCTCCACCAGCCGGGCAGGACCTGCAGGTGCCCAGTGTGGATGAGCCGGGCACCAAACAGCTGCTACAGGCACTTGCTGGATGCAGGCTTTGCCCTGGGGTGACATTTCGTGCAGCTACAGCTGGTCCATAACTGGGGCACAGCAGGGGAGTCTGGGGGGCACTAATTCACCAGCAAATACCTTCACCAGGGATGCTGCTGAAGCGGCTGTGAGCAGCCTTCCAGCTTCATCCCAAAACCACAGACTACACTGCTGCTAGAAATAATGTTACTTTAAGCGTAACACTATATAAAAATCCTTACAGGCATCACCTATACTTTGATGCAGTTTGTATTTAGAAAAGCCAGATAATACAGAATTATGTTTTTGCTTGTGATCCTGGTTTCTTCCTGCAGTGATGCTGTGACTTGAGTCTGGGAACAGCAGTCAGAGACTCTCCAAGAGCGTTGGTGCCTGTGCTGCCTGCTCCCAGAAGTCTCTTTCTACCTCCTTGGCTGTGCTGGCTTCCAACCAGCAATGACAATACATGTCACTGGTTTTTAACACAGATGGAGTATTTATAGTTTAGGGCTTTTGTACTGTCTTCCATAGCTTAATTAGCAATATAATTTCCTGTAGATCTCCTTGTACATGTGGGAACAGACGAGAATGGCAATTACTGTGGAAAGCCAGGGGCAGCAGGGGGAGAGGAAGAAAGACAGAGATATACACATAGAGCCATTTCTTTACAAGTGGTGTAACACAGAGATGGCTCTGAGCTGATGCCAGCAGAGGGGACTGTCTATGGCAGGTTTATGAGGGAGTAATGACTCATTTCGACTTCAGGAAGGTTCCCATATTGCATAGGAAGAAATCTCATACATATTGAAATAAACTTGCTTTAGTCTGCATTACCAATAATTCCAGATTTGAAGAAAAAGGCTCTAAACAATACCATAAAGGAAATCTGAACAGCTGGCAAGGCCTTAAGATAATCATGTTACAATAAGGGTTCAAAAGCCATATTGTCTAAGGAGCTGTACAAACATAAAACACCAGATCTATGCACTGAATGTAGCCTATGGCAAGGTACAATGAGGGAGGTGAAGGGAAAAATGAGAAGCAGCGATACAGGGAAGGAGGTCCAGAGCAGAGTTCTTGAGATGCACTGCTCCCACGGTGAAATCAGCCTATGTAGCTCCCCTTCCCCTGGGCAGGCATTTCTCACAGGAAACCCTTTTCTTGTCTCCAGCCCTGTCACAGGCAACCAGACTTAGGCTGGTGCATAGCATGTTTATATCAGTCCAAAGGCTTTTCTCCTGACCCCTGTGAAGTGCATGGGCTGCAGAGAACCTTCCTATCAGAGCTGAGGCTCTGCTGTTGCAGGGAAAGCAGCTATGACTGCACAATTCAAGGCTGTGAGTTTGGAGTTCCTACACCCCTCAGCATGGCAGCGCTCATGGAGCTGTGCTGCTTTCTTGGTTGGTTTCTAGCTCAGTGTTGACTGAGTTGATTCATAAATCCTGCCTCCCCCCAAAAAATGAGAAAAATCTGAAGCTCACATCTACATCACTATGAGAAAAACCTTTATAGCATGAGATATATATATATATATATGTATATATATATATATATATGAATTACCTCCCAAAACACTCCTCTCTCCTGAAGTGGATAAAATTCTTTTCGCCTATGAGAAGGCATGAAAAGGGAGGTGGAAATAATTAAAATTATCCAAAAGTCACCATAGCAGCAGAGTTTTGACAGCAATCCTGCCTCCCGTGCCTTGCTGCTCAGCTTTAACCTCTACACAGACAACTTCTTCCACGGCATCCCTGGCCCCTGCTACAGCAGCTGCCAGCTGAGTTAGGATTCATATTTTAAGCAGTTTTTGCTCAAGCAGTTATGTATTCTACGTGCCTGTTTTGTAACTATGTGCACAACAAAGGCACAGTTACCTTCACTGCAACCCTTCGCATCCTCCCACGTGTCATTTAGAACCGGGGAGGAAAACATTCAGACAAGAGTTTAGGAAAGGTGAGCATCTGCATGTTTATGAATGAGAGAGAGAGAGAGAGAGAGTAAAGGCATGCTTGTCCCCAGGCATTGTTTGTAAAACGTTTTCAGGATGAAAATGAAAAGGCAGTTGTGGCACAGGCACAAGCACCCTGTAGCAAATCCCCAAGCTGGGTTCAGGCAGGAACACTGAGCTACAGCTGCAATTTTCTTCCAGCTTCCAGCTCATGCGACCCACATGCTTTGTCCCTAAAATCTTGGTGCAATGCCTGCTGTTCTGCAGACATCCCAGGTCCCAGCTCTGTGAGGCAGCCCTCGTTTCAGAAGCGAGTGTATGTACAGATATATATACACACACACGTACGCAGAATAGTGTGTCCTGGGACCTCCTCAGCAAACCCGGGACTGCCCTTGCACTACTCTGAAAGACCCAGAGACAAGCCACAAAGCTGAATAATTGCTCACCCTGCCCCAAATGCCCTCTGCAGCTGGGCAACTGAAGGCTCTCGGCCTGAACATGCTGCCCAGTTTATGCTTTGAATGGTGTGTGTAAACTCCCTCTCCTCTTCCTCCATCCCTCCACCCTTGACCACAAAAACACCTCAGCCAACAACATGTCAGAGCTATAGGCAGCTTCCTGAGGCACAGACAGGGACTGATGCACCTTGGGTATCTGGGTACACATCAGGCGTGGAGCTGGCACTGGGGCATCTTTGAGTGGCACTTGGGTATCTTTAAGCAGCAGCACAAAGGCTGCAGGTGCCTTCGGGAGGGCAGATGGGCCATGAGCAGCCCACACACCTGGAGGAGGGCAGGGTGTGGGGGGATGGGAGGGGCGTGGTGTGGGCGGTGTTTTTGCCTTCCTTCAAGGCACTCTTTATATAGCTGGTTACATAAAGCTGTGCAATTTGGCTCCTGTTGGGAGAGAAATGCGGGCGTAGGAGTACTGGTACACCAAACCCGACTGTAAAAGTCATCTGTGAGGTTTGGGCTTTTTCCTTATCATTTACCACTAATCTCCAGAACAGTCACTGCTGGATATTTAATAAAATAGAGAATAACTTAGCAGTAAGTCATGGCGTGCCTCTAAAACTCCAGCTGGCAGCTGGAGGACAGCCACCCTACAGTTTTCCAGCCATGCCCATGCCAAAGCCTCCCAGGGGCAGCACTACAGCACCTAACTCCCTTCCTGCAGTGGGGGGACTGGGGGCAGCAAGGGGTGACAGTGAGCTCGAGGCAGGCCATCTGCTCCTTTCCCTGAGGAGCTGCAGTGGCCAGGGGTGAGAGACGTGAGGGGTTGCTCACCTCCCTCCTTTTTCCCCCACTACTGGCAGCTCCGTGGCCACAGGGAAGGGTGAGCATGCATTTTTGGGCTTGGAACAGTAGTGGAAAAAGCATGTGGTGGGTTTTGTGCCCAAGATGAAGCCCAGCTCTGCCGTGCCACTACGCAGCACTGCTTCTGTCTCCTTCAGGGAATGCATTTTCCATAATGAAAATCAATTGTGTTGAAAATAGTTAGGAGCCGTGCAGTGTAACATCACATACAGATGAACTTGTAATTGCGGCCAGTGCCGTGCTCTGAGCCAATTACTCATTACACGGGTCACTTCCATCCATCATTATCCATGAGGGGGATTGTACAGTGCAAGGCAAGGGCATGGAGTGACTGGATGCTCACGGAGATTGCCTGGCACATGTGCGGAGCGCCAACATCTGCTGCAACAGCAAGGCTGGAGTGGTGGTGAGGCTCAGGCAGAAACGTACAGGGCTTTCACCTAATCACCCCTCGGGCTGGTCCCACTTGGTTGTTTGACAGCAGTTTTAGTTGGTTATCAGCTTTACAGCAGGTAACACTGTTTCTTATGTCTAGAGCTCCCAATTTCTCACACCCAGCACGTACTTCAACTTTCAGTGCATAAAGGGGGCTTATGAGAAAGACAGAGACATTTTACCAGGGCCTGTAGGGAAAGAAGGAAGAGCAGCGATTTTAAACTGAAGGAGGGTATGTTTAGGGTTAGGGTTATTAGGAGGAAATTCTTTGAGGGTGCTGAGGCACTGGAACAGGTTTCCCAGAGAAGCTGTGGATGCCCCACCCCTAGCAGTGTTCAATGCCAGGTTGGATGGAGCTCTAAACAGTCTGGCCTTATGGAAGGTGTCCTGCCTATGGCAGGGGGCTTGGACTAGATAATCTTTGAAGGCCCCTTCCAGCCCAAGCCATCCTATGATGTTACCCCCAGGCAGGTACCCATTCAGCACATGTTATCCAGGCACAAACTCCCAGGCAGCATCTAATCCTTACCTGGGCTGGAGGGTCTGCACAGCAGATAGAAGACGTGCCCATGCACATGGTGCGCACTTGACTCAGAGATCCCCACCAGAGGCACTTCCATATGATGTTAGGCCTTCTCTTCTCCCAGGTGCTGGCTTTCTTGTTCCTAATGCACTCTGAATCATGCCAAACTGAAAAAAAAAAAAGATGTGGAAAAGGCAGATCTGCTTTCAGACCTCAGATGTGGCTCCCTGTGAACGGGCAGCAAGGCCAGGAGGCACAGTGGTGGGGTCTGCTGGTGGGCAGGACAAGTAGAGGGGTCAGTGGGGGAGGTCAATACAGCGTGTGCAGCTGTGGGGTGGGACAGAAGCAGGCCCCCTAGATGGCAGTGAGCATCCTGGCCAGCCAGAGGACCCTTGCCTAGGTACTTCCCCGACAGCAACAAGCTAACCTACCTTGAAGTATGAGGCATTTTCCAAATACAATTTTTTTTTTTAAATGAAGTAAGGCACCAGGAAAGCAGATCACCCAGGCCACACCCAAGAATCATTTTCAGGGATCATTTTTACAGATTCAGTGACAAAAGACTGAGTGCTGCAGAAAGCTACAGCCCAGGGATTTCCAAGCCTTAGGCAAAGTGAGCGAAGAGCATTAAACCAGGGTGCAGCAAGAAAGTTACTGTGTTATTCATAGGAAAGATCCTGGGAAGGCAAGAAATACAAGCTGCTGGGCTCTGCTGTGGCTGGAAGAGAGAGCCTGGGAAGGACTGAGCAATGGGCTATTGCCAGCCCCACTGTGCTGATGCCTTTCCAGCTCCAGGGGAGAAACAGCCCCAGTCTCACTGTAGATGTACACAATATACATTGATGGAGCAAAACTCTCCATTAATAGCAAACAGCGAGAATGACAAGAAGCAGGAAGCTGTAGTATCTAATTGCTCTTATATGCAAGTGCTGCTTCTTCCAGAGAGCACTGCTGTCTTGTAACCTGCAGAGAGATGAGCTGCTACCAGTTTTGCTTTCCACACCTCTGAGTGAGGGACGGGACTTGCAAATGTGCTGGCAAGGACAGAAGATGCAAATGGCATTGGCTTTCTTCCCCAGCAGAGGTCAGGGAACACAGACGGCCAATTCCTCTAAGTGCTGGTAAATATGAGGAGCAAAAGAGAAGAAAAAGTTAATGTACTGCAGCAGTGACAGTGCAGGGGAGGGGGAGCTGGTGTGTTCCAAACCTCTGATGTTCCCATAGTGAAAAACAAGGAAGGCTGGAACAGTTCCTGTTGCTGGGGAACATCACTAAGGTCTCCGCATCCCTGTCAGCCACTGCCAGGACCTGTAAAATGTGCTCCACCAATTAAGTGGAAATTGTTTTCTACAAAGACAGCATTGATTTCCTGGCAACAATCTCCTGCCTGCATTTTCTGGCACCCACATCAGATGGAGCAGGTAGGCTCGCAGGTGAGCTTCACAAGGGCATAGGTCCAAGCATTTCTTTCCACAGTAGGAGAGAAAAAGTTGCAAGATCACGGTACACTACTACAAGCCATCCTTTGAGACCTGCCACACCAGCAGAAGGGATGCGGAGTCCAAACAAGCAGCAAAAATCTGAATCCTCATCAGCCTATATTTGTACTATAAGTGCAGTATGGATACATTTTGGGTTGCAGGAGTTAAACATGCATTTCCAAGAACCACATATGGAAACAGCAGCCATTTCATTCTTGACATTGCAGAGGAGCAAGGATGCTGTGCCCTTGAACCAAGGTTTAATCTGCAATTTTGCTTGAAGATGACAATATACTATAGTATACAATACACT
>NW_020897693.1:21425860-21519491 GCF_003984885.1 Neopelma chrysocephalum
ACAATACACTGTATTGTATATATACATATGTGAAGAAAGTGACTCATTATGACCTTTTAGTAGTTTCCAAGACTGGTGCCTGCTAAATCAGAATTGTATTAAAAGTTAATTTGCACTTTTGAGTGATTCACCTCTGGTTCACTTTGACACAGGGGGATTATTGGAAAGAGGCTGCAAAATTATATTGGAGCTGCCTGCTCCATCTCTTCCAGCTTCTGAAAAGACAAAGGCGGTCTTTCTCTTTCCTTGTCTTTTCCCCAATATCTTTGTCTTCCCTTTTCTTTCTGTTTGTTCCCCTCTTCTTCTTACTCCCCTGGCCATGGGATCAGATGGTGAAAGAAAATAATTGGGTGGGTGGGTGTTTTCTTTTCTTCTTGATGTCTGAAAGGACATTATAAATAATGCAAAAAAAAAAAAAATCAAACCTCTTCATCCCTGCCCTGCTCTGCAGAGGGAAGGACAGCGTCGCGCAGGGTCCCGGGACCACCGCGCTTTGCCGGCCGGCTCAGCGGGAACAGCTGGGTGCTTCGGTGGCAGTGGGGATGCAAATGGCACCATTGGAAGAACAACCCCAACACAATCCCGGAGCGGAGCAGAGCAGAGCAGCGAGGGGGAAGGCAGGCGGGGCTCAAGCACCCGCTCGCCGCACGCACAGGCACTGTGCTCACGGGGCCCTCCGGCGGGGGGCTGGAAGCGCCCCGAGCCCCCGCTCCCCTGCAGATCGATCCCCCCTTCCCCGCTCCCGCCGGGCCCTCAGAAGCGGCCCCGGGCCCGCGCCCCCCACAGGGGCCGGCCCTGGGCGGGCTCTGGCGGCCCCTGCCGGCCGCGGGCCGCCCCCAGCCCCGAGCGCGGCCCCGCCGCCCCACAGCCGCAGCCTGCCGGGGGCGGAGCCTCAGGGACACCTCAGAGCCCCTCTCGCAGGAGCAGCTCAACGGCCTGACATCGTTTCGCGACTGACTCCAATTGGCACGTCGGGCGGTGTTCTGCCTCGGGAGCTCGGAAAGAAACCCAAACCACCTTCTGATGACCAGAGCAAAAATTCACGTAAGCTTATCTAACCAAGGACATCTAGAAAGTGAGCGTGGCAAGGTGCTGCTGGAACCCAAGTATTATCTTTCCTCTTCAGAGGAAGACCAGTTAAGAATATGATACAGGATCATCTTTGGCAGTACAAGATGATAGGCATCACATTGACACCAACCACGTGTATATTGTTGAAGCAAAAACCCTGCTCCCAGTTACCAGACATCAGCTCACAGGGATAGAGACTCTTGGAGTTTGTGAACTGGATTTCTCTCAGGCAAAACTCAACTGGAAAACAGATTCCAAACACTAACTGGGGCTTCAGTACCACAATTTTTACCAGTTGCAGTTCTTCAGCTGACACTGACAGCAAGAAACAATGGACTACAGCATAAATCCATCTTCTCCTTTGCCACCCCTAAATCACTACTGGAAGTGCTGCTCATCCATTTTTTCATAGTGGCACCTGAAAGCACATCAGTTACATAACTTTTGATCTGTTCAATGAGACTCGCTTACATTAAAGAGGACTTGTTTTCCTTCAAGAACACTTGCTATATTTGTACCTCCTCTCTCATTCATAACTTGAAGCCTGAAGCAGCTAAGGTTCAAGTCACCTTGTCTAGTGCAAGTTGCAGATGCTTGTTCAGAGTTCAAAAAAAGAGAAAGGAAACATCCAATTTTTAGTTTGAAAGACACAGCTGTCCGACAACCATTTTTGCTAGAAGTTAGTTTTTCAAACTCAGAGGGACAAGATGATGATGTAATTCTCTGTACTAGTGTGAAGAAATTTGAAAGAACGGACAGAGAACAGCTGAATATTTTTAAATTAGTATCACCGTATCAACAAGTGCTTCATGTAAGCACAGTGTTCATCAGGACTTTACCCAATGCTGCACTCAGCTATCAGACCAAGAGCAGCAGAAAGTTAGAAATCACTGATTAAACCACACTAGGTAAAATATTTCCCTGGGAAGTATGATAAATGAAAAATTACTGAGCATAGACAGTACAGTAGTGTTCTGGGCTTTGAAAAACGTTCAAGAAAAGGGAAATGAACAATAGAGAGAAAATGCTTCAAAGACAAACCATTTTAACTGTAGAAGAGAAGGCATGTGGCACTCCTTTATGTAAAAGCATGAAAACAGGGATGATGCTAGCAATAAAACAGGAATAGCTGAGATTATCCTTTCTACTACTACATCTACGTAAGAGATAACTTAAACAAGAGAATCCTTCATTAAAGGGTGATTTGAATAAACTTAAAATAGTCCTTATATTAAATTTGTGAGAATGATATCTTAAGAGAATGTAATAGTGCAATAAATGACAACAAGTGAAAAAAGGTTTTTTTATTTCTCAGTGTTTCTCCACTGTCAATACTGTCCTTTTGCTGCAACATGTTGCAAAAAACTCTCTGCCTTTTCCATTTTAAACAGCTACAATATTTACAGGCTGTTTCCAATAACACACGCAGACACATACACACTCACAGACACGCAGGAACACATATCCCTATCCCTGGCAAGGTAACCATTTGCTGGTAGAGGCAATATATATTTTCATTGTCCATTAAAAACCAAAGCCATCCTCTCATTTATGCTCAACTCCCCTTTCAATTTCCTAACCAGCAGCTACCATCAAGCTTTTGGGGGCGTCTGTAAGAAGTTACATGTCCAGCTATTTGATTGCCATCTTTCAAAGTTGTGGCCTAAGTGTACCAGGATTATCTATTCAAACTGTACATACCAGAAGTCATAAAAATTGCTCATATTCCGATGTTCGTGACCAAGTGATTTAGGTATATTCCCAAAATCTTTTGGGGCAGCCATCTTAATCACCTTTTTAGAAATATGCATATCATGCTGGGATAAAAAGTCACATGCGTTGCTTTCCACCAAGGTGTTATGTACCCACTTTTTTACTAAGGCACCAGGAATTACCAGTATAATTTTTGAAAGAGTCCAGCGTCACTGAATGTACTGCATTAGATTATCAAATAGCAAGCCAGACAAGAACAGAATAGATGCCTATATAATAGGTATAAAATTCCTTAATAAAATCAAGTACATAAAACCTGTGGTGGTACAACCCCAATCCAATATAAGTTGAATGATATTGTTAATGGCAACAAATGCAATCTACCCAGCTCCATTTTGTGAACAGAGAGTTCTAAAATTGAAAAAGATCTTTAAAGCAGTGTTTTTGTATCTATAGTCCTAGGTCGTATGGTGGTGTGTGCATTACAGAGAAAGCTGAATCCAACTGTAAGGTATCTCTTCTCCCCCCTTGCCCAAGACCAGACAAAGCTTTATGGCTGCTTGCCAAAGCACCAAAAGACATTGACCTGTGCCACAAGTCCTCATCTGTCACCTCACCAGTTGTCCAGGCTTATCAAAGAGTTCTTCAGTCCCCAAGGCATTGTGAATATGAGATGAGGAATGCCTCATGACAACTGCACACCTGACTGGAAAACTGAGATCACCACGCAGACATGCCAGATGTCTCAGGCAAAGCGGCTGTAGCACCATTCAGCCTACATGGAATTATCTCAGAAAATAACCATCATCTTCCCACAACTCTGAAACCATTTCACATATGCTGAACCATGAGAGAGATTCCCAGAATCTATCACTAGTATCATATAGTGCAAGTGGCACAGAAACTTAGGTGTCATCAGTGGTGTCACATTCACAGTTTGAGGATTTTGTTTTAATCAGAACCTTTTTAAAAGATTTCACAGGGAAGTTAAATGGGAGGAGGTTTTTTAAAAAAAAATCAAGTAGTAGCCATTTTTACTAATGAACATAATCTAAGTAGTGGGGTTTTCAATAATTTTTCTGTAACTGAGCGTTTTAGGGAGAAGTAATAATGGCCCATCTTCGCGAACGAAGATTTGGGGAAAGGTCTTTTACCTTTCCAGCCTGCGCAATGGATTTTTTTAGGTGAGACACAGCCTGCGCTGAACTGAGCCCACCCTTTAATCCTAAGGTTCATCTGCCGGGGCCAAGCAAGCTTGGACAATGGCAGTGAGGTCCTCAGGACGTAGGTTTGTTTAGAGTGTCCTTCTCATAGATGGATGGCCACACAGGGCTAACGACCTCCATCAGGCCAGGAGACCGCGATTTGAACCCGTGGTCGCAGCAGTGAAAGTCCTGCACGCTAACCACTAGGCCACCAGGGGTCTCTAGGGAGAAGTAAGTCCTAACATATGTACAAATAGATACCACCTTTAAAGCAATCTGAGAAAAAGAAAATAGATTAGGATCTACCTGAAAGCTACAACAGTGGGACTTAACTGGAATGTTCTTATGGCAAGAAAATATCACAATGCAAGTGGACAAAGTAAAATATTCATCTATAATGGGTTTTCATGGAAGAAAGATCTATAAAATGGTAAACTCAATCTGGACTGACAGGACTAAATTGAGAATACCCATCTTTTCCATCCTCAAAAGAGGAGAAAAATATTACACATCAAGACAAAAGCCAAGAAAAGAAAGCAAAAGATATAAGTATCTCCATCTAAAACAGAGGTTCCCACAGACAGATCTATCTTGTGGGAAAACAGAAGAAAACAAACACGTTTTTGTCACTTGCACACTGGAAACCAAAGACACAAACCAACATACAATCACAGATGAATCTTAAAGAGTTCAGGAAAAATTTTAAAAAGTTGATTTTCCAAAGCCTTATGGAAGAGTGAAATTTCAACTAGGTGGCTTCTGTTGAGCACATCTGGAATAGATATGAAGATTATGAGAATGGCTTCACAACAGATGTTTGCTGAGTATCTGAATGAAGGTATTAACCTGTTTGCTGGCCACATTAAAATCCATCTCCTGAAGGCAACACACCAAAAGCCTTATGATTTAAAAAAAAAACCAGAAATATCCATCAATTCTCTTTGCCCCTTAAAAAAACCCCTCTCTCTTTCCCCATCTCCTGTTTGCTGATCTAATTCCAGGCAGTTACATATGCTCTAAAATTTCTGCGTCAACAAGCCATTAATTCCTATCATGTCTATTATCAGCAATCGACATTGTCCTTATCTTGCCCTGAAGAGAGTGATTGTTCAGAGCCAGGGTTAACATACTGAAAGTTGCTTCAGTTAAGTTTAAAAAAAAAAAAACAACCCAACTATGTATTTTGTTTTTCAGTCATTTGTTTACCTCAAGGCTTCAGTACAAGAAAAAAAAAGCAACAACCATGCAACTAATATCAAATGGGGGCTTATTTTCAAACAAACTTCTCTTTCTAAAATGAAGGAATACTCTTAGTGATAGAGGAAACCTGAAGGGTTAATTAAAGGGGTATTTACCTGAAGGGAAGGACATAGAATAAAACCTTATCTAAAACACTTTCAATTCAAAACTTACACATTTTCTTCATTCCTGATGACAGCAGTACCAGACCGCTAAAGAAGGTTCATCTACTGTACATTTTCAGATATGCAGGAGATGAATTCAACTACACTATAATGTGTACATATGATAAATGATTTTGTTGTCCAATATAGTTTTAACTGTGCATTTATACCATGACTGAATGGGACTGCACAGGAATAAACTGAATAGTAATATGCAACTGTAAGATGCACAGTATTTCAAGGACAAGTTTGCATAGTATATGATGCAAGCAAGGTCCCAGTATCATTCACTGGGAACAGTATCTAGAATTGACTAGCTACCAGGCACACACTTACCCTTTCACGGCTAGATGGCATGCAGTGACTTGAATTGGAATACTAATGTTTCCTAGGTAGCTGTTCCTTCCTTTTTTTTTTTTCTTTTACTTTTCCCATATAATTTCACTCTTACATTAGGTACATAATGGACAATGTTTCTCTGATGTCAGAGAAATAATTACTATAACCTCTGTGGTATATCAGAAGTCTCTTCTGCTTACAATACATATTAAGAAGTGGAGGTGACTGGGAAGAAGATGGCTGCTCCCAAAAGCTAGGACTGTATGCAGTTTCTCCACAGAGTCCTATATAATTACAGGTCAGAAACAGGAAACAATCATAACAGGTACATTTTTTTCTTACAGATTAAGAAAAGCGAATCATAGGAATTGCAAGTCAAGAACAAACCAGTTTCCCTCTCACACTCCCATGATAGTTCTGAGTTACTTGTTTCCCTGAATACACACTTTTAAAAAAATACAATAAAACCTAGGATATGTAACACATGAATAATTCAACTTCACAGTTATAAATACTCAAATTACACTTACATAGAATATATAATCACAGAAAATAAAATTCAAGTCATAGAAAAGAATGAAGACTAAAGGGAAAGAAAAGGCAAGGTGGTAAAAGTGATACAAGTTTAGGGCTGTGCCTTCTACAAAAGATCTTTAAAAACAGAAGTCAAGTTTTCTTGCATTCTTTTTTTGTTGTTGTTGGGGGGGAGGTTGTTGTTGCCATTTTTTCTTTTTAAACTGGATAGAATCAAAAAAACCTTCAAGCATCCATGAAGAAATCATGGACTTGCACCTCCCCCTAAAAAACTATAACAACCGTATCTGCCAGAGAAAAGCCAATGAAACAACACAGCCAGCTCTGGGTGTAAAGAAGCCAAGCAGCTATGGCTAGTGAAGGGAGGACAGATGAAAGGTCATATATTGGGGCCCACTTTAAAGCTAGACATGTTGTACAGGTTTGAGGTACCACTGCCACCACAATAAAAAGTCTGATGTAGTACAGGGATACTCAGGTGCTTTTCTATGTATTTGTTATTTTACCATTTATTGTGAAGAGGATGCAGCAAATGCACTTGTACGAAATACAGAACATAGAACCAAACCCATGGCACAGCCCTTACCATCAACATGTATATGGAGAGGGAGGGGATTAATCCCAAAGGCAATTTAAATAATGGTATTTTATATACTTATATTTATATATATAAATAAATGTTCTCAGCAATCTCAGGGTTGTTTTTAGTGCATTGCTGTAAAAAAATTAGTGCAGTTCTCATTAATGTTTAGCTCATAAGGAATAAGAATCTATACATCTGTTCAGTCTCTTCTTGCCACACCTGAAACCCTTACACTGTTTCACCAAACTGAAGGTTTGTAGTCAATTTCTTTAAAATAAGGTGGATGAATTCCACACACTCTGTGACAAGACATGGCAATTTTTGGCAAAACAATTAGAAAAATATGAGGTGCTCTGATCTTAGAACTGAAAAGTTTGTTGATTTAAAGCATTATGCAATGCATAACAAAATTTATAAACAAGAAGATATGTCTCAACAAATCTATCCTTCATGCAAGTGTTTCTTCAGCAGCTAACAACTTGAAAAAATTTCTTACACTTGTTTATTTGGGGAAAGGGACTTAGACAAATCTGTGTTTCAAGTCCTTTCCTACAACCAGACCAAAGTTTCATGTCCCAGGAGCTGCTTCTTCTGGACCCTTCTCTCTTCTGAACCATTGGAGAAGGGGAAGTTTCAGTCTCAAAGAGCTTTACACTTCAGCCCCAAGTTCAAGGACTCCAGTTTCAACAACAGCAACATATTTATCTTCAATTTGAACCAGCAGGATGGTTTTATCTATATGTGACCGACTACTTGGATCTCTGCTGCAAGGCACCCAGCGGTGAATCACCTGGGGGGAAAAAAAAGTATAATAAAATGTAAGCTCCATATGGAGACCTGCCTTATCAAAGTTGTGGCTGATAATTCAAGACTCTTACAGGGCAAAAGGAGCAAAAATATAAGTGCTATGCTGACTTAGTTGTTCATTTTTCAGTGACAACATATCCACAGACAAGCTACTTGTTTAAGTCTTGCTGAAGATCTGCATCTTAAAATCACAGAATCGTTTAGGTTGGAAAAGACCTCTAGGAACAATGAGGCCAACTGTGAGAACAGCTCGCTTACCTGAGAACAGCCAGTCTTTGATTTAGATTTCAGCAGGGACAAACAACTTGACCCAAAGCAGAACCAAACAGTTCATGCAAAGTGAGTAACAACTGAAAAATTGTTACACATGTACAGATGTGGGATATTTTGATGCTCTAGCTGTAAGTCTTAAAATACTTCAGTGTTGTGCAGCACGTAATGGCACAGAACTTCAATGTATCAGGAGTTAGGTGTAAACTACAGTCTCCTCTGAGTCAAAGCCTTTGCCCTAATTTTTTCCCTACTCACTGTGAATGCAAGGTTGATCTTCTGAATTAAGTTATTCAAAGATAATTTAAAATTAGAAGTATTACAAAGAGGAAGGATTTCAGAAATAGAGCTACAAACTACTCTCCCAGACTCCCTTGGATCTACAGAATTCAGGTACTTCAATCTGCTGCTCCCAAGGATACTGCCTGATATTGACCATCAAAAGGTCCCTTTTCTATACAGGCCCTTGTATGACCTTGCATGTCTCTGCTCAGCTGCCTCCATAAAAATATACCCTTAACTTCTGGGTGCCCCAAAGAAACCATAAAGATGCTCCGGTAACACAGTTTTAAATATTGCCAGCTCCAGAGAAACAGAATTACCTCAAATTTGCCAGCTGTGAGAAAAGAACCCTTCATTCAAGACAAGGTAAGTTAAAAAGCAAATAAAATTAATTTTTACAAAATCCAAGACAGTACAGTTTTCAAGAGTTTCTAAAGACACAGGTGGGGAAAAAAGGACAGAAAACCACAAGTGATCTGTATCTTCCAAGATCAAATCCAAGAGATCCACTTCATCTTCATTAAACCCAGCTGACAGCTGACTATTTCTTGAACACTGGGTGAAGGAGATTCAGCTTTGTCCACTGCATGAGATCTATGCTGCATTCATAGAGCATTTCAGCCAGGGAAGCATGGCATCTTTAGTTCCCCTTTGATGCAACAGCATATTTAAGTGGTCTGGTAAAGTCTGACTTCAAAGTGTGTCCATAGAAACTTCTTACACAGCTGTATGGAATGAGGCCAGGAATATTCTATCCCCAGACACATAAAACATTGCCCAGTGAAGTCTCAGGTACTACATCCTTGTTGTCCAACTTAAAAACTGGTGCCTTTGAGACAGCTAAGGGCTGATTCCAAAGGCATCAATATCATGGCTCCTTGAAAACTGTTTACATGCAAAAGTTGTACATACATTAAAACTCACCACAGCCATACCTCCACACTCAGTTTTACCATTTCTTCTATCATGACTGGCATTTATTTGGTCCCCATAAATGATTGATAACATGCAAAATAATGTCACTAGATAGTCAAGAGGTGATAAGAATCTCTTGAGAGGAAAAAGGTTCTTCTACATGCCAGTGTCATGTATCATAGAAAGATAATGCTGAGTATACCTTTATCTCAAAATGTGAAAAAAGCAGCTACATCACAAAAAGGACTGCTAAATTTAATGTCCTTGAAGAAACCTTATCATGTCTTTCTGCCTTATATGTATACTGTACTGCATACTTAGCAAAATGAAAAGCAAAGTTAGGAAAAATAATTTTTTCTACTCTGCAGCAAAGTTTTTAACTACTTAATGCAGAAGTTCGTACTGAGAGCACTGACATAAGGCTTTGTCAGGTAAACTGCTTGATGAGCAGCATCTCAGCAGGTAAGAATAATTTCTGCCTATTTGCAGAAAGGACCACAGCTGCAGGATCAGAAAGGGAATACTATCCTATGAGCAAAGGACTTCACTGATACTAGTATTTTAACCACAGGCAGTGGAAACCATGTCATCAAGTTAAATCCTCTCCTCCTAATCACACACTGGATAATCTGGTGCTTTCCTGTTTCCTCTTAGGTTAAAAGATGTTCTTCTAAAAAAACCTGCCAGTACGCTGCACCAAAAATAGATGAGAAGCATTCAGAACAGCAGCTTACTCTGACCTTTAAATCCTCTTGTTTTAATCTTTCTGTAACATCAATCACTGCACATGTCAGTGTGCTGCAGTTCACAAAATACACTCAAACTCCTGAAAAAAATTGTCCCATGATACTAGACAACAGGACTTGTTTCAATATAACCCTCTACATTCAGTATCTTTATGACATTCTTGATTTGCAATAGTATGTCTAAACCAAACATAACAGTGAATGTTTACAACAGCATTCTACTGCCAGGAGTTAACTACAAGGTAACTCTACTATCTTAAGAGTGGACTTTTAACTCTGATAAATTCCTTCCATGAATAATTGTATTTTCAGGGCCCTTCCTTCACAAACATGTACCAGCAAGGTAAATCCGGCATACACTGCGTTACAAGCATATTGCCATTTCTTACCTGAAGTTTGCACATACATCCACAGTGATGTGGACTTTCAGATGGCACAATCCATCCCCTGAATCCAATTTATAAGTAACACCTCCAACTGAGGTAAACAGTTAAAGACATTCCTTCTTAACTGTCAAAACTGCCATATTCCAAATGGAAATACAATTGTACTGATGAACCAATGCAAACACAATGTCAGTGATTCTTTTACTACTTATCACGGAAAGAATACTCACTGGAGTATCTTTATAGATACAAAGGTTAAAAAAAAAAAAAGTGTACACATCAGTAAAAATCAAAAAGCTTCAAAGATAGATCTGTGTTTTTTCCTCATAAAAAGAGCCTAAATTGGGAGATAAGTTTTCTAACTAATGCAGTAAATTTTTATAAAATGTAGATGGAACACCCCTAAGGAAAAGAGACGAAATTTCAAGTTATAGGCTTGCACAAGTTTTAGAACAGATTTCCTTCTTAAAGGGAAGAAAACACAATATTTAATAAAGAGACATCTAATAAAGAGACATCTAAAGACAATCTTATTTGGCTCTTTTTTGATCAGAATAATTTAAAACCAAATACTGTTAATCATTCAATTTAGGAGCTGCTGGTAAACTGACCTTCTGTATTTGCTCGGGGATTTAAAGAAAATGAAAATGAAAATTGGATGAATGAGTGAAATGCCTGAGAGTTCATGACAAGAGGCAGAAGCAGGCAGGAAGGAGAGATGGTTGACAACATTTGAAACACTATCCTGCATCTTCTGCAAAAAGTTTCAGAAATATCTCTCTGCTTCAAATTAGGACAGCAACAGTGACGCTGAGGACAGCTGCTGATCTAACTTACTAGTACATCTATCTTTGGCTTTGACATCTAGGCAGACTGCCACAGAACCAAGACACTGCTTCAAGTTTAGCTTGGCAACTTCTAAGCAAAACTTACATGGCCTTCCATGCCTTCCTGAGGACTCCAGTCTTTCCAGCTGTTTCTTCCAGCTTTAAGCCGTATCACCTCATCTGGCCACTGCAGCTCTTTCCTTTTTGACACGTTGATCCCTTCCAGTACTTGACTGGGATCCATTAACTATAAGTAGGAATTGAGTTTTGACTGTTAGTTCAGCCAAAATTTAAAAGAAACAGATAAACTGTAACCTTTTGCATACTCCCAGATAACTGGCTTTAACCCACTGAAATTGATTTCTGACCCATTTCAGTGTTGGAAACAAGCTCCAGGCTAGGAAACAGCCTGTGCAGCACTGAATTTGGAAATTAGGCTGTGGTTTCAGACACAGTTGACAATATGTCAGTTCACTAAAGCAACAGCTCTGGTTCCCATTCCCACTTCTTTCAGTTATACTGGCTCACAGCAGGGTCTGGGGAGCTAGCACAACGTAAGCATTGGCAGCACACAGCGTAGTAGGGAAGAGTTAAGTGATGATGAGCTGTTAAAATCGGCTCATTACTTCTTACAGAACATAATATCTTAAGTAACATGGTCTTAGAGAATTTATTGCTAGGCAGAAAAGTATCTATCTACTAGCATGGCTAGATGAGACCCACTCTGTGTTTTGAAGTAAACTGGTCTTTCCACAGGGGAAGCAGGAGAAAACTCCTGAAAACTACTTCTTATTTAAGGACAGAGAAAACTCCATAATGTCCACTATCCAAGGGCACATGTCCACTTTGCCTTTATCCTTCTCACACAGAGAAAGTAAGCAGCTTCATAAAAGGGTCATGGCCGGAAACAAACACTACTAAGGACAGACCCGAAAATTTACTTTGTTAACTTTGCCCACTATGATGCAGTTTACTAAGGATTACTCTAAACTGAGGTGACATCAGCAATCATGTTTATTATGATCTAGTCTATTAAATACACTTCTTGATGTTTTCCACTAATATAATGCCAAAGACATGTATGTGGGGCTGATAAAAGCTAGGAAAGCAAGAATACAAATTTCTGGATTTTCAAAACAAGTAAGGCTGCCAGGATTAATTTAGTAAATAGTGTACTGTTTACTGCTCATTAAACCCTGACATAGCAATAACCAAGGAATAAATACACGTGAAGTGAAAGCAAGTATATTTACAGTTACTTTTGTGGAAAATCTACTTGGCTTCAAAGAAAAAAACTAGTTGCTTTGTACCCTGCAAATGAAGCTGTTTAGCTTTTACATGCTGCAATGTATAAAGGCTAACTATGCAGTGGAACTGAGTTCCGCTGATGTTCTCAATGCTGTACTACAGCAAAACATAAATAATGTAAACCAGGAGCATGCAGGATGGCTTCTTGTCCAGAAAACTTTTTTCTTACATTAGTTGTCCAAAAATAACTGCACAGAAACTGTATACCCAGACATTCCTGAATGTATTTAAAAGTAATGATTTCAACAACATACAAAGTAACAACTAACAAAAGCATGTTGAAACATAGGTTAACTTGTTCTTCTAGACTATTCACCTGGATTCTGTAAATAACGTCATCCTTTTTGGCTTGCATTTGATTTGCAGGGCTTGCATTGCCACCCGACTGAGTTTCAGCTGCATTACTCCCTCCTTCTGTCCCTAGAAAGCCCACAAGGGCATGCTGTTTACAGGCTGGGATGCTTTGGCTGGAGCTGCTAGAAGAGGGCAGTCCATGCTGCACACTGACCCCAGTCTGGCTGGTAGGTTCCATTTGGTTCACCATAGATAGGCGGGACTGGATGGATGATGGGAGGTTACGAAGGGATATCTGACTGGTGGAAGAGCGCCGACAAGGCACAAAGCCTGTTGTGGATGTGCGAAGAGATGAATGACGACTGCCGTAGCAATAAGATGAATGGCTAGCTACTGAGGCACGGGCAGGGGAATGTCTGACAAGGCTGGACTGCACAGAGTGAGAGCTGTGACTGGTGCCTAAAAGTAAAAGATACAGAAAAGTTTGATAAAGCCTCCCACACGCATTAGATTGCTGACACACAAACATTTTAGTACACAGATATATAAAACTGATTGGTCTAATCAACATCATCTGCAACAGTTGTATCGCAGATCTCCATTGCATTTCACAGAGCGGAACATCTGAATACATTCTACTCATCTTGGAATTTCATATTCTGTTCAATTCACAATCCCTGCCAGACAAGTAGCTTGAAAAATGCTTCAGTCTTGCTCTTTCTGCAACTTCTTCCTTAATATTAACACTTAAGTTTCCCAGACTTAAGGCAACAAGGCAGGTACAGATGTTCATGTTTCAAAATACTGAATATTCTTTCTTAATATGCTTGACTATACATTCAAATTTTGGGTCAGAAAATTTGTTAGAACAAAAGCTGTTTTAAAACAAGTTCAGAAGAATTTAATACATTTAAAGTTAAAAACAAACTGCAGTTCATGAGCATTGGGGTCACTACTTTTCCTATAATAAGTATTTGCAAATACCTCTTCACAGAGATATAGATCTAATTATGTTCATTCAACTACATAGATGCATATTTTCTTTGTGAGTAAAGGCAGTCTTTGAAAAACTTTCTCAGCTTTACTGGTTTTCACCTCCCTAACTACAGATCACTATGGACCCTTGGATAGGATTCAGCTAGAATACTACAGAAATAGAGAATTCATTTCACTGTATAAATACAAGACATTGACAAAAAATGAAACAAGTTTAGCATTCACAGACAATACAACAGAAGTGAAAAGATCCAATGTGTAGAGACATGTTATAAAAGTTATTTAATCTATTTGGTCAGCACAACTGTATCCCTTTTGCTCAAATCTGTTTGGTAACCTTGCACTGCATAAAATAGTACTGTAGTTTGAGATGAATCCAACAGCTCTTAACACTATATAAAATCACATCACTTTTGTTTGCTTTTTCTTTTAACTTAGGCCAAGGAGCTGAAAGGTCAGTTCCGGCTATAGGATTGAACTTGTATAAAGCTGTTTCTTTGTTTTAAGTTTACCCAGAGTGGAGGGATGAGTTGGTGGATGAGCTGCAGGAAAAGTTGTGGGATGAGATGCAACAGGAGGATGCTGAACTGCTCCAGGTCCCTGCCCTGTAGTTGCATTCCCTCCTCCTTGTGACATGCTGCTCTGTGACTCATTGATAGTTGCATTATTACTTGTGCAAGAAGCTCCACCTCCAGCATCTGAATCTTCAATATTTCCACCACTATTGCAGCCAGCTCCACAGCCCTTCCTTAGTCTGGAAACATAATACAATTGATACATTAAGTCAAGCCTCCTAATATCAGGATTCTATGAAATGCCTTATGACAAGCAAAAAGCTTGACTAAGCACAATCCACAGCACTCCCCAAAAATAGATAAAACCTGACTTTAATTTTTCAGAATATGCTTTGCAAATATAAATGCTGCTTTCTAAGAGATTGCAATTTTCTTCATGACAGCTATCCCATAACAGGGATGACAAGTCAAATGCTCATAGAAGATAGCTTTTTAAAAATTATCCCACCTCTGAAGTACAATAAAGTGATAAAATTCTAAATCTAAAGTGTTGGTAGAACATCCTCATTATTTTGTAACAGTTTAGTAAAATTTATGCTACTTAACACACTGGTCATGCATACTGTTATATTGCAAAATCTTCAGTCTACTCAGAATTGCAGGAAAAGAATGTTTGCTGGATTTTTTTAAAATGTATTCGCTTTCTGTTACCTTCATAAATGCACTCACAACTGTTTGAAGCACATTTTGAACATTCAGACAGTAGGTTAGCCAACATTTCCCAGTGTACATAACTGCACAGTTTTTTAACATTGTTTACACTAATAAACTTCAGATGGACACAAAAAACACAGCACATTTCCTCCTCCCTTCAATTCCTACTTTTCAGTTTTCTTTTCTTTCTGTTGCATTCAAACACACTGACCAGTCCTTTCCAATTTTGTCTGCCCCAGGATCCAGAATCCTGAAGCTGTATACACACCTTGGATCCAAATACTTGCTGTGTCATAGTTTCACCGTTATTCTATTGAGTCTGACAAGCAGGTGATGACAGGAGACAAACACCCCTGCAGTAAATGTGGCATACTCTGAGGTGAAGCAGCACATTCTGTTTTGATGTGCCATAGATGTCTAAGTTAAATATGACTATCAGAACAGTTACAGGACTGTTCAGACTATGGCACTAGCTCCTGGGAGTGGTAAGAACTGGGATGCACATTTCTGAATGCCACACATAGCTGCCACTGTTGCTTTTGGAGCCACAGTCACAGTGGCCAGAAATGCAGTGAAAGTTCTACGGCCTATAAAACACAGCATGGCAACACTTTGTACTGAATTACCCAGGGGTCATGTGGGGAAATGATTATATTATTACCGTTCCAGTTATTTGTTCTGGCTCTGACATTCAGGGTTATTTGTAAGTACTTACGAGATTTTGAACAACAGCTAAAGCTTGTGTTACTTTGCATGAGCATACCCTAACAACATTAATATTGGTACTTTCATGCTAAATATGTGCCAGACAAGAACCCTACCAAATAGTCCTGATTCTATAAAGATGGTATTTTAGACTGCAAAAGCAATGGTACTGAAAAAAATAGTACAGAAGTTGCATTGTCTCTCATTATCAGACCTAATGTTAGAACTGAAGTTATGATTCTTGCATCTAGACTTTGTCTTCTTTCCTCTGAGCTCTATTTACATAGTTTGTGGTCTCAGCATTGAAGATTAGTCCTGTACCAAAGCAGTTGCCACATGCTACTGATGTGCCCAAAATAAAACTCAAGGTGTGTTTATTTTTATGGGACTGACTATTATAAATTATGCTGTGTTGGGCCTGTTGTACAGAACTAGTTAGTGGAATATGAGAGCATGAATACATACTAATGATAACTCATTTCCTCAGCTCACCTGTGCCATGTAGACACTATGAAGTTTCTGATGTTTCCTAAGCTGATGGCTCCCCCAAGAATGTCCTTTAGCTGTTCATGACTATCTGAGTAAGAAGTAGTCAGAGGTGAGACATAGATTGGGTATCCAATTGGCTGGTCACAAGAGGAGTTAATCATGTTCCTCAGAGCTTGTTTAGCATTTTGGATACTTCCTCTCTCTGGATTACGATTACGCAGGAAGACAAGCTCCTGCTGTTGTCCTGCCCACAGGCCACGCACACACTCCTTATTCACCTGCAAAAGCCAAGTAGAGAGAGGCTGTGTCAGAAAGTGAAGCAATGAGAGCGTGTGGTGACTGCTGTGCTATACCAAAGCCTACATGAGCATATGCAATATTGCCCTGCAGAATGGCAAGCATGCATATGCACTTCTTTAACAGGCTGAACTTAGGGACACAGGCTGCAACAATGACAATAAAGCAAATCTAAGAACGGGATGAGAAATAAGATATTTTAAGTCAGAAGGAACTGATTTCCTGATACAGTACTTGCACTGCATGAAAAGAAGCAGCCTTAGCAATAACAAAACAATAAAGATTTGAGTTCAAGTAGCAGTTTGGTACAGTTATTAAAACACACCACAACATACTGTCCCACTGTGAAACGTGCACAAAGCTTACCTTAATGACCCTGAAACTGAGATACCGCTTATTTAGCATAATGATTTTATATTCATTGGTGCCATCATCCATCACGTGACGCAGAGCAAGAAGGGACGGAGAATTGGAAAGAACTGCACTCCGCCAAGCAGGGTCCCCTTCATGTGCTATAACTAGATTTTCTTCGTGGGTTGTTATAGCTTCATAAAGGACAGAAGGATCATCATATTCATCTGGAGAAGTGAAGTGATCCTGTTTCCAAGAATACATGTTCAGTAAGATATGATTAGCGTTTCAGATGTAGCTACATATAAACCCCAAACATTTCAAACTCTTGAAATGATCAGTGCATTACACAAAGTTAGTCATCAAAAATATTGAATACCTACTTTAGAACATTAAAGATAACCTCTTTTCCAACAGATTGGTTCTGTTCGTTTGTTTACTTTTTTAACTTAAAACCAAAATTATCAGAAGCACCTGCCTATCACTGATTCAAATAAATTTCTAGGTGAATTTTACACTACATTTGTATTTATTTATATTGCTTACAGAAGCATTTTAGTTTTAGCTTCTTTTCTTATTCATAAGCCTCCAACTGTAAAACACACTGAAGTAAAGCACTGATTATTCACCAAGACAGCATTATATGAAGAGAGCAACAGGAAGAAAAACAATATTTACTATTAAAAAGTTCACATTGATACTTGATGACAAACTATTTCAGAAACGGGTACTATCAAGACAACTTACATTACTACCAGTCAAACAGAAACACAAAATCTACAAGTTCAATTCAGTATTAGGTCACATTACTTTCTGGTTAAAAAAGGATTGTGGTTAATAGCCAAATTTCCAACACCGGCTGAAGCCTGGATATGCTACTGCACTGCAAGTGAATAAAAACCTTTCACAGATTAATACAATAATGTTCAGAAAAAACCATTTTTTTTAGTTGTTAGAGTGATCTTTATTTTTCTCACTTTTCATTCCCTGACTTAATTCAAGCCCATTCTGCACACTAACCCTCTGAGAACACTCCAGAGCTGTTGAAGTGGTCCTTCTGCTGGTTTCAGCAATGATTTTGTAATTATTCTGCTTTGCTACCTGTACTCCTAACATACACATTCTGCTAAACTCAGAGTTTATGTTACATGAAAGAGTTGATTCAATTGCTGCTAGCTTTGGGGGACTTCTAGAGTCTGCAATGAAGGCAAAAAAAGAACCTTTAATAATAATTTTAAAAGTGCAATTAAGATTTGCCTTTGATTTGCCTATGATTTTCAAGCAATCTATTTTTCTAGAGTACCAATACTTTTCCTTCCTTACAGAGTGCTTTTCACTAAGTACATGCTTTCCTGTACTTGCTGTGTACATTCACTGGACAGAATTTGAGATTGTTCATCTTCACCCTCACTTCACTATAAAGACCAACTCTAATTTCAGTTTATTGCAAAGCAGCCTTCTTATTCTCACCTGAAACCTGTGATTACAACACTTCAAAGCAAAAAGAACAAGAAAAACAACTCCCATTGGAGGAGAGGGCTGTGCAGCTTTGAATACTTGATAACCTTTTAAGCCAATTACATGTGTAGAGAGAGAAGAGAGAGGGAAAATATCAGAGAAGCTGTTCATAAGGGAAATACCTCTAGATAGGTATGAAACAAGGCTTGACATGTTCTCTGATCTACATTTAATGTAATTTTCAAGCTCTGAACATAAACAGTATTCCCTTTTCTTCTGTATCAACTTCCACAAGAGCTATAATAAATCAAAGGACAAGACATGATATTCCCTCGTTTTCAGCTGTCAATCTCTATCACATGCCTTTTATTATCATCTTTTTTCTCTCTCCCAGCCACTTATTTTTAAAAGAACAAATGCAGAGAAATAAAAAGAACTGGACACATCTTTCTGCGTAATCTCTTACCTGATGTAACTTAAGTGACATCCGAATTCCAGGAACCACTACCTTCCTCAGCAATTCCATGTCAGCAAAGATCCATTCATCTCTAATCGAAGATATGCGGAAGTCACCCTTAAACAGGGCGTGCAGGCCATACAAGAAGGATTCCAGATTACTGTTGAGGGGGAAAAATAATGAAGAAAACAGCCAAGATATTAACAGAAATACAAACATATCCACAGTTATCACCACTGAAAAGAACAGAAAATATCGAGCTGTACAGAAGGGCACACAATTCCTCTCCATAAAGACAAGCTACAGAATAAGACAGGGAGAAGAGAACATATGAGTAAAGATGTGCATGTAAGCAAAACCTGGACATCAGATGTCTACATGCTCTGAACAGGTAATGAACAAGCCATATGCAACAGACTGTTTACATGGACTAAAGTAAACAGGAACACCACAAGGATTGCCTGACTTCATTTTGAAGATTTTTAAGAGAAAACTTTTCAAGGTATATAACATATTGGAGGATATGTAACTTCAGTTGTGCATGCTTCAGTACAAAGTAAAAATCTCATCAACTTTTCATGTTTAAAGGCATTGTTTTCAATTACTAACTAAAGAGTAAAAAATCAAATATGCACTGATCGCTCTTGCAACCGCATATTTGCAAGACTTTCAGGAGGCAATTGGTGGGTACTTAGAAGAATTAGTCAACAGTTAGTCAACAGCCCTAAAAGTGAAGTAGAACAGTCAGCACCCAGCTGACCAACAGCTTCTGCATCTGATTATGCTTTTTATTTTCTTTTTAAACCACCACCTTGTGATTTCCTGAAACATTTAACTATATTTTACATTGGATTTCTAGAGCTGAAGCTGTCAGTCTGCAAGAAAGACGTTGTCATATCACAACAGAGTTGAGGTGAAGGAGACTTGTACAAAACACAACTGCTTGCCACAGAGCCAGCTAAACTGTGAAACTTATCATAACAGTCTGATCTAACATCCACCAAGATACGGGTTCGCCATTTTAAGAAACTTCCCTCTTCTTCCCCTTATTTCCACACAGGGCACCTACTTGGTGCAGGAAATGGAGCTTACTTTTAGAACTTAATCAGTTCTTGGCTTTTTTTTCCCCATCAGTTATAACTGGTCCTTACCCATACCAGAATTCTCATCTTGCATTAGTTCAGTAAGACAAGATGCTCAGATTCAAGTTCTCCCTTGTTTGCTTTTCTTTGGTTGTTTCATTGGCTGTTGTAATGAAGACAAGTTACATAGCAAATCTGTCCAGTTTAAGGGAAGACAACATTAATTATCCATTTCTTTTATGAAAAGGTACTCATCCTAACACCTAATCTAGGAACTCAGAGGGATTTTGAGGATGGGAAGCTTACAACAACAGTATTTTATTACCTAGACATATGATGTGAAGCTGTTCCCAATGCTCTCCGCCCCAGAACACACAGTCCATAACACAATGTCACTAGGGGTGAGTCTTTACTTGAATCCAGTGGCTTATAATAACAAAAGAGAAAATAGTAAGTCAGGTGAATGAAGTAAGGAAATCACCACTGAAAAAGACAATTCCGCCAGAAGGAGTAAAAGATCCAAATGTGTAATGGTTCACCAACTCAAGTGTGCATATGTACCCACTGCACCAGTTATTCTTAAAAAACCAATTCCATTTGAAACTCTGAGCAAGAGTTTTGCAAATACGTAAGACTATTTGTAAAGGCAAACACACATACACTATTATTTGAAAGAAGACAAATTGTAAGCTGAACAGATGTACAGATGGTACATTCTTCATGGATACTGTGTTATCTTGTAAGCAAACTCTTGATTAGCAAAATTATGGGGTTTAGAGAAAAATATTTTTAGTGAATACAGTGGATTCTAACTGACTAGGAGTATTTAATCCTGATTTAACCAACTACTTCCCTGGGGTACAGTTTTAGTCTGGAAAAACTTGCCCTCGGTTCAAAGCCAGTAGTAGCTGTACAGTGTATATAATGCCCTAGAAAATGGCATCATTCAATTAAATGATTAAATCTCATTTTCAATACATACACAAAATCTTTCATGACTTGGAGGGAAACCATTTCCTTTGGCTATTGTTTGTCATTTGACCACAGGACATTAAGTCTTACACCCGTTCAAATGGGCTTCTTACTGATCTTTTACCTCCAAAGCAAAACTGAACTTTTAAGTCTTGGATCCTTTGTTAAACACTTAAATTCCAATTGTATTCCTGTCCCTTTAATCTCAAATAATTTCTGCTTATTCTCAAAGGCAACACTAATTAGGCTAGACCACACACAGTTATTTTGTAAACAGTAAGAAGTCAAGGCATTCCTCTACAACCATACTCGTGTTTAAAAGGTGGAAAGATTTTGGAGAGAAGAAAAGGTTGAATATAGGGTGATAATTTTCACAAGCCAACAACTCCAGTGGTCCAAAGGAAAACAGTACAGTATGATCAACGAGAAAGAAGTAGTCAGTCTTATAAGCTGGCAACAGGTATTTGGAGTTTTATGGGGTTTTGTTTTGCTTTGGCATTTTTTTGTTTAAGTTAGGCTTGATTTGTGAACACTAACTTCTAAGCACAAAACATCAATTCTGTAAGCATACTGTTTTGTATGTAGATAAATGCCTAAGATTCAACTGATTCATCTGAGCTGGCAAACAAAATTCATTAACTGGTTACACCATAAGTTACTTATAGAATTTATTAAATTCTCAAAAGTAGAAGACCAAAACCATTTCAATGAAAATACTTGGATTATACATATTTATTTTAAAAATCAGCATTGAACCAGCCAGTTAGTCAAGCCAATGGGAAAAAAATGAGACCATCCTAGAATAGTGAATGGCTTTCCTCACATGTCCATACTTACCTTTTCTCTTCGAGAGCAGCAATATTCTATCCAGTTCAAATATATCATACAGAAGCTCTCTCTTGAGATCCCTGCCAGACGATGGTCATAATCCTCATCAATATTGGGGTTAAATGTTGGGTCTACATCAACATAATTGCGGTCTGTGCACAACCGCAGACCTTCCTGCATTGTCTCGTTAGCTAACCATTCCTCTAGCTTGGGGGATGTTGTGACATAATAGATGATTCCCTGAAACAGTAGTAGTTAAGAATATGAGTCATTGCAATTAAAAAATCCAGTCAGTAATCTTGATTGTTTCAAATTATTTCCATTATTTTCCTGTCAATGAACAAAACTGACACACAGTAGTATTTATTTAGCTCACAGGTGCAACATATTTGCACAGAAAATACAGGTGGTATACAGGAGTGTTTTTCAAAGATTGTCAAGATTTCTGAAGCCTACACTGAAGGAATAAGGAAAGGAAAAGAGGATGGGACAGGACTGTCACTATAATTTTTGCAGAAGACACAGAAATTTTTATCTAGTTAACATAAAGGATTAGATATTAAATTTCTAAAGAACTCTAAATAAAATAGTGCTAAAACACAAAACATTTTAAGATCCTTGTGTTGGGGAACACGACAACTTGAGTGTGTATGAGAGTAAGTATCTTGGAAATATTTTAACCTGAAAATTATCAGCTCTCTGACAGAGAGTAGCTTATGAAAGATCTCAATTAGTACACTGATTATCTGAAGGGATCTGAGGTCTAGAGTCCTCTTAAAACTGCAGGTCAGGACTTTCTTCCTTTTTTAGGACTCAAAGATGGGTTTGGACAGCCTATAAGGACCAAAGAGCCTGGCTTTCTCTAAGAGAAACAGACTATTTAATTTTCATTTACAACACAGCTATTATATTTGGGTTATATTTTTCAAGTTTCTATTCCAGCTTCAGCTAGGAATTATCCTCTCTCTGATCTAGACTACAGGGTCATTGTCCTACTCATGCACCATCTGAGTCACCATCAGTACAACAAACCCTGTCCTCCTTTAAAGAAGGTGTTCATACATCTCTAATTATCATCACACTATGATCCTCATAGGACAGACATTAAAAGTTCAAGACATTAAGCAGTTTCCAGGTGTAATCCAGCCTATCTTCCCCCGAAGGTTGTACTGATCTGAATCATACCTTCACATAGTAAGTAGTGAGAATTTTCCGGAGATCAAAGACTTGAAGCATGGAAGCTGCACTGTTGTCAGTGATGCTGTAACCCTCCAGAACATACTTTGTTACAAGCACTTCCCAAGCCAGCCAACGCTGCCCAAAGGCAGCATTAAAGGAAAGCATGTGAGGAAGGTGGCCTGGTTCACAGCAACAAAAACCTTCATCTTCCTCTACACCTTCAGTGATGGCCTCTACTTCTCGTTGCTGACAGTAAGTTCCTTAGGAGAAAATAGAGAAAAGAACAAAGCGTTGAAAGCTTTGTATGATTGCTTTAATGTGAACTTGTGTTTAAGAGTTTAAAATTCAACCCATTTCCAATTACATTTTTTAACACTAAGTGAACTATCTGCCAATGAACACAAAAGATTTGGATAGCTTAATTTATCACTCTAGGATCACATTTGACTTGAGTTTCTCTGAGAAGTAACTATGGCAGGCATGTTGTACTAAAATGGAAAGACAGACTTTGCATCAAGTGACAGGAGCATAAAGAGACCCTGCAGCCCATTTTCAAAGCAATTAATTTACAGGATGGAACTGAAAATTACTTTTGTTTCTAAAGCAGAAGACAACTTTTAGTACAGACAGTTAAAGAAGTGTAAGACACTCACCTCTGAATTCAAGCCCCCTCAGCTGGAAGGTGACCAAGCCATTTCCTATCTCTATAAGGTGTACTAGTGCATTGAGGTAGTCAGAGGCTAGGATGAAGCAGTCCCCAGTACTATAGTTTCCCCAGCGACCCAACAACAAGTCTCCACATAAGCTGTGCTGAAGGGAACGGGTTAAATGTTCATAGAAGATAGAATTCAGGTTGTTATCATCTGAACCTGCAGGAAGATTGAATTTGGGTTATCTGAATCTGTAGAAAAACATCAAGCTTGAATGCCAATTATCACTTTGCACTGAACCCTGCATTTTTTGAACAGCGATGTTGTTTCAAGGTCATACTCCACTCCCACTTCCCCCTTTTTTAAGGGAAAAGTACTCCAAATGAATGCCAAGTGACATTTGTACTTTGAACCAAATTTTTTCTTACTCACTCCTCCATTTTCCAAGTTAATAGTTCAGTTCCAATCATGCATCTCCCATCAACCCATTCAAGATAATAAAGTGCAAAAGCAAATGAGCACAGAAGTATCTCAGTAATAACTGTTTGTACCGGTCTCATCATCATGACATTGAGACACCCTCAAATAATATTTGGTGCTTTTTTAATTACTCAAGAATAGAAAGTAAAACAGCTTAACACATACTACAATTAGAAATAAAAAAGTAAAGCAGGAACACAAAGGTAAGGGTGAAATTAAAAAACTCATGGGGGAGTATAAAGAATAAAGCAAGAGAGATGATGGAAGAGAAAGTAACAGAAGATAGACCAAGAGAAAGTTTGGGCAGGGTTGGAGAAGATCAGAGGGCAAACTGAACATGAATCCTATAAAGATCCCATAAAAACCATTTACATTTGAAGAAAATGCCACTATAAGAAAACCTACCCCTCAAGAAAAAAAAAGAAACCCACCACCCCACCGCCACTTCCCAAAAAACCCCCCCTGAAAAACCAACCCCAAAAAAACTCCAAATCAACCACCAAAATCAAACTAGGAAAGCTACCTGGATTCCGATCAAGCTGCGAAGCCAGTCTAGTATTTGAATGATCCACACGCTTTGTGCTGAAAAGAATAAAATAAAGCATAATTAATACAAAATATATTACTGTAAGAAAATCTAAGGAAACTACTAATATAAAAACTGTTAAAGAATATTCCCACTGAAATAGTTTCAAAAAGTTATTTTAAAATAATTTTATATGCAAATTTTTTGCTCTTCTCAAATATAAAAGTGTTTTCTGCTTGTGATCGCATTATAGTACTTAATAAATTTTGTCCACAGTAGAGAACCATAGAACAATCTTCAGCTTTACATTTAAGTGCATATATTTTCTTAGATAGATATAAAGCTTTAGATGTGAGAAATAAACTTTAAAACAATTAAATTAGCACAGCTAACATTCCAGTAGACTTTACTGAAAGAGCAATTTTCAGACAGTTATTTCATTATCTGAAGGTACAACCATAACTCTTTAATCTAAGATTTGGAACATTGTATTTAAACTGTTCTAATGTTAGAAGGAAAATAATAAATACCAGAAATAGCCACTCATCTTGCCCTATGCTGCTACTCTATCAACAGTAGTGAACTTCAGAGAAATAAAAGAAAAGGAGGTATAACCTGAAATGAAGATTCTTTTACTACTGATCCCACCTTGATCAAAAAATATTTACTTTAAAAGATTCTTATATTGAGTTTAGCCAGTTTTGCTGTAAGCTAAGCAATAATGAACACAGGTAAAAAATACTTATGAACTGCTCCTCCAAACCTTTTTATACATAAATCCACTATCTGATTAAAATTGCATTTCACAATAACATAGTTTTTATGTTTAAAAATCACTAGGATGGCATACCTCTAAGTAGAAATTACTTCAAACAGCTGAAGCAAACGTTCCTAGTGTAAAAAAACAGCTACTACAGTATTTCAGAAATAAGTTAATTGAAAACTTTCAGTACTATACACTAGTGTTGTCTGAGGAAAAACATAGCAGAAATTGGTTAGAAAAAAAAAGCCAACAAAAACCACAAAACCAACACATTTAGACATATTTACATGATTAAAAACAAATGTCACAAACTTTAAAGATCTGATTTCACCTACTTGTAATCTCTTTCCCAGAATTTGACAGGCCTGGCATATGAAGTGATGAATATTGCACTTCCCAGAAAAGGATTCAGTGGAGTAGAGAAGAAAGCTGACACAGCTGCTTGGACAAACAACATGGCAGAATCTGTAGGATAAGAGAATTAAGGAAAGCAAAGCAACAACTACGGGTTTTTTTTAAGCTCCTGGAATATTATCCGATATAGACAGCAACACCAATTAAGAACAAAACAAGATCTCACAAATTTCTATGGAGCAAAGTGCCTTTGCAGTATCTCCACTAATTAGGAGATTATTTTTGTTTTTAAAAACTGAAATAGATGAAAATTTGGCACTAGACATGGTAGTCATTCAAAAATTCTATCAAGAATACTAACTGAACAGTCCATTCCGACAGGTCTACAGAAGTTTAAAATGCAAAACTCAAGAACTGAAACCATAGTTAGTGACTCTCATAAAAGGGAATGACTGTGAGAAGAAAAGCTGTGTCATTTTCAGGATGAATTGTGCTCCATGTTTCTTTCATGCCAGCATTCTATTCCTACTTTATCTGCTACTGTATAATTCATAGCATTGTAACAAGGCAGAAAGTGTGCACAGTTTTTTCATAAATACTCACTACACAAGCCTGTTCCTTCAGTAGGTTTACCCAATAATACATAATCCATTATAACACATTACTCAGAAGTTATAAATACACAACTTCAGGAGAAAGTCTGCATTTTCAAAGGATACGTGGCACAGCAAAGGGCTGGGCAAAAGCATGGAAGGCAGATCCCCAGGTGATCTGCCATGGAGCAATGTAGGTATACACAAATCTCAATTTATAAAAGAGTTCCCAAAGCTACAGGGAAAAAAAAAAGACAAGAGAAAAACAATTCAGCGATTTAGCCAAGACTCAATATGCTTTGCAGTACACAAACATCCTGAGAATTTATTGGTCATCCTAGAGTTCTTACTGGTTCTACCAGAAGCCTTCAGACTTAGAAAAGGGATGTAATTACAAAAGCAAGTAACATAATATGCTTCATTGTTCTACTAACAGAAACTCAGGAGATGTTTAGAAAGTTACATGTGGTTTATCAAGCAAACAAAAATGCTTTGGCAAGGAGAAGTCTTAGCTGCCTTACAGCATATTAATTACAGTACAAGTAAGACTGAGGATCTGCAAGATTACCTATCAGTTAGGACTATCCATTTTCCCTTTTGGATAACCTGAAACACCTAGGAATAGAGTTGAAGTTACCTTGCTGAAGAGTATGGACATGAAGAAGAGATCTAGCAGCATGGTCTCAGTAAAACTTTTGTAATCAAAAGTAAAGAAGAGCACTGTGAAAATAACAGTGACATACTGGCACGTTGGGCTACTGAATGATGAACGCAGTAACTTCAAGCCAGCTATTGTGATCATTAAAGCACCCAACCTGTGTAAGAAATTCACACAAAACAGTTACTATCTGCTGTCCAAAAGGGGTTTAAAGACCACGTAAGTTGTTGCTGTCATGAAATGCCAATCTCTTCAAACTCAAGGATTAGATTTGAATTTGCTTTTGGAACTGGGGGGTTGGTTTGTTGGCTTTTTAAAAGACAACTTTGGATTCGGGCTTTTTTTAAAGAGGTTACTAAGTCTTTTTATCAGTATTCTCCAGACCATCAATGTTCCAAGGATTAGCATTATTTGTAAGAGTACCACTAGTAAAAAAAAATTAAGAGATGAAATATTCTTGTATTCTGAAGAGAAACTTGGTCTTTAATTTAGGTTATGAATACTGAAATGCAAAAATGCTAGATTAATCATCAAGAGAATGTTAATGAACACTGGGTTATAATTTCCTGCACGACTCTACTACTAGTAGTAAAAACTACTGCTCTAGTTTTTATTGAGGGAACTGCAATTTCATTCTTTTTCAAGATAGTAACTGACAGATCAAAGGGTTATAAAAATTAAGTTAGAGTAATATAATGGCAATATTCCTCCCAAAGGTCTTGTAGTGACAGTGATAATGAATCCAAGGTAAGAACTTATTAGATACAGGGATTAAAATTAAAAAATCCAACCCTCCACCCCCTCCCAAAAAAAAATCTAATACCCAGCCCCCCACCTTCCCCCAATCCATATTCCATTTTGTTTCAAGATTCATGTTCTCTTTTGTTCTAACTCAATAGAACTTCAAATACAAAAAAGCCACCTGGTTACTGTTTCTTCAAGGCTAAAAATTGCAGGGCCTATTATTGAACTCTCATTTGCCAAAACAGTCAGATACAGTGCTCAAGGATTTATAACAAAGGCTCAATTTAAGAAGCAGTGTGCAATTCCATCCGGATATGGATTACACTTAGGGGCTAGAAGGCCTGGGGAATTCCTTGATGAGAGACGAAAGTTGTAGAGGGGCAGCAAGCTGGCACATCAACTTGGGGAACAAGTCTGAAATTTACACCTGATAAAATACCAGAACAAATCACCACTATCTTGAGTCTGGATAATCATATTATAGACTCTGAAGATAAACATAGAAACTCTGTTATCACACTATTAGGTAACTCTACAACCTGCAATCTTTACAGTATGTGCTATGAATTGAACGATTTAACTTTGTGGGCATTTTTAGTTTAATACTGTAATACTCTGTTCAGTTTAAGTCAGCAAGGTGACTTGGCTTTATAAGGGCTTTTACATAAAGAAAAGCTTTATTTATTCCTTGCCTTAGTCTTAAGACAATAGCATTAACTGTTCTTCCCATTGAGACCAGAACTCACTATTTAATTTTCCACCACAGCAGACATACTCAAGATTACTTGATCTCCTTTTCTACTTACTCAGTATCCAGTTTCTTTGGACTAGCAATATTCTTAGCGCTGCTGCTAAGCTCATTGAGGACTATCAGTGGATAGATAACATTCTTCTCTACAAAAAGGAGCCAAATGTGAAGTTTCTCAAACCACATAACATGCGCGGCATCTATCAAGATATAATAAAAAGAAAAAAATCAGATAGCACTGTCAAATCAAATTCTAACAGAATGAAGATTCTTGATCCAAATAATTTGTGGAGCCAAACATTAACTGTATTCTCACACCGGATTTTCGCAGTTTTATTTAACCAAAAAAAAGAGAGGAGTTTTTGCGCTGTTCATACAACAATAGAACAGTTCACAAGGTACTTGCTTACTGCACATGGAAGGAAACAAACTGGGTTGCCACCTCTTCAATGATTTCAACATTGCTATTGATGAAGCTGTTTGACATTATGTACTTTATCTCACGTAAAAGGATGGTTTTCCAACCATATTCAGTCTGAAAGACTTTTGGTTTACAACTCTACAATACAGAAGAGCCTACGTAATCTGTCAACACAAATGTCTGTGACTTGAGAACTTCTTTTAAACTTCAAGAATTGCAAAGTACGTTTCAAGTTAATGCAAATTAAAAGAAGAAAATGTATTCTACAATATAGTCTGGAAGAACCTATGTCAAAAGTTATGTTAAACATTGATGCATACATTGATGCATACATAATGGGTTAAGGTATACTTGGAAAGAGGCTAGAAAAAGGTCCTCTGCTTTGTCAGTGCTGTGAATGACTGCATGTGTCTACAAGAACCCCAGCAAGAACTGAAGCTCCTTTTCTACAACAGAAGCCATAAGGACTATTAGTCAGTGACATGGCATGAATTCTTTAAGTTACAGGGACCAAACTGGAAGATGTTACAAACTCATATTTAACATTACTGGCTATGACTTCCATTTTTCCTGAAAACACTACCACATCTGGAAATACTTATCATCAAAAGGGCACCAACTATAGCTTCTCTAGTTTTATAGATTAAAAATTTAAGGCATACAATAGCACTTTTCATTTCTTCCAAATAGAGTTTGACATCATACTACAATTGCTATTCATATTTATCTTTACATCCAGTCACTGGAAAAAAATCCCACAATTTATAGACATCAACGAAAAGACCACACTGCATTGCTGCTACGAAGGTTGAAAGTTTGTGAATCAATTCTGATAATTCTCTTCTTCTGAAAGCAGCAGAATGCTTTCTTTTCATTATCTTTTCATTATATTGACAACCAATTGAAGAGAAAAATCAAAATAGTTTCAGTTGTTGCCAAGCCCTTTTTGACAGAAATTTCTTAAGTCTGCTGCTAATAAAAACATTTTAACAGTGAAGACCCCGCAATCTATTGCAACAGTACAATTAACTTGATCTTTTCTGCAGCCTCTAGGGAAAGATTTTATGAAAACATAGGCTTTAACACAACCTGCAAGCACATGTCTATGCAGATCAACTCCTAAGACTGCTCGCTTGGTATCTTTATCCATTAGTTGGCCACCTGCACTTTTTTCTGTTGTTAAACATGCCAACAATACTTTTAAAAACCAAATTTGTGCCAAGATGAAATCTCCACCAGCATTCACCACACCTAATCGTTTAAAACATCTGAAAACTTACCATCTTGAGGAAATACCTAATGAAACACAGTCAATCTTTATGAAAAATTCTTGAAGCAATAATTAACACAAACTTGGCCACTTAAGATTCTGAAGACTGTGTTTTAGTGGAACTGCTCTGGGATAATGTTAGCACATGTATTACCATCATCAGCTAAGAGATACATAAAACGTCATGGAATGAAACCATGAGGAACTGAGAAAGTAAGACATTTATACATTAGATATAATTAAAAATTCCAGTGGTAAGAGTAATAAAGAAAAGAAATTAAGTTTATTAAAAGGTCAGCAACTACAGCAAGTTCAGTAAAGTGTTATGAATGATACTTACTTCGGACTTCAAACTGATGGTATTCCTTGGTTTTCAGCAGCGGGTGAGAAAAGCAATGCCAAGGAAGTTGCTTTCGGAGTTGAGGCAGAACATAATGGGTCACAAAGCCTACCGTACCCACCAATGCATAAAGAACATAACTTAAAATAGGCTAAAAAAAAAAGAATTGAAGAAATTAAGGTTTGTTTTTTATAAACAAAATAATACACTAACAATGTAATTTTTTTTTCAGCATCTAGGCAAGTGCTCCTGTAATACTAAGTTGGGAATTTATTTCTTCATGGAAGACTGTACTACTATCTTTAAGATAAAACAAGAAAACCTGCAAGAAAAAAACTCTGTATCTAGCAAATTTTCACCGAGTTGAAATGTATTTTAAAGTAAAAATAGTACATCAATCTTCCTTCATAGTCCATTGCTTCTGACCCATATGCATTTCATTTTAAAAAGGTGTTATTCTCTAAAGGCTGAACCCAATTTACATTTCCGTCTGCTGGATAAAAGGAGGTATAAACATAAGCAAAAACAAATCGTTAATTTCATATTCTCTTGAGAAAGTAAGAAGCCTCCCACAAGACCAAACCCTTCCACAGAAGTCACAAAATACTGCAATATTAACATGGTATGAAGGTTGGATTTCACAGTAATGCTTTCCATACATTAAAACTTTCTCAAATTTCTAGATAAGTAATAGAAAAATTGGGATTGCATTGTCTTGTCATAAGCTCTTTCTGAATTCTGTGAAGCTAAAGTCTATTGAACAATACAACTGGTGAAAAACATGCAGGCAATTTTTCAAACATGGGGGAAGGCAACATTCCGGGGGAGTACTGAAATCCAACCATACAACAGAAGAGATGTTCCTTAGAAAACACTAGTACACCTGCTTAAATAGGGCATTTGACCTGAAAACATACAGCTACCTAAATACATATGCTTTTTAAAATTAGTTTTTTACTTTAACTTTAGGTAGCAGCAGGAGTATAAAATCCTTCTAAAATACATAAAAGAAATTTTCATTTGCCTGACATAAAGCTGTTCATAACCTAATCAATGCTTCCATTACAGGAACACCAAATTAAGAAATTCAGTAACTGCAACTCTTTAGGTAAATGCTTAATTTAAATTCAAGCACAGGATCTAGTCCCATGTCATCATCAAGAAGAAGTCACATATGACATTAATTAGTCCTTTAAATAATCATTCCAGTAAAGAGGTACTCCCCTATACGACAGTCTACAAACAGCCATGCTAGCATGCAACTGCTGCATCAAGGTTCAGCCCCTCAAACTTTAGGAATAAAACCTTTTAAACTCTTTTTTTAAGTTCTGTTTTTCCTTATTCCAAAATGATCCTGACTATTTAACCAAGACAGATGAAACAAAACAGGGTGTTCTGTGTCAGAGGCTAAAACAAAAGTCCAGAATATAAGCAGAAACTAGGAAAGAACAGGGGAAGAGGACTTTTTGAGCACATAAAAGTGAAGAACTTCAGTCATGTACTTATCACACTATATATTTAAAGACCATCTAAAACTAGTTGGGAGACTCAGTGAACTACCAAAATAAGCTTTATATCACGAAGTATTTGCATACAGAAGGCAAATGGAAGACATGAAGCAACACCTTACCTGTAAAACTGTAAATACTGTACTGACATGAATTGCAAAATAGAGTACACCAATGACTATACACACAATCAGGTCAGACTGCAATCGTTCACTCTGCAGAGTCAAAATAAAACAATTTTAGAAAATATCAGCTTTAGTTGTCCTCTTAGAATCATTAAAGTTGGAAAAGACCTCCAAGATCATCAAGTCCAACCTTTAAATACCTCATTAACATACATACACAGTAATGCTGAAATTGATTAGAGATTTTCAAATTATGCCAGTGTTCCATTGAAGTTATCAGAAATTTCACAGGACAAATCTTACAGCTAAGAGCATAAGTTTAACTAAGTTAGGTGCATATCAGTAGCAGGGAAGGACAAATCAATACACCCAATATATTCTCTCTCTCCTTCTGGACCATGAGGGGGTGTAATGATTGCCCCCAGTAAAGCAATGATGAAAGAGATGGAAGGGACAATCAAAATTCCCCTTTATGATCTAAGAATTGCTTAAATCATGGGGCAATTAAGAGCTCTGGAAGAGTGCTGCCTTGGCTGAGCTATCAACCAGGGAAAACAATGAGGTTTTAACCCTTTATCCCCTCCCTTTCAGAAGGGGAAAGGATAGCTTTGGAATCACCTCGAGGAATGAGTTTGAATTTTCCATTACCTCTTAAAAACTGAAAACAAATCGTTGATAATGAGCAAAAAAATAACAAAACTAGTAATGCCAGAGTCGGCCACAAGGGGGCAATACGTACTTAGGGCCATGGCAACTCTGCTATTTACAGCCCAGAAAATCATTGAAGGATTAACTACTCCAAAATTGGACAAATAATTACACAGAGCAACTACTGCTGCATAGTTTTAACTTCTTGCACTACAACTTAACTTTTTTTAAAAATCAATTAGTCCTGATTTCAAAAACCACTGAAAAAAAGACTATAATCAAAATCCTCAGCTCCTCTGCCCTCTTGGAGACTAAATCCAGTTTGAGAGAGCTAAAGAGGAGCTTGCAGCTCCTATCAGTCTCTACTGTTCAGTGTTAAAAGAACTGCAGTTTCTCTGCTCTAAATATTTATTTGCAGTTTCCACATGCTGCACCTCATCATGTCTGTGCCTGCTGTATTACGAGAAACCCAGTTATACTATTCCTCCCCTACAGCCAAGCCCTACACAAAGCTAAGTGAATGTTCAACCTTCTTTTGTACAAATTAAACATACTAAGCTTCTTAAATCTTTTATTTATTGCTACACTGTGTGAAAAAGGATAATGTTTAAATATTACTTCTATAAATACTTCTATATTACTTCTATAAATACTTTCTAAGTATGAGCCCAAGTAAATGGAACAGGTTACATCTGCTCCCAAAGAAATCAAACAACAAAACAACTGAAAACATCCAAAGCAAACCACAGAAAGCCCCACAACACTTTCCACCATTTTTATTTTCCACTTCTGGAACAGCAAGCACAAAGCTCTTCCTCACATTATTAGAAATACTGGGTTAATATAGTTCTTGCCACAATTAACTCTTCTCCAATAACTCCTGCACAAAACTCAAGTATCATTTATTAATATCGATGAGCTAGAAGAAAATCCTCAATGATACTTCACTGAATTCATACTAGGGAATTCCAGTTCTCCCATGTCTACTTCTAAATAACTTAAAATTGCAATATGAGCATTTTACTCTTCTTATAGCACATCGGTTCACCTGCAGACTTCAAGGAAATGCTCTGATATCCATCTAATCAGCACCATGGTGGCAAGTGTGAACTAAGCAAGATCCAGACTGATGCTATAGAAACCAACAGAAAGCAAATGCTTTAAATAAATAAAAAACAAACAAACAAACAAAAACAAAAAACAAACAAAAAACCCAAAAAAAACCAAAACTAAAAAGCCTACTTACCACAGAATTTCTAAGCTTCTCAGGTAAAGGATCTTTTACTTCAGACAGAGGATCCTCAGGATTTTTGTCTTCAGAATTAGGAAAAAATTTTGATTGCACTAAAGAGCTTAAGGGAAACCAAAAAAAAAAACATGCATTGTTCTATGTGGTTTTAGAAGAAAAATGGAGTCAGAAGTTCTGTTACAAGCTGATCACAACAAAAATTAATTCTGGCTTATTAATACTTTCACATAGCTGAGCAAACTTACAGACATCTCAACTTTACAAAAGAATTAGTTCTCTCTTGCACAGAATGACTGCCATTGAAGAACAGCAGCCAAATGTTCAAACAGCAGTTTCAGTAGAAGCTACAGCACTAACTGAACAAAAACTGAATTTTAAGTGAAGTTCTCAGCAGTCATGAAACAAAATTTGAATTTGTAAATAACCAAACAGAAATGTGCAAAATTTAGAACTGGTCTATTGTCAGTGCCAGTCAGAAAACCATTAATTCTTTGGTTTAATTCAAACTTTAACAGCAAAAAAACCAAAAAATCTATACTACCCTGATTAATCACTCAATTAGGCATTCTGACCAAACTACTAAATTCTCAGCAGGCCTTGATGACACTAATATGCAAAAACTTTACACTTAAGCTTTCAGGAGACCATGTACAGCATTACTAGCCACTACTAATTGTCCCTCAACTCCTCAATGTGATTTTTCTTACAATACCCTAGGTAGTGCAGAAGTATTATTTCATTTTACGGACAGGAAGATCACTACTGAAGGAGCCCTAGATCTTCAAAGGAAATTACATATTGCAATCTATTACAGTGCTTAACTGTGCCACATCTGGCTAAATAGGTGAAACCACAGGTCAAACATAAGCATCCAGGATTTAGTACTCGGAAAGAACAAAAGAACAAGTATCTAGGGGACAAGGACCACAGATCCAACTGAGTAAAGCCAACTGAACTAAGAGTAAGAGGACAAGGTTTACTGGTCAACCCAAAGATAACAATTTTCCTCTTGTCTGAACGAATCATTAATCTCCTTGTTCACAGGAGAGTTCTCTCACTATCTAACCCAGGCTACTATTTATCAAATTCATCCAACATTATGGCTACAATTAAGGCCAAGTTGAAGCTCTGCCTAACGCAGCCAGATATGTGGCTGAGCTTCTATTGGCTATTCTGGGGGAGGTGTTTCTCCTACTGGAACTATTTTGATTTATGTGCATAATTATTAACTGAATCAGAAATACTCTCAGCATCAGATCAATACTCCAGCTCAGGAACAGCAACATGAATACCTGCTTCCTGATGTTAGATGGGAATGCTCATCACCAAAACAGATCCTTATTGTTTTGCATCTGAGATGAAATTATTTGTACAAGTGCTTTGAGCACACATTCAATATAAGAACAGATTAACAAATGAAGTGAGAGAAACTGTTCAGAAAATCCCCCTGTGGACTTCAGTTTCAACTAGTGCCCTGAGCACATCTTTAAATATAGGAAAGATACATGTTGTTCAGCACAAACCCACCAGCAGAAAGATGGCACCTGACTGACATTTTGGAGAACATCAGCAGGCAGTTAAATCAGATTTTGGCATGTAAGTGACTTACTAGAAGCCACAAAGAAAGGTTGTTATTACAGGAGGAACTAGGTGCAAAATCTGAGAATTTTTCTCTAACTACTGAACCAAGAACATACTATTTTTGATTAATGTGGGTGACTACAAGTTCCAACAGTACCAATAACTAATATTATTAGTAGTTTTTCCTTGCAGTTTGCTTGTTCCTTGGGAAAGGGATACAAATTATCACTTACAAAAGTACAGAAGGATCACTACTTTGTCTGCTGAGATGATACGATATTGCCACTAACAAACCACAAAATATGGAGAAGAGAACTGGAATATGCTGCCCATCCCAGGAATCCTGCAGACAGAAATAAAATGTTAATAAAAAGGAGACAAGTACACACCACTTACCTGACATACAAGAATTACGTATATCATAGTAAAGAGTATGAAAAATTTAACTACGAAGCCACAAAAATGAACCAGGACTTTTTGTACAAAAATATTGCTCAGTATTTACCTATGTCTAACTATAGATCAGGAACTCTAACAGAGTGTACATCCCTCAAGCCTACAGCACCTTAATCATTAAACAGTCATCATTTTTCATAACCCTTACAAAGAATTTCCTGCATTCCTCGAGACCACAGGTTCCTAAGACTTACATTTAGTCAATTCTCGATTTTGTAAGTTACAAATGTTTTGACTCAGAATGGTTTTTTTCCTAATTTGCTGAATGCAGATTAAACATTGGCTTTATTTTTGTTTTCATGATCTGTATTGGATCTGCAAAATGAGACTGATTCTTTGCTAAAGCTTGTTTATCTTAAACAGATGTGTTTACAAAAGGCTAATGAGACAAGTGTACAAATTCACAGAAAGCTAATGATGTTCTGCAGGTGACAGTATCATGGGAGTATTTCCTCTAGGAACTTTCCACTCTCTGTGACAGAGGGGAAAAAAGCCAGTCAAGTCCGAGTTGGATGGCACACATGCTACAATTAATTGTAAAATAAGCATTTTTGATTACTGACACACCTGAAATGAACAAACAGAACCAACACCACACTACACACTGTTTTCTAATAGAAAGGCATTTCAAGCAAGGAAAGCTGGGGTGGAGGTGGTGGGTGTCCCCTTTGCTACTTTTCACATAGGCACACGTCTTCACTTTGACACTACAAACTATTTCCTGGTTTCTTTTCAAGTAAATATTAAATTGAAGAGACTATTTCACTTTTGCAGCTCCAGAAAAAAATACTAACATAAGCCATTTTGAGAGTTAATAAACAATACATGAAGACTCTGCTAGAAACAAGCCACTTTCTTTTTTTCCAAGAATCAACATAGAATGGAACTTATGGTAAATGTCATGTGTTTTTAACCAAAAAATAGCCTGTTACTGCAGGCACAAATCACACACCTTTTAAAAGCAAAAAAATCTGATTTGTTCCTGCATTGCATCTCCTCAATTGACATCACAGCTGAGCAAGTATGGAACCCTAGCAAATCAGACTAATATTTCTAATTCAGTTTCTGCATACTTAAGTTATCTAATACAGAAGGAAGCAGAGAACAAAACCCAAAACATTCATGTATACTGTGCATAAAATTTCGCTCACCTTCAAGGCACCATAGCACAGTCCATACAACAATGCTACTGCCACAATACTACAGATAAAACTGTAAAGTGCTGCAAGCAGGCTTGTGGTAGCTGCATATCACAGAAAAGAAAAAAACATTGTTATGTACTTAAGTCAGAATACAAAATACTTCAGTTTGCTTAAGAAGATATCAGCCCCCTTAGTTGCAACATCCCCCTGATGAAAAAAAAATTAACAACCCAACCTTGAGCAACTACTTGTATTTTCCCCTACAAATGATTTTTATAAAGAGCATTTTATGTGGCTTTTTTTACCTCCTCATTTTTTTAACATTACCATAGTAATAAAATAGTTTAAAAGTGCACCAGAAACCAGCTGAGGAAGAAGGTATACTTTTTGACATAATTACTAGGACAGTAATTCTATTTCTCAATAATCAATCAGAAGACCTTAAAATTTTTTAAAAATACAGTTAAGTATTCTGTGTTTAGAGGACAGGAGTACAAATAGTGTAATCACTAAGTTTTTTAAGTAGCATACTAATCTTGGCTGCTCCAAGCCTCATGCTTTTACCACTGACAGAGAACACAACACTCACCATTGCCACCAAAGACATGGATGTCCAGCTGTTCACAGAGATACATCACAAATGTATTCACCTGAGGCAGGAGACCAATGAAGAATACTATAGGGAAACATAGTGTAAACACTACAAAAGAAAAAAATAGTTGAAAAAGTGGTGAATATTAAAAATACATCATGATAAGGTACTCTTCAGTTTAAGTTCTAGAGTAACACACACCATTTAACTCAACATCACCAAAGTATTTCTACTATAATTTCTAAGGAAAATATATATTATGTAAAGTTCTACTTCAGTGACTCAAAACTGACTGAATACACAGATTATATAGACCAACAGTCAGAAGATTTCTTGTACTTTTGTTTTAATTGCCGTAGAAATGGACACAGGCCCATTCAGGCTTTTCACTTTTATTTAGCAAAGATCAGCCAGGAGTGTTTACAGACTAGATTTGTAAATTTTCACTCATTGTAAGTGAGGCTTATCTGCCTTAATTGCCTTACAGGAGCAAGCTAACACCAGCCACACTGACGTAAGAGAGGCAAAGCATTCCACCTCTGGGTTTTCTTCTACTAATAACGTTTGACAATTTTACTCATTTTCTCACATCACTTCTGAAATTTCTGATCCTAAATGACTCTTTTATTTTAATGAAAACAGGCCACTGTATGAATCATGAAAACCTCGGCAAATTATAGGACTTCAGAATGCAAAGATAAATGAATGTCAGTTAATACTGACACAGAAAATGGTATGTCCCAACCTGTATATACCATTTACTTTCCATTTTAAGGAATAAAAGATGCAGGAATAACAATCTTCTACACAAATTCAGATATAATTCACATGCAGCAGCATTTCAGAAGTTCTAGGTTCTGAGGGACAGAAGGATCAAATAATGAAAATAGCCCTGGCAAACCAGTCTGGAAGTTTAGGGAGGACTTTCTATAATTGTACTGACTTGTAGCTTCAGTGATCAAAAGAAGAAACTGATTTTGAAGTATCCTGTAAAATATCACAGTCTTAAATTTAAGTTTCTAATTTTATATCGCAGAATGGTTGGACACTGAAGGAATTAGAAATATCTACAGTCACAGATACTGAGAATCTGATTTTTTTTCCCTATTCAGTGGTAAAGTTAAACAACATAATTTAAAAACATGTAGGTTCCAGGCTTGGGAAAAACACTGAATTCTGTATTTTTTTTACTGATACAAACTAGGAAATAAAAGACTACAGACCAGCTCCTCAGGACCCGAAGAAAATATTTTTTCAGAATTCAAGTCAAACTTTTATCTCAAATCATTACTCAAGGAAGCCTACACAGGAGGTAAATACAATGTTTTGTCACTGACAGGTTAAAAAGTTGTTTCCTGAAGGCCTGTAAATCGCACTATCTTGTGCCCATTGAAAACAAAGTTACTCGATAGATTGGGAAAACACAATTTTTAAAGAGTACCCCAGCAAAAAGCCACTATTTATGAGGCTTTTACAGTCCATAACATATTTGTTCTGTAATGGGGACCACCTGGGTGAAAACAGAAAATAATTATTATAAATGTGGAGTACATTTACAGCAATTGATCAAGTCCAATATTTGGGACACAAAATATAAATTTATGCTAGTCCTCACTTGTCTGTTGGCAAGGATACAGCAATTATGTTATTTACATTAAGTTTGACCTGCCCTGCACCTGTGTTATTCTAGTAGCTATGACTGGGAATGGGAAAAAAGGCAGCTGAGATTTTTACTTTGTGCTAACAAAGTATGTTTGCTAGCAGCCAGCTTGCTTTGCGATCACAAAGCTTTCTGAACCAGTACTTCAGCAACATTAAGAGTTTCTCCAAAGGCAAGGGTATGCATGTGTGGGGGGATGTACAGTGTAGGTTTTTATTTCGGTTTGTGTTTTCTGGGGAGAGGGGGGGGTTGAGGGGGTGAGATGTGGGGGTTTTGTTTGTTTGGTGTTTTTTAGGAAGAGTGAGCCATTCTGGCAATCTGATTTTTTATGGGGAGAACTGCTAAGAAACATAAACCACATAAGCTGCTGCAACATAGCCCAGTAGAAGAGTAAAACATAAGGATCAAAACCCACTCAGAACTCTTGAACTAGGAGTTTTAAAAGCTAATCCCAAGATGGACATGGCCTGAAGATGCCTCTACATCTTTTAAAACTGGTAAAGACTTTTAAGTACTTGTAAAAAGTAGCTCACTTTCATGATATGACACACCATTTACACATACATTATCTTATGGGGATAGGGCATTACGGCAATGACTCCAGGTAGTAGGAAAGGGAAGAAAATACTTTCAAAATTGACAGAGCATAATCAAGAGAAATGAGGGTAGTTTTATATCTTGAATGAGTCAAAAGTATCTTCCATCTTAACTTCTTTTTCCATCTTAACTTCTTTTTCCATCACGGACACAGAATGTAGTCTGCCAGTACATAAATAGAGCCAAAGAATCTGTTCAAAAGCACCTTTGAAAGTGTTGGGACAATATTCTGTTCATACGTATGTGGCTTCGACATTTTCCCTCTGAACATTTAAATTTACATACAGACTTATTAGCAGAAAGTTGAAGGGGGAAACAGTATAAGGCATGAAATTCAGGATGTTCTTAAAATTAAGTAATAAAAACTAATACCCAAAATGCTTAAGTCAATAATTCTTATTAATCAATTAAAATTTTAAAAAACTCACACCAAGTTTTCATTTTTCTTGGACAGAAAACTGTCAGCATGCAGTCATAACATTTAGCTGCTGAATTCTTTCATGCACAGATACTTGGACACAACTGAAGAGCAACAGAATTCAATATGGATGAATTCTTACAGATTTTGTTACCCCTCCCAAAGTAGTGATCGACAAAAGACCACCCAAATAATTTTTCTCCACTAAAGTAATGCACAAAGTTCCCGTGATAAGATGACTTTCACATGTTTATGTCCTCTCTCTCCTTTTGATGGGCTCTGCCTGAAATTACATAGCTGTTATTATTTTCATAATTTTGTAAGTACACAGGGGAAAGGATTGTTGTTTTGGGGTTTTTTATGCTTTTTGGTTTTTGCATTGGGTTGGGGGGGTTGTTAAATGCCAGCAGTATTGTGAATGCACTGTGCTGCTCAGAACATAATGAAAGTACCGCATGCTGCCCAAAATTGTATTGCTGATAGGCCTGTTCTGAGAAGAGGCACATTAAATAAGATTTAGTCTATCTAAAATGTGGTTGTTTTTTTTTTAAATTGTCTGTACTGTTCTACCAAATTGCTAAATACAAATAACCTCATTTACAAGAACTCCTACTTATTTGCCACAAGCCCCTCCAGAGTGAATGAAAGAGTTAAAATCAAAATGTTTCTTTAACTACTGAGCAGCTAGGTCCAAGCACAAGGTAACATATCCAGATTCAAGTTAAGAAGAAAGTTTAGGGATGAGGGCTAAGATACTACATAATGAAAAATATCTGTGACACCACATTAGAGGAGATCTCTGCCATTTGCTACAGCAAATCTATAGAAGGCAGAAATGTTCCCATAAAGTTCTACTGTTGTGAAGCAAACAATTCAAATCCATGAAAAAGCCACTCACCTATAACTAAGTCCCTGGCTGACAGCAGCAGTAATGGGTTGGTGAAAGCCATTCCATACAACCTGAATCTTGTTGTAGATATGTTTCTGCTGCCATAATCCAATAGCCAAATAAGACCACAACATAAACAGAAATATACAGGCCTACTATAGGCTATGATACGATTGTGACCCTGTTAAAAAAAAAAAAAAACACAAAACCACCAACATTTGTTTATTATTAGAAGAAAAAGTAATTTTTACTCTTCTCCTACAGACAGCTTCAGAACCAAAATTAATCACTGTTCATCAACTAATAATGTACTATCACCTCAGCATAACCTAAAGTTTTCTTCATAAAATCCTTAAAATCCTTGCAGTGAAACCAGTCTGTCTTTTTTTGTGGCTTTGATATAAGAAAGACACAACATTTAGATTAAGTTAGACTAAGCTATATTTACTCTTAGGCTCCGCTGTATTTTATGCTATGTTGCTTGCAGGACTAAATGCTAGAGAAGCTCTGAGTAGGCTTTGTAAGCAAGAGAGAATAAATCCATTTTAAAGAAAAAGCGATTTAAGTCTATTACTCAGATACTGCTCCTGCTGGGGGGTGGGGAAGGAATCTCTATTTGTGTGTTTATAAAAACACACAACCTCTTATGTAAAATAGTAAGAATTCCTTGCTGCAAAGGAATAATGCTTTTACATATTTTAGGACATATAAGGAATATTTTGTCTTGGCAATCTAGCACATGCACAACAGAATATAAACATATTGTGCAACACTAGCACATGAACATTTCCATGCCCAAACATTAATGCTTACTAGAGCATGGCATACTCAGCTTATTAGCATGAAAAAAATAAGGCAGTGTGCACACTAGGACAGCTGAATGATCTACAAGACTAGAATAAAACATCAAAGCTGTGTCAGTTCTTGCCAGCAGAGCAAATTACAACATGAAGAACACTTCTCAGTATAACTGCTCGAATAATAAAGATTCATCAAAAACCTAACATGGCATGGCTCCAGAGCAAAACCTAGGCTCAAAACAGGGAGGACATGATTTTCTAAATACAAAGAGTATGGCAGAGGGGAAACACATTATCAGTTGCATTCTCATACACCAAGGCAATTATAAGCCTTTCATGCCTTAGGAGAAGGCACATAAAAGAAATGCCAAAAAGACAAAACCAAAGTGATCATTTCTCTGTAGAAGCTCTGCATCTGCAAGGTTAGTACAGTAGCACGTGCCCATGACTTACATGTCGAGGGGAAGAAGAATCTGGCTGAACACTCTGAAACCAAAATGGAAAGAGGAAAGTTACCCAATCTACAGATAAGTGTGTTTACCTCCACACACACACAGTTTCTTGACTGAAGTTCTTTTAACAATATCTACAATTAATTTTACAATTGTCAAGCCACACTACAGCCTCTTTTACTGTTTTTTCAACAGTTATGAACTTAAATTCTAAATCTAATTTCCACCCCAATAGTCTAATCATAAAAATAAACAATCATTCTTAGATTACAAATATACCATTAACAATAGTCTAAAATATTCAATAATCTGATTAAAAATTTGCTTAGATATAATTGCTTCATATGAATGCATTGAGGTATAACCACTAAAAAAAAGTAAAACCCCAAAGCAATAAAATTTCAAGTTCTGTTTGTAGGCTGCTTTTAACCAGTGAGAATGTGTTCCTTTTTGGGAAAACAAGAAGTGCATGAGAACAATAAATAACGGGTTGTTTAACAAACATATGCAGAACCATTCTAGTGAAGTGACCTTGTATTACCATCTATCAAACTTTCCGTGAAGCTTAAGTTTACTCATTTCTTTATAAATGATAAACATGCATTTTTCCCTTAAAACTCTGACTAACCTGCAACACCCAACCAAAGTTATATCTATTGTTCGTAGAAAGCAAAGACAGAAATTAAAATACCTTCAACAGCGAGTACTGACAACTGGCTATTACCAGGCAGAACTGGAAGACCCAAATATCCTTGAAAAAGCCCTCTATAAGAAGTACAGAGCCCAGAAATGCAACTAGAATAGCTAGGATGACAGCTAATACATTTTCAAGGATCTCACGATTCCTGTATTAGAGGGAGAAAAAAAAAAGAAAAAAAAAGATAGAATTAAAAGCTAACTATGTCTAGAAAAAGCTGCAAGGGAACAGTTAGGGTCAGAAATTAACAAGAGTTATGCTGCCGGTAGCAAAGTAGTTAAGAATAGATCTGAACTTCCACAGACTATACTAGCACACTGTCCCTCAGCAAAGCTAAGAGCTACCAGGCTTTCAATGACAGCTGAAAGCAATTAGTATCTTATAGAACTGAACTTTAAACAGCAGATGATAACTTCAGCTGATAATTTCAGAAATAATTCAAATGTTTAACCAGAAGCATGATCCGTAACACAAATCTATATTCAAGGCCCATCCAAGATGATTACAAGCCTGTAAAAACCACAAGCATGACAGCTTATCTGTATATATGCTGTCATTCATGGTTTTGTAATGAAGAAACTAAAAATACTCTCACTTCAGTAAGATATGCCAAGTGGAATAAAGATAATTCCCTATGACATTCGTAGTGCTTAGGAACAGAATTAATAGTATTCCTCTCCAGACAGAATCACTACTCTATTGTTTATTTCAAGGAAGTTCATTACCAAAATACAAATACTCCACATATTCCAAAAGCTGGTAACCGAAGGTTCACCTTAATTTTATTCCACTAGGTAAACGCAGCAGGGACAAGAAGTTACTGTATTAGATGACTTCAGAAAAACGCTTTGAAACAGCAGGCAAATTCTCTCTATTTGCGTAAACACTAAGTACATGCCAGGTTCTAGACCCTTTCAATTACTTTTTGGACAAAACTATTTCCTAGCTTTAAAGATTAGCAATGAATGTCTTGTTTTGACCATTCAATTATCTTATTGCCCCACTCAGGCAAAGTGAGAGTTGGTTTCCTTTTCCTTTTGTAGATTGCTTGAGAACAAAGGAGAGTAGCCTTCACTGTTTTAGAAAAAATACACTTCGTATTATTCTTTCATCTTTCAGAATGCAGTAACTACGGACAATTCTCTAAGGATAGGTTTATCTGTATTACAGTTTAGTCACCATTTTTCAATCTTTGCTCTCCAAGGTCTAGTAACATACAAGGATCTCACCTATCAAATAAAGCCAGAAGAGTTAATCTATCAAAATTGATGCTAATCCAAAGCTTAGGCAGGATCCAAAAGCGATAGTACTGCTTGACTTTTTGAGCTGCTTCCTCTTGAGGTTGCATGTGGTCCTGAAGGTCAGGGCTCAGGTCAATATCTTGCTGCTCCAGCAGATCTGTATCCATTGTTAGCAGCCTGTTCAACCTGATCTGAGGAAGAGAAAGCTAAAAGAAAGTCAGTATTAACAAAAGCTTATTTTTATTGTATCACTGTATTCTACTGAAAACGGCTTTAAAGAAAATTGCTGGAATACTTTAGTTTCGCTTTTGAGAAGTTATATGTTAAGCACAGTCAGTTTGCAGGCTTCTACTTACTTTTCCTCTCCTTATCATGGCACATGAATAGCGCTAGCAGCAATGATAGTTTGCATACAACACAATCATTTGCCATTTTACCACATGCCTTATTTCAAACAAACAGGTCTTCCAAGCACATTATCCCATTTACTCTGAAAACTTCAAATTTGAAGACGAGTAAACTGATACATGAACAGGAATAACATACACTACAAGAATATTCCAATTATTAATTTAAATAAATTACAACACATTTCTTATAGTCAGCTAACCTGCATGCAAACCCATGCTTAATGGTTCTTTTTGCATGACAAAGCAACATATGCGTGCACCAGCGGTCAAATTCAAACTCACTGAATCCAGAATACACTCAGAAATGAGCTTAAAAAAAGCTCTGCCCTAATCAGCCGAGTACTATTTATGACTGACTGCATCTCTCACTTATTTTGTAGTTTGTCACTCTACAGTACTCCTGAAAATCGCAGTAATAGTAACAACCATAAAGGACATTTAAGGAGAGTACTTAATGTTAAAAAGTTACTACAGTGTGTATGTGTCATTCAATTCACTTTAAGTTTCATTAACAGGCCAAGAAACATCTTAATACACTGCCCTTTATTCTTAAATAATATCATAGTTAAAATGTCATTTAATGAAAAAACATCACAATTATTTAAGGCAAAGAGTAAAATTTCAATACTCATTTCACCTCTAAGTGTCAAAACAATAGGTTTTAGGGTTTAAAGGGGTCTTTTCCTACAATTATCTTTAAGTTTAACATTAGATTTCTCTTTTTATAAAATGTTTTTCATCACTCCTTAAATCATCAGTGTACTCTAACTATGTTCAGCCAGCTTTTCCTTCCTAGAAAAATACTAATGAAAACAACAAGCAGGAATACTCTCTTTCTGATGGCATTTCAAAAATACAAAACATACTATTTAAGATAAGCTATGTCAGAAAATAGGTCCTTTTCTTGACAACTTCTTAAAAACCTAGTTTCTTAAAAGGTAGAATCACCATAACATTCATGGCACTAATAATAAATTTCAGTGGAAATTTCCATTTAGGCACATGGACTAAGCTTTTACAGTCATGAGTTTGCCTTAAACAGAATCATTCCCTCCACTGGGACTACACAGGCAAACCAAAAGCACAGAAGAGGTTATGCAGCCTCTTTTCTAAAGGTTACATTTTCAAGGGGGGATGGTGGAAAGCAAAGAAAGTTCCTCTAGCAGACACGAGGTTAGAAGAGCACATTCTTGATCAAAAGTACAGTCAGTCAAATGGAGGTCTCTTGCTCCTCTGACAAATCCTAAAGCTGTATTTTATTTTCCTTCTTGATCAGGTCATTAAGTACTTTGATATACTTTCCTTTGGTTTGCTAACTTAAGAATCATGCACCATTTGCACTTTTTTCATGACACAGCAATATAAGACTTTAGAGTACAGGTATGTCTGGACTTGACAACAATATAAAAGGTTTAAGATCACAAACTACTTGCAATATGAAACATGGTAAGCTTCTGCCCTGTTTTCCCAGTCACTTCTTGCATATCAATTTAAATTTTGTACAGCAGATTCCAATGACAGATTTATAAATTCCTTTCAGGGAAATTATTGAAGTTTCTCTTGGTCAGAACACAATATTTATTCTTTCTGATGCTTGATAATCTTAGTAATAGACAGAAGGAAAACCTGTCCAAGTTGTACACATATCTCTGGAAACCTTTGGTATCTTAAAATATCCAATTTCCATGCAATTTTTTTTAATCGCTATGCAGAAAGGTTAATTTGTATGTATATACGAAGACACTGCAACAACAAATACTTTATCTTCACCTAAATCCAGACAAAATTCCTTCTTAGGAACAAAGAACTACCATATAGAACGATTAATCAGTGCTATAAAATTGGAAAGTCTTCTGATTTTTCACATGCTTTAAAAATAGATAAGAAAAACTTACTAGATCATGTGGATAAAAGCGAACTGAGGTAGAACTCGATACGTGAGAGTCCGTGTCACTATAAGAACAGGGAAAATACTTCAGATTATATACTACATTTTATTTCAACAGGTCACTCTAATTTTCTAGTGTCCCAAACTAATTTTAAATCCTCGTGAATTTTATCTAAATATCCTTAAGTTTTTCCTTCTGTTACTTATTATAAGTACAAGTAGCCGCTTAGTCTCATGTACTGTGGCACCTTCTGTAGCTCTACTAAACCAGGAGACTCTAATCTTACCCTTAATATAATTTTCTCAACACCCAGTCCCTACGTTGCATAACAAGGACTACAATAATAGTAATTATTCCACTTGAACAAACAAAGATGTTTTATAATCTGATAGCTACTGATATGTAAACACGCATCACATCTCTAGAGAAGTGCAGAGCCATCTGTGTGTTCACATGCAGTTTCCGTTAATTCTATACTGTTTTTATCAAGGTCCCAAAACTGCCACAAAGAGTACATACTTAACACAAGTGTACTGAGTACTTAATCTTAAATTGCTTTTCAAAAACTTAAATTTACACAAACTCAAACCTCTGGTAAGAAGAGCAAAATTACTTCTCAATTTCCATTCATTAGAGATGAGGAGAAATTTCTCTTACTGTATGAGAGTCCATATCCAACCATTGCTTTTTTCCCCCAATTTTGGATAGCTTTTGGATGTTTGTTTTCCATGTAAATCACATGGTTGTAAGAGTTGTATCAAATTTATGCAACTTTCCTTCAGTTCCTTGCCTTAAGATAAAAACATTCTTTGTTATCAATTTTACTTTATTGAAACTCAAGTATTTCTAAAGCTGAGATCTGATTATCTGATGTTTCTTCCACTAGGACATAACAGCAGCCATCAGCAAAGCCATTGCATTTGGAACATGCAAGCAGTAGAGGCAGGCATCGGCAGCTTTGTGCAAGGAATACAGAACTTTCTGTCGAAGTTCAATTCTACAAAAAGCACTTGCATACTCTCACTAGAAAGATTTGAAGATGGGAGGTTTTATACTCATTACTGCATAATTCCAATAGCTATTCCACCTACTCATCGTGGGAATTATCATATTCAGCATGATGCAATAGCGTCAGAGCAGTGCTACAGTGAAGTGGATTGGGGGCAGGCGGGGAGTCACAGGATGTTTTGGGTTGTTTTTCTTTCTTCTGCCTCCTATCCCTTCAGACAAAGAAAGGGCATCTTTCCAACAGCAGATGAACTTTCCAGTATGTAGCTGGCTATTTCAACTGCAAGTCAAATTTTAACCTCAGGCATGTTAACACTTCCATGTATTGTTTCATGTCATCTATGAACTTGAGAACAAATTTATCAGTTTACAATTGCTTCACATTTGGAAGTTCAATAGCCATTATGGTCAACAGCCACCTACTTGCCCAAAACACGGGTTAAATCCTTTAACAAAACTTTCTATAAGCCAATCAAAAATGCATTTTTCAAGTTCTCAGTTTGGAAATGTATTGCTTAAGCTAATAGTAGTCTTCATTTTCTGCAATTTATTTAGGTGGAGAAGATTATTTATACAGTTAATGTCACCTTCTAGTAAAAATCACTTAGGTTGCAAAAGTATATGGATAATATTTTGTATTGATTTTTAGCAGTCCATACTAAATAACCTTCTAAGATTAAAATCAAATATTTGGTTGCAGTAAGACAAGAATCATCACTCTTGACTGGCCTTCACACACACCAGATGTTGGATGCTCTTCTTGCAGCTGGCTCAAAGTTCACAAGTGACATGTCGCAGCCCCCTGTCTCGTAGAGCGTAGAACTGAACTTACCTATTAAAGAAAAGGTCAAAAGCAGGTCAAAATTTCCTAATGTTTCATCCCACTGGCAGCAGTTCCTATTCATTAACTTACTACTGAGATGAATTTAGACATGTAAATTTACATCAGTGTCAAAATATAAAATGTGATTACACATAAATGCATCACCAGTGCAGACAAGACATGAGCTACTCTTTCATACCATTTTACATAACATATATACTGTAACTGCATTACTGAATTAAAGAGTTTGTATTTACATGATGTCACCATTCACAAAACAGAAGCCTAGTGTAAGCCTTTCTTTCCCCTTAGAGAACATGACCAACTTGTGATGACTAGCTTCTTCAGTTCCTCCCCACCCCCAGTAAACAGTAAATCATTAGCTACTAGCATTTAAGAACCATGACATTTAGCTACAACAGAGATAATCTGAATAAAATTCTTTCGAGAAGCCCATCTCTATTTGAAAAGAAACACAAAGACTGAAAGAAGTGCCCAGAGATGCTTCATAAGTAGAAAATAAAAAAGGAATGTGAGGCAGAGATTTATTCTACAAGCCAGAAGCAAATGCTTCAGTGTAAGAACAGAAGATTGCAAACTAACTTCTGAGATAAACCATTTGGACTTACTTCCAAAATACATAATTTTCAAAAGTAGCCAAAGGCTATAACTCAAATGATAAATTACCTTATTCACAATATGATGTTTTTACAGTGCCCTTCTCCCAAAACAGTCTGATCAGGGAGATAAAATAACTTCCCCTGAAGGCCAGGTTCAATGTATTTCAGCTCTGAATACACAGAGCCAATTTTGATACTGTGAGTTCATAGGAAATGTTCTGCCAACTCTTCCATCTCTTTTAGCTTGAAACACTTCTCAAGCCATGACGCAAAGCATGAAATATTCTAAGATCACCTTATACAAAATAAAAAATCCCACTCTGGAGCATCTGAAGAAAAACTGTGTACACCTCTCAGCTGTGTGTCTTGCAGCTCTTCCTTTTGCTGATAGAGGATAACAAGCAGCCCCTGGAGGAACACCTAACAAGATCAGAGCTTCCAGTCTTTACCCTCTCTGTGAGAACATAATCTGCTTCTGATACAGTGGGTTTTGATTACTGTTTTTTTAACACACTCTGATCCTGTTCCTGCTTCTCTCTTCAGACCACAGACAATTATGTTTGACTTAGAAGTGTTTGAATCTTAGCACGTTAAAAACCTCAAACTAGATTATTAAAACCAGTGAAACAAAGCAAAAATACTGGTATATTGAAAGTTACCTTCATAAAGCTTTCTAAGCTTTCTACCCTCAGAGGGAGCACTTCAGAAAAAACAGCAGCCATGCTCAGACCAACCATTCTGATAAGACAGTTTGCCACATAGTTCACGAGCCACATACAGCGTGTGTCAGAGTTCAGTAACACAACAGCTCTCTCTCCATATCCAATTACTTCTGCTATAGGCATAAGTACAAAGTTCACTTATTAGGGTTTTTTTCTCAATAGCTAAGAGTTTAATTAAGTACTTCAGGTAATTATCTTTTGGTTTTTAACGGGTAGTGAACAGTTGATACTGACGCTTAAAATTTAAACTAGTGCAAGATATGAGTAATCTTCCCACAACTGATAAAAAACCTTCGCTATGTGGGTTTTTTTCTTAACTGCATGAGTAAAAAAAAAATTTCAACAGCAAACATGGAAATATTGGATAATACACTTCAGATTCTACTCAGGACACTAATGTGCATAAATTATTACAGAAAAAACTCCTGAGGAATCAGCCCTTAAAAGAAACAAGGAAACTTGGGTAATTTCTTCATGTTTCTACATTACTGAATAGAGATCCTGGAAATTAAACTTTCTAACTTTTGAATTAATGAAATCCTGGTAACAGAACTTAGAATATACTACTTGGTCATGTAACTTCCCAATCTCTTGGGTTGAGATAACGCATCAGATATATTTATTTAAGAAGAAGTTTACGGAACTGTTACACTCATGAATATCTACAGTTCCCTCTCATGCAACTCATCTTTGAATCTGTCAAAATTTACTGCATTTATATTGTTGCTGTAAGTACTGCATTGCTGTGGTGCGATGTAACAAACCTGGTAAACAGAGAGGTATCAAACAAATAGAACACTTAGTTCCAATTGTTTATACACAAACTACAAAATGGACTCAAGTTATGCCATACTTGCAACTTATCCACCTAGGCTTCCCACTGAAAGTTAGCTCCCTGGCAAGCAAAGGACAGCATCTCATTAAAACAAAGTTGTCTGCCCATTTTTTTCTTTTGGTTTTTGTTTTGTTGGGGTTTTTTGTTGTTCTTTTAAATAAAAGGGCTTTTCAGATAAGCCTCAACTCACGTGAGGCAGAAAACTTGACAGGACTGTTCATCACTGTTGAGGACACAAACTATAAACTGGGACCGGAGATAACATGTCTAAGCTCCAAAGTCCTACAATGAATACTTTTTAAGCTTTATGAGACAGGAATAGCTTCCTCACAGTACACTCAAACTCTAATGAAGAATTTCAGCACCCACAAGATTCAATTCATAAGGATATACCTATCATTTTTATTTACCCTAGTGGCTTTCTCTCCCTCCCATTCCTACGTTTCCCGCAGCACTCTCTGAAATATTTTTAATAGCATCACACTGAATAAGCTTAAGAAAATATCTTCTTTATCTAAAACCTGTAGTTTTATCAAGTTGTGAACAAATAGGAGACTCCATGTTTGTTTTACCAATCAAGAAATGCATTCAACAGTGCGTTTGCCCACTCAACAGAAATGTTTGTAACTTCTGCACACATACACACACACAAAAGGGAGAGCTGTAAGTTCTTTGCAAATCCAAGTCACCCAAAACTATTCTATTTGGACCAGGTTACAAAAAAACAAAACCAAGTCACTGATACTCAAGCACACAGATCCAAGATGCATCTTCGTTCTGACACGAAAAGATGAATGTACTTCCTTTGAAAAAGGTTTCCTTGTTCCAAAAGACAAAAATATCTCATCACCACATACAGAGACAACCACGTAACAGTTCACACGGTACGAACTGGCGTTCCCACAGTTAAGGGCATCAGTGAAAGCAACAGGCTGATGAGTTTACACAGATGAAACTCGGAAGACTTAAGTGGCTCAGGATCCAACTAAAATGGTGCTCTGATGGTTTCCTCAGCTAAGTTATTTTCAGTTTATTTCCCAGTTTCACAACTAATAAATATTACTTTGTTTCAAATCTCTCAGACTAGTTCAGAATGTTACAAACACTTATTGACATGTTAAATCAAGACACATTCATCTACTGCTTCAGTCAGTATTTTTTAAATCCTAGTCAGCAAAACCAAAGCCATCAGCATTTGAATACTTTGTAGAGTGCTAAGAGCTTTATTTCCAAAAATCAAAATTTTATCTTTATCTATGATATGAAGACTTACATGTTTTCAATTAGAACACTTCAAAGCAGTTCGTTTTTAGCTCCTATATGAAGTTTCTCAAAAGAATAACTTACCTATCATGCTGAATTCCACACACTACAACAGGGATATTTTCCATAAGAAAAATGAGAAATTAATATTTATTTTCTACCTGTACCTTTGAAAATGCTTCCACGTCCATCCCAAATAAATTACATCTATTTCATTATAAAAAGGTACTGAGGAACTGCTTCTAAATGGTTTTTTAATCAAGTAAGTAATCTGTGTATACATTTTTCTTTAGAGAAAAGTTTTGATATTCAAGACCATCCAACTGCCTTCATAAATTAAAATACTTCAGTAAATATGAAAGATTATCGCTTGCATATAAATGATACAACCGGAAGTGCAGCATAGAACCAGAATTGTCTTGTAAAGCTCCAGGTGACTTGTCCTCTTTAAGTGCAAAAGCAATATACCTGAAGAAAAAAAAAAGTCATCTAGCCAAGGACAAGGGACTGTTATTTTTGTTATTTTACCCCACTTTCAGAAACTGGGCATCTGTTCTGAACTCAGTACTTTGATTCCTACCTACTTCACAAATTCTAATTTAAATTTAATCAGCCTTCACTGCAAGGACTGAAAAATCCCACTCATCACCTACATGTCTCAAGAATCAGATATTACAGAGAACAAAAAGCATTAGTATTGTCACACTGTGCTCTGAAAACGGTCATTCACCTAAGTCACGGCATGTGTTTTGTTGCTTTCTGGATTCGTATTATATTAATCCTGCCTATAATCATGGCATTTGGTTTGCCAACTTTCCTTTCTGTCCTGCATTCCTTTTATGATTTACTTCATGTTTACTGCTCCACATCAAACTCCTTTCAAGTTCCTTACCTCTCAACCCTCAAGAAACAACAACATAATTGATAAAAATCTTCCTACTTTGAATCTGGAAGACTGAAGATAATGACTCAAAGCATCTTTCCTTACTCTCAGGGCAATGCCCAGTTAAAGACAACTGTATAGTCAGCAGATTGGGTGTAGGATAGGTATAATACTGCAAGGTTCATCCTTTGTAAAATAAGCCACCAGAATTCAAGGTAACAGACAAGAAACTTTAAAGTAAACAAAACCAAAAATTGTGTGTCTTGTTAAGAGCTGCAGCTTGACATCAACACATAAATGGAAAAAATGAAGAACTAGATACTCCATTAGTAAAGAAAAACAGGAGCCCTAAATGTGAGGGCTTTTAAAGTAAATTAGCACATGCCCTGCTTGCCTTTCCAAGAGAATGTGAATTAAGAAAAAGAACTCATATATGCACTGTACAGAGATATATAACCCCATCTGCTACATTTGTCACCCATGTTTCCAGTTGCTATAAACCAGGTTTTGTTTCCATGTATTTCCCCAGTCTCTATTTTCAGTATTTTTCCTGCCCTGGGCAGTCACAGTGATTTCCACAGTGACAAAGAAGTAGTCATATCTCCTGCATTGTTTCAATTTTTATTCTGATGCTGTTCAAGGAAAAAACAAACTACAACCTTTCCCCACCCCCAAACCATAAACAACCTAAAGTAAAGTAACAGGGTCATCTTTCACTGTAAGGTAGCTTGGGATAATAGAGCAAAACCTTACTCATAAGGGAAACAGAAGTAATGTTACCTCATCCTTGAATGACTAATAAAAACAAACCCAAAATACAAACAAACCATGTATCAGTTAAAATACTTTCCCTTCTTGTCAGGTCTGATAAAGGAATCATACACACAAAAGCTTGCATCATTCTGCCAATTATTTTACTCTTAACAAAGGAAAGTACTTGTCCCACAAAGCCTGCTACACAAACTAGAAAATTTGATTTTCCTTAAATAATATAAAACAGATCCTGCCTAGAATACCTGCTTTCCCTCAAAGGTTTCTAAACAGACGCTCAGTGTTTCAGAACAAGGAAAAAAATCCCTATTATACATCAGATTTTTACCTAGCACATCATGGAAGTTTTGTGCATCCCAGAGACAACTGTGATGTCCCACGTTAAGTGTAAGCACAGTACAGGCAAAGTTTCAGAAGAATTGAGCCATATAAATTTCTGAAGCCTTCAATACACACCAAGTGTGATGAATATGCCTTTTTAGAGAGCGTGAATACCATGTTGAATTTCTTAAATGGTCCACTTTGATTTCTGCTATAGCATAGGAATATAAGTTCTTAAAGAACTTAGACTTACACAGATTGTGTATTATTTCTCAAATTCTATAAAACTTGACTATTATTTTGGGTAAGATGAACTAAATCCTTCAAATAATGATGGTTTCAAGAACATATTTCAATGTTAACCTTGGACAGATATAACCAGTATCCCTGAATTCCAGAGTTATATTCCAATATTTTTTCAAACAAGAAAAAAGAGTCCTAATCAAACAAAGAAATCTGCAGTTTCATGTGATAAGCTTTCCTACTTCAGAGACACATACAAGCACTAAGAAATCTCAATCTTTTTTATCTAGTCACTAGTAAAGCAAGAGAATCTAAAACGAGGTAACTAGATTGTGTGTATTTAGTACATCTGTAGTTACTTTTTATAAAACATCCCAGGAGGACAGGGTTGTTTTCAGTTTTGTTTGAATTCAGTTTTTCCTTATATTGAAGCTAAATGATGCAGAAGAAGGAAGACTTAGTCAAACTCACATTTAAAGGGTTGCCATACACTGGAAACTCTTGAAGTTTCCCCACTAGTGGGGTAAGATGGCAATTCACTTATCTTTTAGTACTGGGTTGCAGTAAGGTCTGAAACAAGTGTTTTGTCGGTGTTCTGAACAAACGTGTACTTTTAGGTTATTACAGCTGACAGCTGCTCAAAATTCTGTCACTAATAATTGTCAGTTATAGATGCCTATTTTAATAATTCCAGGAAGAGTTACATATTAATGCTGAAGACATAAGTAATTCAGGCCATGTACAGATAGATGCAGAGATCCCTGACAAGAATTTTTCCACATCTGCCCCTGCATTACTGTGTGGCAAGAGATAAGTCACTTATTAGGACCATCCCAACTTCCTTCTCCCTAGCAATTTTATTAGCTGTATAGAAGTTAATTAAGAAGTTAATGGTTAATACTACATAAAATGGACCATGAAGAACTAAGAGGCACTATAAAGCTCTGTAAAATGATGACATTTGATATAAGAAAGACTCCAGATTTTCTTCCAATATGAAGCTTCTAAATTAAGGTGTGTATGAAAAGCAAAGCACTTATTTACATGAGCATTTCTTTTCTGAACAGCAGCTACGCAACACTCATCTAAAAAAAACAAGATCAAGAATTCCTAGGGACCATAATAAGTAGTTTTTTCAGGAACCAGAAGATCCCCAAAGTCTCAATCTCTGCTCAACTGCCTGCAACACTGCAAGAAAAAAGTTATTTATTATTCGTTTTACATTATTCAAGTCAAGAAAGCTCTCACAACATCATTACTTGTATCTATGCATCCTTAGAGATTTCCCATCATGCATTTCTTAGAGAAAGTGCCTGGAAAAGCGACTGACAAAGGCAAGTAATTGATGACCGATATGACCTTCCTAGAAACACACCTACAAGATTCAGAAACAAAGCTCAGGTTAACTGATTTCCACCACATTATTACCAACAAATCTGCGGTATTAAAACTTCCATGTCACCAAGGTTACATAAGGCCTGCATACCAAGTTCATCGTGCAAACTGCTACCGCCTACAGCAGATGCAGTGGCATGTGATGCTTCTAAGTGGACACTCCCATTTCTCACCAGCAAGGAGGCGCTAGCGCCGGGCACAGCTGCCTGGGAAGGGGGGCGGGACTGCACTCTGACCTGGGAGGAGGACTGCTGGCCTTGCTGACCATCTTGAAGGCTACGAGAAAACACGCATTGGGGACATATTACCAGGAAGAAGTGAAAAATAGCTAGAAGTGAAGCAAAACAAGATTTTTCAGCTTAAAGAGGAAAATCTTGAAAAAGTATAGCATTAAGCAGCCAATTATTAGGGTTAAAGTAACCCATATGTTCTGAATATTTGGACACTAGTTACAATCTAGAGATACCGTTCCTATCAACTTCTTAGAAGAAGCATTGCTTTCTAACATCTCCCCAAGTCACTTACAAGTATATTCTTATAAGTCTTAATTTATTACTGGTGGTTAATCTACAATTAGGTCTCAATTAGTCTACAATTAGGTCTCACCTGAGGTATCACCTACACATAGTAGTGACTATTCCAGTCTACTCGCAATAGCTGGGGTCCTTTTTGCTTACTGAGGTATCACTTGATCAGCTGTTTAACTAGCTGTTTGGGGTCTTTATAAGTCACAGTGACATCATCTTTCTTGTTATTAATTTGCACTCTAACTAGAAAATGCCTTTAAGCACTGTTAGCAGCCACGCACTATCACGGACCTTGCAGATAATTCAAGTTATATGTTTGGATCCAGAATTTTTTTGAACATATTAAGACTACCTATAACAAGTTATTAATTAGCAAAAGTTTTAAGTCTATTTTGAAGTTATTTTGAGAGTACAGGAAAAGCTTTATTACTCACCAAAACACAAGTTTTAAAAGTTAACTTGGGCTTCAGAGAAATTTGTACCTTTATAGCCATAAGCAGACAATGCTTGAAAATGTTAATTCTCCTCTTCACAGCCTTCTCATTGCAAAACTATTTTATAAAGCTATTTAACGAGTCAGGTTTTTTCACAGCTTGTTTAATATTAAACATTTAATACTAGACATGGCAAAGTGTCAGAGTACATGATGTTTACAGTTGATATCCCATCTTTGCAAGAGCAGTGTTTTCTTTGTCGTTCATTTTGTGAACTTAAAGAAATTACATATCGCAGTCATTAGCTGTGAAATTATTTTAGACATGAAAAAAGATTTTGTATTTTAAAGATTGTGGAAAATATCTTAAACACTCTCTTTTGAAAAACAATCCGTACCACCTGTTGCTTTTAACACTTCACTGTTTACAGTGTGATACTACAGTTGGCAAATGAGGCAACTAAAAAAAACAAGATCTTACTAAGAGTTGAGGGGCTATATCTGATGTACTTGCTTTTAACAATATTTTCTAGAACATCTACTTTTCAGTTCTTTTGTTAGAGCATCACTGGAAAACAAAATATAGATATAAGAAGAGGTATTAAGAAAAGCTCATGCAAAATAATGCAGACATGCACACAGCTCGTGAGGAAAAGAACTGCAACTCATTAATTTATCATATTCTAACATATTTTAATCTGAAATTTAAATTCAGTGTTTTGCTGCTGTACACAAGGCTTTCAGTGAGCTATGCAGCAAAAAAAGCCCTAAGGAAGCTCTTAGATGTGTCAGCCTTCATTGTCACCCTTAAGTATTATCAGTAACACCAAAACAATGCTAAACAATACTGCTTTCCCTTGATTAGCAGGTACATATCAAAAGGTATATACACAGCTGCTCTTTGAGTAGTTATCCATATCTATTACAACTAAAAATTCCCACCAAAATATCGATGTCTGCTGATTATACAGATATGCAATAAATGTGTTTATTCTCCCCCTAATTAATAAGAATAAAATTCTGCTTCAGACAGTCATTTACACACATGCATACACCATTGACTGCATGGGATGTCAATGCATACTTATTTTTAAAGTGCCCAAAACACTGTTGGCATTTAGGCAGGACAAAAGCAGGGGTGGATGGTGGTTTTATGGTGGGCTTTGGGTTTCTCTTGGTTTTTAATTTACCAGGTAAAGTACTCTTTTGTCTAATTTAGCATGAAACCAGCAGAACTTACTAGACCAGGTTTTATTTGTTTGTCCTTGCCAAAGACACACATATATAATGCCATTGTCTCTTTTACTAAACATTCCATAGAGGAAGCGAAAAGAAATTGCAAGAATGGAATGAAAATTTAAAAAAAAAAAAAAATCACATTTAGCTTAACAGGTTCTAGGGAACATCTCCACAACATCCAATTTTAAGACAGAGTTAGAAGATTGGAGATTAAAGTTTTGTTGGCAAGAATAAGAAAGAAGTAACATCAGGGCAACTAAAGATTAGTAAATCTAATACTCTTAGAAGTTTAATATCTGAAGTCATATGGATCAGCAATAACAGGAACTAGACTGAGGCAGCTCACCAACAGCATATACGCCAGTACAGTTGCAGTGATATTTTGAAAACATCTTGGTGGTAAAGGGCTAAAAACATCTCCATTTCTTCACTTATGTAGGATTTTTTTTTTAAATCTTTTTAAGGGTTTTCTTCTTCCAGCAACACAGAGAATTTACACTAAAATTAAGCTACTCATATAAAGTTTTATTACAGACTATTCATCTAGAAATCAGAACAGTAATACATTTTATCAGATATATTCCACAGTTGATAGCTGAAATGGAATTTTGTCAACAAATCTGAAAGCACTTTGGTGTTTGGTTGAACTAAGGCAATTTAACTCCACTCCAAGGAACAGTCATTAATCATTACAACCAATGCTTTGAGCAAAGTAACTTCACTAAATATTAATTCTGAATATATTTATAATACAAGTATTTTTGATAATGTGTGTCATTATGTTAGAGAGAGTACAGAGCTGTTTTCTTTTTTTTTCTTTAGAATGGAACAAGTTTAGGTAACTGGAAGATGCTTAGAGGAAATATAAGGCTAGAATATTCAATGTTTTTTCTGCCCTTGAACATCTTGTCTGATTGAAAAGTTACTTCCATCAACTTCAGTTTTCTCATAATCTCTCACTGAAGTTGAGCTTAAGCCATAGGAACCTTAATGACTGAACTAGCATGGGAAAACGAGGCAGCTGTCAACCATAGTCTAAACCAGAATCCCTTACTCTCCCTATTTATACCTATTTAAGAGAAAGAAAACACTGATTTCCGACTAATACACAGTTAAGGAGCTTTGATTAGTCTGCACAGCCTCTTAGGAGGCAATACACAAAACTATATTGCCCTCTCTTATAAAAAAAAGGAGAAAAAAATCAGATGCAAGTGAAGGCAACTAGGTAAAGCAAAAGTGATCTGAGAAAATGCAAAGTTTTATCATCCTTCACTACGAAGTAAATCACCAACTTAAAGTTGAACAAGTTACATTCAGCAAGACCAAAAGCTTAACAAAAAAAACCTGCAATTATGTGATTACTGCTACATGCTGCACTAGCTACTGAAAACACGTCTAACTGGTTTCAGGCCTTGATATGGCAGAAGTCAATCCTCCTGTACAATTTTTAGGTACCATTCTTAAAATCTCCCTGCCTGAGGAAAATTTACAAGGTTAGTCCTTGATTATTTCAGTGGTGTAACAAAGATGGCACAATTTCTCTGCCACCCTCTATTGTAAAGCATTTTCTTTTTATTTGCTCTGTTTCTATAGCTTTTTCTAGCTCAAAAAATTACAGAAATATTCCCAAAACACAAAAGCAGACTGCTTCTATTATTAAAAGACAGCTTAGCATACAAAGAAAGATCATTACGAATATACAACATATACAAGTATTCCTACCTATTTATCATATAACTGAAGGAAGAATTATTTTGATATGTATGGGGGGAGTTCCTTCTTCTGCTCACCAGATTCTCCAATACTATAGGCAACCAAGAGATTCAAAGATTTAAAAAGCAAGTTTAAAAACTTATTGTGGTTGCTGTTTCTACTGTTCAGGCTGACAGCTCAAACAGAGCTGCTGTATGTAACATCACTAGGCTCAGCACTGAAAGCAAATGGGCCAGTGAAGGTTAGGGACTCCTGGGATACATGTATACAGTACAGCTTTAAACATTGCCAAGACATGTAAACTGCCACATAATTAGATCTAATACTAAGCAATACTGTGCATTCTATTCACTTCATTATTTCTCTTTTGCTGTAAAAAGCTGCAGGGTATTATTCAAAAGGGTTTGCCTGTATTTTAGATTGGGAGCTTCTGTATGACTCAGCTCTTTATAAAGTTCTGTCATTTTGCTATTATGTTTCTCTCTCACTATCTAAGGATGTGAAAACCATACTACCAGGCCCTAATGGTTACTTTCTCAAAGGAAAGGAAAACAAAATGGGGAGTGGTGAATATTATTTTCTTTGGTTTTTCTCCTTGATTGAAAGTAAAAGTTTTTAAAATTTTTGATAAAAAAACCACTGAGTCTAAGTTTGTTAGCATTAGTTAACTTTTCTATCAATCTGAAAACACCTATAACATGTTAGAGACTGGCTATCCTGACCGTTTTTTAAATAGTGCCACATATACATGCACAATTCAACAAGCCCACAGTGACATGCAGTGACAGCTCAAGGAAGTTATGGTGGGGAAGGAAGTAAAAAGTGCTTTTCTGGCAACACTGGTGGGTGTGGGGAAGTGGTCTGCTGCATGCATGCTAAATATGGTGGAACATTTAGATACCCTACCTGAGGGGTGATCCGATGAGCAATGTAGGAGGGGTAGGGTTACTCCCTGCATTGTGCCGGCGTCGTACTGCCTGACGCCTAAATGTGCTGCGCTCACGACGAAATGTGACAGCCTCCTCGCTGGCTTGTGCTGCTGCATCAAGACAGACTTTAGGTCAAATCAGAACCCATCCTAGTTACGTACACAGTAACTTAAGACTGCTTTCTTCCCGCTGACCCTCCCCAAGTTAATGAACGTGACTTGCAACAACAAATCTAGCTTATGCCCTGACTGTTCAAATAACCTGCCTTAAGACAGGATCTCAACACACAGTTATTAGCAAAAATCTGGGTGCTTGGGGGTTGTTCTTGCATATATAGATTCCTTTTTTTTTTTACCCCCAGATCCAAATAGCCAGGTTGTAAAACAAGTTGGATATCCCAAGTCTCTTCCATTTTCACAGGGCAGGAAGAGACAAGACTGATCTCACCCTTTATCTCATTTAACAAATAATTAAGGAGAAGTCTAAAAGACAACCTAGCAAAGTTGTCATCATCTTCTCAATTTTATAACTTCTGCCAAACAGGTAGGGCGGAGGTTAACCTCATCACGACTCTTTCAGGAGACAAAGAGTCACTTTTTTTTCCTGGTAAGCAGCAAGGGATACATTTTGCTCATTCTACACTAGTTACAATATAATTTACAGAAGAGGGTTGAGAATAAGTGAAAGAATAACTTCTTTGTAAGGATTGATGGTTTTGCTATTTCAACTACCCAAACAAAAGGGTTGGTTCACTAATAAAGCAACATCGTAAAAAACAGTCAAGGGATTCAAATATTTATCCACATATTATCCCCTAAAATCCACCTGTGCTCCTTAAGCTTCACAGTCTGAACAATTTCAAACTTGGACTGCTTCATGGTGGGCCTACAACCCAAGAGTCTTCCTCCTGAGCCAAGGAAGCTCCTGGCCAATTTGAATGCAGAGTACTAGAGAGTATAAATGAACAGGCCACAGAGAAAATAGGGTTTGCCAGGCAAGTGAAGGAGGAGAATAAAAAACTGCCATGAAGTCAATGCAAGAGAAGAATCACAATACTGACAGCGAAGTCACAACTTGGTAGACAAGTTACTAGCTACTAGAGTGAGAAAACCAAGAATTGTGTCAAACCAAAAAAAACCCACAAAAAAACAAAACCACAAAAAAACAACACAGAAAGCAAGGCTTTTTTTGATGGCAGAAAGATCACAGGCACAATAGCCCATTTTCACTTCAGCACAGTTCAGATTACAACACGGCTGTCATAAAACTTTCAAAACTTACTAGCAAATATTCTAATGCTGGTCTACAGGGAGTAGCAACCTATAGCAACCTGCTTCTGCTGTGTATTACTGCCATAGCTGAGGCAATAAAGACTGCAGGGAACAAGAGTCTAAGTCCATCCATGAACCACAAGTTACTAAGAGAATACTATAAATAAAGCTTCAATCTGCAGCTTGCTTTAAAAGCGAAGAAGTTACATGAAGAGATATACTTTAACACCAATATTCAAGTTTACAAGCATTTCATTACCAAAACACCAAAAGTTAAGGGCATCCTTAATGAGGTCCTTTCTTGTATTTTTAGGAAAACTGTGGGATTTGCTCATTTTCTCCTCATTCCTCCACAACTGTTTTACAATTCTAGGCACAAATAGACTATACTTCTTTTTAAGTGTATTTTAGCAAGAATTCAATAAATTTCTCTTGTGGTTTAATATACAGCTTCAGTTTAATACACTGCCTAATTTCTTCAAGGATTTCTTTACAGCTCTCACACTTGAAGTACAAAGCAAGTAAAACACACTAAACAAGACAGTATGAATCCTGAGACACTAGGTCAAAATTGCCCACCAATTGTGGGTGTCTATTTGTGAAACTTATTTTTTCTCGTATACACATCAGCATACAAAAATTCATATTCACAACACAGCTTTCACTGACTTCGGATGCAAAAGCAATTCCGGTAATCAGGTCATAGTAATCACCATGAAATAAAGAACAGTGACTAGTCTTAACTGAAATGTAAATATGTGAATTACTATTAAGATGGTAAACATCAGCATTACATCTGAATTACCATTTGCAACTACTTAGCAAAAGCAGCATTCAAGTGTAATTCTTCAAGGCAGCATACTTAACACTGACAACATCTGGTTTCCTTTCCATGCCCTTTATCCAGCAAACATAACCTTCCTCAATAACTGAAGCCCAGACTATAAAAACACAAGAAGTCCTTCCTACACGGCTCCAGTTTATCACTAAACCAAGTCCACCTCAAGGACTGACAGAGGCAGTGTCCTGTGGGAAAAATACAAATATAAACATGTTCAGAAAAAAAACCCCTCATATGTACTTGGGGATTAAATTCAATACTGCACAGGCAAATAGCTTTGGCATTTTTCAACTTTTTATTATTTCACTTTAACCTTTAAAAGTCAAAGTAGATTTTGATGTAGCTTTCTACCTAACGTACCAAGAGATTTTTGATTTATCTTTAAACTTTTGTTCAGTGCACATCTTCTTTATGCATTCTTCCTGAATGTAGGTGGTGACATCCAGGATCACTAAGCAAGTCTGAAAGTTCTTTGGAAAACACTGCAGGGCTTTTCAGACCAACTACCTCCAAGTCTGCTAACATTATGCAACATCAAGAAGCTACATGTTGAAACCATGACTAAGAAAGTGAAGGGAAAAAAAAAAAAGCTAGCTGAGCAGAGATGATTAGTTTGAAGTGTGGAAAGTCAAACCAAGCAAAATTGAGGTTTGGTTGTGGTTTTGTTTTGTTTGTTGGGTGGGTTTTGTTTGATTGGTTTTGTGGAGAGCTTTTTGGTGTTGTGGGTTTTTTTAATATCATTTTAAAGAACACACACAATTAAAATAATATATACTGGTACGGAAAGTTACCTATGTTAATTTGTATTATTTGTGTTTCTACTTGCCTTAATAAGAAGGAACAGTGCAACTGCTTGTGAGTTCACTAGTAGAAAGTATGATGAAGTTCCTAAATTACCCTCTACCATTATCTGAGAGCAGCTTAATCATGAAGGAAATTACTCTGTTTTAAAATAAATAAGCTTCCTTTAATATTTACAATCCGATATACACACTTGTCCAATACTGCTACTTTCAACAACTTACTCTAGTCTTCAGAAAGGTAACATCCAACATCTACACTCATGTACAAAATCTACATGTAACAGGAAGAGATAACATAGGTTATAGTTTTAAAGTTCCTGTTTACTTAAATTATACCAGTAGAGGAAGACAAGCTTTTCAGCTTACAGTGTGTTTGTTAAAATGTACTTTATTTTTGTGTTATTCTACACTTCTCTGCTGAAACACTACACTTAATTCATGTCAAAACTTAAGTATACATTTCCTCTACATGTTGTCATGTGAGTCCCCAACACTATCTGTTCTCAAGAACAGAAAAATCAAGTTTGCAGATCAGATTTGAAGTTCAAAGTGCATGAGTTTGAAATGCAAACCTACATACTACAGATCAATAAAATAAGAGGTGGAGACCTAATAACAACTTTGTAGCAAACTTAACCCCTCACACACCTATTCCCAACTATAATATATCTAATTTCAAAGAGGATATAACTTGACTTTTGTATTTGTTAATGAATATGCATTTGCATGCAAATTGCACTAAAATTAATACTTCTGACTGGAAAAAAGCCAAATTAGCAGTTACTTACTTAAAAATTTATGAGGGTATTGTTATGTCATCAGTCACTTGGAATGATACTAAAGTTTTTGACTTAAACGTCTGCAGTTCCTCAAAATTTTAAACAGAACTGAAAACTCATAGTTTTACACTACAGCTATATCTGTTGTATAATGCCACTAGCTTTAAGAAACAAAGTACAAATATTTTCTTTCAAAGGGGACCATTTATACAAACAAGCCAAAACATTTGCAACATCTCCCTGCACCTATTTACCAATGCTTCTAACCAAAACTTAGAAGATGGAAGCTGAAGAAGCATAATATGAAAAAGAAGACTTTCCAAATTTTATTGCATCAACAAGTCCATTTCATTTTGTTACACAAAAATGCTAAACCCCATGCCTTACATAAATTCTGAAATACAGATAAATTCTTCACAAGAAGATTCCTGGAAATATACGGTATGGAGGTAATACAGCAGTGAAGTATCGATGTGGAAAACCACAAAGTTCTCCAAAGAAAAATTGCAAACATCACTCTAACTGGAAAGCAAGGAACAAAAAAAAAAAAAAAAAAAAAACAAACCAAAACACCACAATGGAAACCATGTCCCTCACGCTTCTCAGGAAAGAAGAAAAACAAGCAAAAACAACTCCAAAAAACACCCTTCCCCCATCACTTGATGCCTAAATGGTTTTGAACATTAGTCAGGTTAAGCACGGTTAGAGGTGTGCATGGAACCAAGCAATGTTTGGACATGCCATTTTTCTCCCTATCAAATGGGAAATTGTGATCTAACTATTTTCAATCACTTTAATTATTAAGCCTACATATTCTCAGCAAGAGCTGAAATGAATAGTTTATGGCTCATGCACTCACATAAGCAATGAAATCTGTCTTATAAAACAGAACATACTTCGCCAAACCAAACAGCTGAAATTTTGTTGTTCCATACTGAGCATCTACATCTCATTTGTGTTCAAAACCTGAGAAAAGACATTCTTCACATGCATTTATGGGTTAACACAACCACTCTCCTCATGGCTGAGGCATTCATAGTTTATTTTCACGTGCCCTAACACTATTTTAAAAACCACACTTGTAAGATACTCAAGCAGAAAGGAATCTGTGCAGTTTGTATCTTCACCATGCAGTTGTTAATCACATTATTATTTTGCACCATAATAAAACGTACAATTGGAGGGATTTCTTATACTTCGCAGATGAAACATCAAAGTATTGGATTAGAGTATTATAACTTACTATGAATGTCTAATGAAAAATATCACTAATGAATATTTCTGAAGAACAGAGATGTGGGCAGCAAGGAAGAAACAATGAAGAACAGAGGGACATCTCAAAGATACAAACCTTTGCTAGAAAATAGGGCAGAAGAAAACAACACACAATTTAGGAAGAAAAGCAAAGCCCAAGACTTCAGTGTTGTAGTTGAATTTATGTGGAGAAAAAAAAAAAAGAAGAAAACCAAGTTTGAGACTAGCCTGGAGAAATATTTACAATTATGTCAGAAAAATCACTACAACAATCTGAAAAGCAAAACACTGCCAAGGAGGGAACAAGCAGGACAATAAAAGTACCTGGTTTGAATTCTGAACCAAACATTTTTACAGACCAGCTTGATAGTCAAATTTTTATACTAATGTCAACAATAAAACTAGGAGTCTCAGTTATTCTACTTCACTGTACTTCCCACTTGAATTATTCTGCTTTAAAAATTAGGCACACAGACCTCTTGAATCTAATACATTAATCAACTTCAGGTCAAAGAACTTAAGCTATACCTCATCTGATCCCCTGCCCAATACAGTCCCTATATCCTGGGATATGGGTATCAATAACTAGTATTATGCTTATGTACCAGATAAATGTTCATAGTCTACATTAACCTTTAGGAAAGTTTGGATTTAGATTTATTCACCTTAAGGAAAAGATGCTATACAGCTTTAGAACACAGCCCTTCTAGCATATGTGGCATACTATATTAGTGTATCATACACAGAAAGTCATGTTTGCATTGCACGGCCTTAACTGTAACACCAGAGGTTAATTAGTAGCCAACTTTGATACATCCTGGAATTACATATCATAGCTACATTTGGCAACAACTTGAGTTCTTCCATCACAGTTCATAGAGCTCTTAAAACCTTCTCAGTTGTATGCATAACAGTAAACCCAGGTACATCTAAAAAGCAGCATGAAAAAAGTGGCTTATAAACCTAAGTTAGTAGATGGAGCTTCATTTTTATCTAGTATCAAGAATTCCTATTCAACTCCTGTTTGAGATGAATACTTCACAAATTTATGAACAGCACATGTCAACAGAATTGAATCACTCATTCCAAATCAAGTAAAAGTCATCTAATGTAAGCCTATATATTATCCATAAATACCAGAAAGGGGACAAAACAGACAAGATGGAGTCCCCACAAAATATACTAAAATTTTGCTTTACTAGGGAGTGATTAACAATTAGTAGATGCGAGATTAATTCCAAGTGTCATTTTATTGTTAAATTCCAAAACTGCAAAACTCCACTGTAGCCTCATACATCATTCCTAACAATGTCTACATCTTTAAGTATTGAATGGCAACAATCTCACCTCTGAGATAATGAGATATCCAAGATCATAGGTAATTCTGTAAAACTCAACCTTTACACACAAAAGCTGTGACAGTACAAATAATGTTTTCAAAGTCAGATATTGGTCATGCTTGAACAAAAATCCAGGTACATTATGACACTGCTAGTTAATATCTAAAAAAATCAAGTAATGGAATACAATCTTTTGGTTCCAATAAAGAACCTCATATAGAAGAGAGCCCTTTCTACTTGCCTGACCTGCTTAACTGGATCCAGTTACAGAAGTTGTCCTGCTGAACACATGAATAGAGATAGCTAACATACACACAAGCAATACAGTAACTTTACACATTTTTCAGTTTTATTTCTAAACTCTGATTTCTCATGCAAAACTGTAGTTTGACTGTGAACTGGAAGATTCACAGAAAACAGAGCAGAAGCTCCATCTTCTGTAACTATATCAATTCTACCTGCAGAAAACATATCAAAACTAAAGCCATCAGAAGCATGGAACAGCTCTACAACACAGGCAAAATAAGTCATAACTGCAGACCATGTGCAACATAAGCACAGTAGGAAAAAAGTAATATATTAGTAACAGTTGACATGACCATTGGCTGAATAGCAGAGAACTGAATTGCACTTTTAATTTTGGAAAGGATACTGTGCAATTACAGGCAGATACGCTAAGCATATATGTACAAATACACACAGACTTAAAAGATAAACAGGTTTCTATATGCCATAAAAAATGCTGAACTAACCCAAACTCACAAAAGCCTATTTTGCCTTCCTGTAGAGATGTACTGCAGACCACAAAACACACAGAAGAACAGTATGAGCTGTTACTTCAATATTGCTAAGCAATGTACAGAAGGAAAAATACATTACATTACATGCAGTTTTATTTACAAAAGGGTATGTATGCATCTCAAGATAAACCTTAAATTACAGTAAGCTGTAGAACAGAGTAGCACTTAAAGGGGGCATCTTTTACAGTTAATATAGAATTGGAGAGAACACTTAACTTTTCGGGTCAGCTCAAGTTCTACAAAACGTCACTGTGTCACAGCATTATGTTGGTTCTTTAAACTATTATAAACAGCAATCCAGAAACAGCACACATCTGACAAAAACCAGGCACAGGACAGCGCAGAGGTGGTATTGCCAAAATATCACTGGGTATCTAGGAAAACTTTCAGACCTCTAAGCAACTTCATGACTCATCAATTCACTGGCTACTTTTAGAGTCTGAGTAGTTAACAAGGATAACAACTATTGTAAGGCATCTTCCATTTTTGTTATACATCCACCACATATATTTAATTTCAGAATTTTCAGATACCGTTTCTCTGCATTTCAATCAATTGCAATTTCTATTCAAATGCACACGCTATCTCATAGCAAGTCATTCAGCACTTCCTGACATAATAATATAGAAATGAAACTGCTAAGTTGTATCTGCAGAAGTGAAATATGTACAAGTCTGTATAGTATCCTTCTTAGCAGAAGATTAGTAAAGGCCATATCCATTATAAAACACATTTTAGCAATCACACAAACATGTAAGAACGTACTGTTTAGTTTACTCCCTAAAGACTGAAAGATATAATTAAGTTCTAATTACTGATTTAAGTCAAACTTAAAAAATAGGAATGAAAGATGCTGACTGAAAAACAGAAGATGGTACTAATATCAGTCTTTTGGTTATCCAGGGTGCATTTGTTAATTATTTGTTTCAGAAAGTTATCATAAGCAATCACAATAAAAAATATTTATATAAAATTATAAAATAATCCTTTCAGCAGGAGGTTGGACCAGATTACTTCAAAAAGTCACATCCAACCAATATCCCCTAATCTTATGAAAATCTGAACCAAGTTTATTCTGTAATTCACCTGCTGCAAGTAAATAAAATAACTTCTTAATTTTCTCAAATAATTGCTATACATATATACAAATATGATACGTATTCATATTATATATGTATGTTAAGAAACCTCTTGAAGGTGAAGACAACTAAGTAGTGAGAAATACTGGCTATAAAGCAACTTCAATTCTAAAAAGTTACAGCATTTTCTCTCATTACTATTAGTCATGGGCAAGCCTGAAGAAGAAAGCCACAATCAAAGATGCAGACAGGTGTTACAAAACCTGTAATATAAGCTATAAATTTTGGGGGGAAAAAAAACCAACAAAACACACACAAAAGAAAAACCAGTAGAGAAGGACAACATGAAGGAATTATTCAATTGATCATGAACACATAAATTCAATGTAATTAGTGGCTTAATGCTAGACAAGACTGCATAAATATTTAAGTAATGCTGAAGAAAAGTACGTCAATTTTGTTCTTCTTCACAAAAAAAAAAAAAGCAGAATGACACTAATTTCTCACAATCATAAAGGAAATACTTCCTCTTCTCTTGGTAGCAAGACACATAATATACAGCAAGTGTTAGTAACCACTGACATCACCAAACCTGGAGAACCTGATTCCAGATTGCTTCTTAAAGATAGACATGGGTAAATAAGACCTGGGTGCTTGCCACTTACTTAAAACACTAACAACTTCGAAATAACCACCATGTAAAATTGTAAAGGGGAAACCAATTAGACCAGGAAGAATGACAGCAAGCCTTTCCTGCTTAAACTGCTACAGATGTGTATCTTTAACATTGCTTTGAAATGTGATCAGGCTTGTCTTCCCCACCATTTCATTCTTTAAAGGAGCAATCAAAATATTTCACAATATACAGCATCAGTTAATTAATTCTTTCAGACTACTGACAAGTAGTAAGCACATATAAAGTCTGACATGTTCCATAAGGTAAGGTATATTAATCTTCCTTCGCACATAAGGAAAGAACCTTAATAATTTTAAACAGTAATAACACAAATAACTCTATGCTAAGGAAAGCATAGAGTCAAAATGGTAAATACATAAAGAAGATTTTTTATTAGTCAGATTATTCTCAGTAGACATAAAGAAGAGTTGTCACTTTAACAAGGCATAAGAAAAGGAAATGTTAAGTGTTTGGCTTGCAGAGTTAGCACTAGAAGACCAATCTGGACTCTTTCATTAAACCTACTGCAGAACTCTGTTACTAGAAATAGCAGAAAGAAATTAAAAATAAGAAAAAGCTGCATATATTGGTAAAAGTGAAGGCATCTAAATAGGTCTGAACTAACTGTAAACCAGTCAGATTTGATCAGTAATCAACACACAGCTGAACTTTAATGTGGTACACTTTTTTTCCTCCCCAGAAATTAATTGTACTGATTTTTATAGTTCTTGTGTCAATGTTGGGGAACACACACACACACACAAAACAAACAAAACAAAAACAAACACTGATGCCTGCTCTGCTGGTGCTAAGAAAAAAATCTAGGAGCCGTTAGCTGGGGTGAGATAAGGAAAGGATTTAATTATGCCAAGGCAAGAGATGTTACACGACGTGTGCCCCGGGCTGTGCCCGAGATGTTACATTTATAACAATATCTGGCCAATCCCAAGTGTGTCCACCCTATAATTTTTGGCCTGGTCCACCCCCTGGCCTGCCTCCTGGAATTGGGTTGGGGGGCTTTTTGGGACCCCCTCTTCATCATCCTTCATCATCTTCGGGGTACAGAGAGCAGAGTCACCCAGTTCCTTGACTCTGTCCTGCGGTTTAGGCCAAGACACAAGCGTTCTCCAAACAAGACAGGCTTGCCTTGACTAAGAGACTAAACATTTTCTACTGGATATGGGAATAGGGTTGATATGGGGGGTATGGAATGGGGTGAGAGGATTAAGGAATGTATAAACTAAGGGGTGCTAGGGGAGGAGGGAGAAAGGGGTTTGTTTCTAAAATCTACTTCTATTACCTATAAAACTTATAAGGCTTACAAAATTAGAAAAATAAAAAACATTAGGGGGCTTAAGGCATCAACACAAACAAACAAACACAAACAACGAAAACCAAACAAAACTAAACAAAACCACAAACAAACCAAAAAAAAACCCAAAAAACAAACCACTCATAAAACCCCAAAACAAAACCAAAAGAAAACCCCACTATTGGTCATATCTCATCTCACTGTCAGCTGGAAGCCTCTCCCTTTAAAATGAGAGGGTCACTAGATTTTGTTCAGGCAGTCCATACAACAAGAAGAGTAAATTTGCTACAATTTCTTATAAACATTTATGTCTTGGTCTAAAATGAAATATTATGAAGCATTTGTGTGCCTAGCTATAGAGATCCAGATTATGTGGTAGCTATTGCCCTCCAACAATCCCAAAACTCAGACTGAGGTAATCTGAGCAATCCCATACTGTTCTGAAAATGTATTTTAAAGCCATTTATCTTCCATGACACAAGAAGTCTTCTCAGTTAAGGCAGTCAAAACAGCTAACCAAGAAAATAAACTGAAATGTCATAACAAGTGATTAAAAAAAAAAAACTATCGAGCTCCAATTTTTTTTAAAGTGCCACTATTAATCTATATTAATAACAGCTACTACAGGTAAGCTTAGTATTCACATTACACCAAGCAAAGCAATAGTTAGGGAAAGAGGAAACTACATTCCTCTCCAACACTGGAACATTACTGTGTTCACATAATGAAGACAAAAAAAAAAACAAAACAACAAAAACAAAAGCAAACAACACTGTCTAGCCAGCAATGGCAAGGCTAAGCAAAATCAAACCCCTAAAAGAATTCAGCTTTGTAACCAGACCACTGTAAGAATGCACAATTCAAGGCAGCATGGTAAGGGTTTGGGATTGGTTTTATTTTTTGATACCACCTCAAGCCATGTCAGAAAGGCAGCAGTGGTTTGTACTACTCAGCATAACGGAGCAGGTTTGGATTTGATCACAAATAGTAGTTTTAAGATACAGCTCTAATTAACAAAGACTGCTGGTAACAAAACCATAACACCTCTGCCTATATATTTCCTAACAGTTGTTTGGATTCAACTCCCATTTCTATATGTCTTCCAAGAGATTATGAAGGAAATGCTTTTTCAGTTTTACTGGGCAGGAACAAAGAATCAGGAGGACATTTAAGTATAGTTTTAACTTAAATCACAGATACCAGACTCATTAACAAAATATGACAAGGTACTTCTGGTAGGTCATTTACTTACCTCCACTTGCTGATTCTTGCTCTTCCCCTTCAGGAAATGTAGCCTGGTTTGGTAAGCTATTCCTAGAACGAGTGACTGACTCTAAGTGTGAAGCCCTTCCCAACAGAGATAGCTCATCTAGCACCTCTCCTTCTTTGGCTTCCAAATCAGATTTTGAAGTGGTTAACTGTTTTATGTTACCTGGTGCCATTAAACTATTTGGGTCATTTAAACAAGCTACAGTACCACTGTCCAGACTTAATACTCTGGCACGATTCTTGGCACTGTTTGTGCTAGAAGTCCGTCGTGTAGATCTTTTTTTGCTAATTCCTTCAGAGCTTACGTGGGTTTTGTGAGCATTTTCAAGGTCTGTGCCCCCACGTTCTTTAGAAACGTATTTGGTCTTTAGAGCACTGTACTTTCCCTCAGGAGACTGGCACGAATGGGAGGTGGTGCTGGAAGAGCTATCACTGCTGAACTGGTGAGCTGACTGCATACTTGATGTCCTGCTCAAGTCACTTTGATCACTGGAGTCCTCATCGTGACAAAACACAGCACTGTGAGGTTTAGTACCAGATACACCTCGGAAGGAAACATATTCCCTGTGCCGACTTGAATCAAAACTACTAGCCCGCTTTTTTCCTGTCCTTCTCCGGCTGGACTTGTGGGTAGAGGCTGTTCGATGTATTAAACTAGAAGATTTTGGTCGAACATCTCCTTCTTTCTGTTTTCCACTTGTTTCTTTAGAAGCTCTTGAATCTACTAACACAACTAGTTTCTCACTCTGCTCATCTCTTTGTTCAGCAGCCTTCCCAAGCGGCCTGTCAGTTTGTGTAGTCAATTCATTGGCATGTGGGTTCTTATTGGCCTCTTCTGAAGCAGAGGCACCCAGACCTTTCTGGCTGTGCATCTCATCAGATGCATTAGAACCCTTTACCTCTTGAACACCACTAATAGTGCTCACTTCCACAGCAGTCCTTTCGCTACTAGTCCTTTTATCCGTAGTAGAGCTACTGTCATCCTCTGAGTCAACACCACAGTCTTTTTTCTTACCACCCTTTTTCTCTTCTCTAGGAGATTCCTCCTCGTGCTCTGACAACACGCTTTCTATATGCGTTGAGCTAGTATGTTCACTTTTATAGCTACTGATGGTACTGTTAGTGTCACGATCAGTCCCACTGCAGTAGCTTTCTGTTGAACCACTGCTTCTAGTACTCAGGCTTCTCAGACTGTCCATACTTTTGTCTGCTTTCAAGGATTTGCTCTTCCCACTCTTAGTCAATGGTTGAGGGCTGCTACTTTTCAGAATGTCATCTAACTGAAAAACTCCTGAAATGCAAGAGTTCTCACCCAAAGACTCTCTGGATCCAGAAGGGGGCTTGGAAGCTTCTAATTCACTGACAGGATCTAGTCCTCGTTTTTGCTGATAGAGAGGGAAGTCATTTAGTGAAGCATCTGGAAAAGCAACAGCAGAGCTAGAAGTCCTTGGTACACCTCGTGGTCTATGATCCTTCCTATACGAGTGAGAATGCAGAGTTACAAGTGAAGCTACTTCCGTGTCACACGCACTGGTTTTAGACTGGTCCACAAGCTGGTTGTTCGAGAGGCACACTTTGTCACTGTTGTCCCTTGGCAAATCCTGTCCAGAGGACAATGAAGGTTGGATGGAGACAAACGAGTCGTTCGACACCAGACGAAAAAGCTTCCGATCAGCTGCCAGATCTGTTTAAGTACATATTTAAAAATATTCATGTAGAATGTTCATACGATCTGCCTTAAAACTGCTTGCTTATATCAGACAAAGTAAATGAACTGATAAATCCATTTGCAAGTACTATGAATGTATCACATTACCATTTAAAATTATTTCCTAACACCTGGGCAAACCTGACAGGGTTTTTTTAATTAAAAAAAGAAACCATCAATAGCAGCTTAACCTTCACAGCTAATAAAAAACAATGCAATTCTTACAAGTCCCCAGCCTCCTCTATTGCTTATGTGTCTCAGACTTAATGTTGCACAGGCCTATTGGTATTATAAAAAAACTCCCTGTGAAGTTACTGAGTTTGACTACCTTTAAAACTGGTAACGTGAAAGCAAATCATAAGGATTTGCTGTTAGCTCTTGATTACAACAATTGTTCCTGTTACTCATCCCAAGCAGTCTCATGTAAAAGTGTCCATCTGCAGGCAGCACTGAAAGTCAGGCTACTTTCTCTTTTGGTACTGTCACTAAAAATAGAAGATCTGGAGGCCAAGTTAAGTTTCTACGATTGCTAAATTTTTGTAGAGCGTATTTGAACACGTGCAACCTAAACTTCAAAACAGTTACATTACTCAGCTGAAAGTAGTAGAACCTTGCTCCCTATTACAACAGCATGGCCACCTGTGATGCTTTATTTCAAACATACTTTCTGCACTCAAGCACATAGTAATAACTGAATCATCCATGCCAGTCTAATCACCCATTAGTGATTAGACTGGCAAAAATGAACCATAGTATTCCCAGAGTTAATTTCCTGCTAATCACCAGGTACTTTAAAATCAGCAAACAAAAAGATTTCCCTACAGTTTTATGCTCTATTTTAAACTGAGTAGGCTTTTTCCTGGCAATGAAGATAAATGACAAATGAGATCTTCAGTTGCCCAGTTTTATTTCAGAACACAAGCTAGCAGTTTCCTTACATACAAGGAGGAAAAAAATAAAAGAGGAAACACAAAGCTCTGATAACTTATATCTTAGAAGCAGTCTATAGCTCCAGAAACACAGAACTCTACATAGGATTATTTACTTTATAGAAAAGCCTTCCAGATTTTAAAAAAATACATTTGTCTGTGCTGGAAAGCAAAGCAAATTAGTCTACAATTAAGTCCCAGAATCCCAGGCCACTTGTAGTATAAGAGAGACTGTCTAAAGACATGTAAGCTAGCTATCTTTCAGCAGTAAGGTGACAATAAATATTTATTATCTGCTGGAAGATGTCAGAACAAGAAACACACAGCAAAAGAATAATGCTAAAAGCATTCAAACTATGCTTCCCAGAAACTTGAGTAATTCAGAAAGGAAACAGAGAACTTCAAGATACCTTTTCTTAGTCTTATCAACAAACTGCATGAATTTATTTAGCATATTAAGCAAAGGGTCTCTGGTAACAAAATACCATGTTTAACATGGAGAAGAAGAAATTTTACCTTGTTCTTCACTCCCTTCTTTACATAGGCTAGAACTCTGGCCAAGACTCAAACTGATATCATCAGAGGTCTTGGCAGTGTCAGTATCACCTGTGAATTTTAAGAAATAAGAGTACTAGTGCTCAAAGTATTAACACATATATTTACATACACTGCAGATTTCTTAGTTGTCATGAAAAACCGTTGCTTTTATTTCTTCATTTGAAGGTAAATAATAATCACAAGCAACACAAGATTTATCTTTTAGAGACAAATATTGCCTACTCTATTTCATTTATCTTCCATGAAAAACTAGAAAAGTATCTTCCCCAGAACCCAACGGAAATAGAGATGATTCTTTTTCTTAAAGATCTATCTATTTGAATATTTCTTTTTGCATGGTTGCCTATAAAAAAGAGGGGTAGACTGTAAGAAAATACTTGTAATGATCAAAAAGGTAAGGAAAAAAAATAATCAGGAAGGTGACAAAAATTCACATTTGATTTTGTCTTATTAATGGCTGGATAAATTTACAAGATCATAATTTTGCATATTACAAATAATTTATCTTTTCATCTAGAGGAGTTCACAAGGGCTGTTCTGGACAATAGTTTTGCTAGATGCAAAGCAACTAGAAATAATTAAGTCATTTAAATACAATACCAGAAGGGTAGTTGGTTGCAGTGACTTGAAAATGCTAGGGAAAAGTGCACCCAAACCAATCCCTTAGCTCTGCATTTATAAGCAAAGGAAAAACGTGTCATTACATAGGAAACAGAACATGGACTCCATAATATCCTCTCCTCCTGTTTTAGTCACATAATTGACAAGTCCAAGGAAGATTTCTTCCAATTAGTAAATGCTGTACTTAGCTTGCAAAAAAAAGTTTTGAAGATAAGGTAGACAGTATTTGGAAACAACACAGGAAACAACGTAGTAAACAACACAGTGATTTGAAGTGCTTCTGCATAGTAATTTAAGAAGCAACTAAAAATCTCACCTTTGATGGTTGCTGCTGTTCCCAGACGAGATAACCCAGATCCAACCTAGAAACAGGGGATTATGTAAAAAGTTGTAAATTTTCAGAAAATAACCAACCATTGTTTCCTATTACTTCAATGCATGCATTTGCCTATACACCTAGGAGAGATTTTTAAAGGCACAAAAGCATGCAACAGCATGGTGCTATAAAATTCTTTCTGACTCGATGTGTTTCCACTGCAAACAGATGACGACAAGGCATGTAATTATGCATCTAACTACATGACAGCATTATTCTGTTTCTTAGCCAGTGTTCTTAGAGATTTTACTATTTGATTTGAGAAACAGTTTTTAATCTAGGAATTTTTATAGAAAATACTTAATGCGGCAACAAAGTACTGGTGCAGTGGCACACAGATAACTACTGCTGCAAAGCTGAATGTTTAATGCAGTGATCACGGCTGTCTAAAATCACACAATATGCTGAGTTGGAAGGGGCCCACAAGGAGCATTGAGCCCAAACCTTAGCTCTGCGTAGGGCCATCCCCAAAAGTCAAACCATGTACCTGAGAGCATTGTCCAAATGCCTCAAACTCTGTCAGCCTTGGTGCTGTGACCACTGACTGCCCCAAGGAGCCTGTTCCAGAGCCCAACCACCCTCTAGGGAAAGAACCTTTTTCTAATATCCAACCTAAACCTCCCCTGACACAACTTCAGGCCACTTGCTTGGGTCCTCTCACTGGTCACCACAGAGAAATCACCTGCCCCTCTGATTCCCCTCATGAGGAAGTTGTAGACTCCAATGAGGTCTCCCATCAGTCTCCTCCAGGCTGAACAGACCAAGTGACCTCAGCTGCTCCTCATACGGCTTCCCCTCAAGGCCCTTCACCATCTTGGTTGCCCTCCTTTGAATGCTCTCTAATGCTTACAGAAAACACTATCTTAGTATAAAACTTACCTGTTCAACACAGTAAACACCAAGCTAAATCCAGAAACTGCTTCCATATGAAGAGATACATATTTTTCCAGGATTAGTTTTCACATTCAGTGGCAAACCAGCAGGCATGTACCTCCTCATATGAAAAAGTTTGCAATCTACCTTTCTACATACATCCTATAATCCACAGCAGATTATTTTGCAGAGATGCTAAAGAGAATTTAGTCTTTTCCTTCAATAATATTTTCAAGACCATCTCTCAAAGAGCTACAAATAGCACAAAAAAAATGCATGTGCCAAATAATTAAACTACTCAGAAATATAGAAGAGCACTTAACGGCAAAATCTGAACCCAAGATACATAAAAAAGATGGTCATTTGACATTCAGAGATATATACAGACAGATAGATACACATACATACTTATTGGGATGCTGTTTTTCAAAAATCCCTAGTTCAAATGACTCTGGGGCAAAGGCATAATTCTACTAATTCTTTTCTGTACACACAGCAATTTCAGGTAACCTGAAGATGCGTGCAGCCATACCACAGAGAAACAATGGCTTTGTTATGTGTAATGCAAAAAAGCAGCTAAGAGCTTGTTTAATGCATTTTCTTCACTACATTGTCACATACACTTTTAGTTAGTCATTCTGTCATGTTTCAATGTTTTCTTCCCATTCAGTAATATGCCTTGCTGAATGCTGCAGCTGAATGCAAATGCATCAGCACAGGAACGCTAGTTCACACAAAAAAGTGAACAGAACTCAGATGCTAACTGTTCATGTTCCCTTTTGATGCTACAAATTCAATTGCAAGAGACTAATGAATACTACTTTTATTAGGACAAACACATTTTAAACACTATACTTTCTTTCACAGTAACTTGAACTTCTTCACATGCTTTAACATTACAACTGTTATAATATGTTTGAAATAGTTTGTTTGCCAAAGACCAGTCAAAGAACTAGTCTGGGGATCATGTTTCTATCTTCCTACATGGACCATTGTTTCCTATTCCTTTGAACACTACAAATGCCTGCTTGCTTCAAAGGAGAAAAATCTGTTAGAGTATCTATGCTGCATAACGGAGCATTATTCAGATGAAACACCAACATTAGCATACCACTGCACCTTGCTATCTACTGACTGCTCAGAGAGCTAATTAGAAGAACATGATATTGTAATACCACACCAAAGATTTCCATGTCATTCAAAAATAGGTTCTGTATCTTTAATATGATGCTGCATTGCTCATCGTCAACAAAACCATACAGTATGGCCAGTCAATCTACTTGTCCTCCTGAAGGGCTGGTAAAAGAAAGATGCCATGACCAGTAAAACATCGTAAGGCAAATAGAAGAAAGAATACATCCAACGCTATGGAAGCCAAATGCATAAACCTCGTAGACATAATAAGGAAACAGAACAACTTCCCCAGTGAAATTACAAGGCAACTAGAGCATAATAAAGTTGCATTAAAATGTAATAAAGCCACGTTCTTCAGTACTTCCATCTTGCAGGAGTCCCTATTTATTGCTTTCTTCCCACCCCCATTGATGTGTCAAAAAACTGAAGATTTTGAAGAGGTCATTCAAAAATAAACAGTTTTAGTCTTTCCATTTCCAGTTTATCTTGCTTTGTACGTTATCAAACTAACATTTTTGACTGCAGAGTCTGAACTGTCAGGAATAATAACTTTCTGAAAGCCATTTACAATTACAAGAGATAATCAGCAGTGGGTATGTTCTAAGACAACTTAACAGAAGCCTCCTCAAATACAGCATGTAAATTTACTAATTAAGCTTCTAAATGAAGACCAAACAAAAGTAACAAGGAAAATTAAGTTAGAATATAAGGACAAAGATACAGTTTGAGCTCACAAATACCAAAATGACCAGGGAATCCCACCGCAATGGGCTCTTGGCCCTTATCTGACCATGCTCCGAGCCATTCTGATTTAAGAAATCAGAAGAGAGCTAACAGCAACTGTCTCTCATGAGACAGTAAGTTCCCTTACAAAATCCAGCCATTTATAAAGTAAATACAAAACAGGATGAGAAAGACCTACACTGCTAGGAGAGTGCAATGCCATCCTAATAAAGCAGTTCAATACAGAAATATAAGTGGTTTAATCTCATACAAATTTTAAAAATGTAAAATAGTAAGAAAAGTTACTCTACAGATTGCAGAGCCAGCAGTACTAAAGCAACAACCGCAGTAGCTCTAATTCTTACCTGGTTGTTTGGATCTATCCCAGCATAAGAATTGCGTGAACTACAGCCGACAGGGGGAGTTGCTTCTCGTATAAACTCTGACATCTCAATCCCTCCACCAGGATCACTAAGAGAAACATAAAAGAAAAAAAAATAACATTAGCCTACCAGTTAAACCTAAGTTTGTCTGTCCTGAATGCAAATTCAAAACAATTTTTCTCTTTTCAAATATCCAGAGCTCAAATATATCCCAGTATCTCAGATGAATACCACCTATTTGACACAGGAAGCTCAGCCAGAGCTGGAGCACCCTACATAGTGTCATAGAAGCTGCAGCCCTAAGTCCACTGTCACCAGCCAACACAAACTGTGAAGACTCAGGAGCTACAAGGCATTCTGCAATGCTGACGTACTAAATTCTGTCTATATGTACACACATGTAACTTCTGGATCATCTGTCCAACTATAATTCCCAGAAATCCATCAATAGAAAATGTACTACACAGAGCTTTTTCAAAGACCATGGAAAGGACTCCTGGTCTTTTCCTTAGACTGAATCTAGGAGCAAACGCGAGGATGGTTAATCAAGAAAGCCACACACTGTCAGTAAAAGTTATTGGACAGGCAGAAACATATAGGGACATGGTATCTCTCTCTCAGCAATGTTAACCACATCTTTCTACCCAAAAATAACTTTCCTTCAGATACTTTAGAGGCCCTATTAAGATATATTTTCAGGTACCTCATATGTATCATTACATCCTAGTGATTTCACACTTTCAGGATTAATAACTATTGGTTTGAGAGTATTTTCTAGATCAACATCACCAAATTGTAATTCAACATAATTCAGCTTGTGAAAGGCAGATATTATATGAAACATAAGCAAGTTGGATCTATCCATTAGGACAATGAGGCGTGAAGTAAATTGAGGACTAGAACACAGGGATACAACCTAGCACCATTTGTTGACTGCAAAGACGGAGAAATTGAGGCATCCTTTTTCCTCTCCCACTGCAGTTCTCTTCAAACATCTTGATACCGCAAACTTCTGAACATAAGTAACTGCAGAGTAATTTGACACTGACCCTCTCTGCTTCATCCCAAAGATAAACAACTGCCTCCCAATAATCAATGATTCTGACCTGTGGCAAGTCCACTCCAACATTTTGCTGGAGAAAGTACATATGCACAATACTTCTCTGGCTGGACCAAAGAAACTAAAGATGAAGCCCCTCTGGAGAAGAGGACAGAAAAAGACAGAAGCACTGCAGGGTTTACTTAATAGACAGCTAGTCTTATAGGAAAGTCTCGTGCAGTAAGACCAACACCTAATGGGGTGGTCTGCACAGGGCCAGGAATTGACTCGATGATCCTCATGGGTCCCTTCAAACTTAGCATATTCTGTGATTCTAATCACATTTGTAATATACAGCCATCAATCTAGGATATTATAAACAAACTGTAGACAAAAGGACCTGAGACATGATTCAATCTGCAGCATGACATTTCAAGCTATTGTAATCTCAGAGAAGCATAAAGGTACAACCTTGGGAATCATTCTAGATCATATAAGAAGCCCATGAATCTTCCTACATCAAAGAGATTACAAAAAAGGCAGTTTGAAGTTAGGAATATATTACTTCAGTAAAAATAAGTTAACTTAAAAGACAACCAGACATTAGTTAGCAGAACAACTATGGTCCAACTCCAGCAAAATAAAGAAGTGAAAAGCCACCATTTTGGTACAGCTCAGCAATGAGACATAGGCATGCTCTTGGTGATGTTTATAGAGTCCTCTCTGACTTGATATTATCAATTACGCTGGAGACAGGTAAGGAAAATGACTAAAACAAGATACAGAATTCAGCTTCAATAATTACCACCAGCTTTAGTCAAAGTATTCCTTATGTAAATATTTTAAGAATACATAAGGACATAACACAAAATTAAAGACTAAACTGAAAAATTCTCAATGTTTAAGTTCAATGTTACAATGACAACAGAAGGTATAACAAAGAATGCCTCTCACAAGAAGATGAAATCCCTTTCCTGCTTGAATAATTCATTGAGAAACACTGTATGTGATTAAAGCACATCCTATGAAGTAGAAAAATAAGCCATTGCAAATAAGCTCTCATGCACAGAACTGGGTATTTAGCCAGCATGGAAGGAGGTAGTTTTGTCTAAAACTGAACCAACAGATACCAACATAAGCGACACCACAATCCAACACTGCCACTCTACTCACAGCTTCTATATTCTGTGACACACTCAAGATAATGGATTAACAAAAGCTAGCAACAAACAACAACAAATAACATCCACAGGAAAAAGCAGGTAATACAGATTCTTAGGACTAACCATTGTATGCCAAAGTATCTGGACTATAATAGCACAAAGTCCCTTAGGAGCTATTTGATGCTACCACTGTGGCCATTCCTTTCGGCTTTGAAGTTCCACAATCAGTTTCTTACAGTTTGCCGACCTCATACCTTAGAGCAAGTGCTACACTTCTCAGCTTGCAAGCAAAATAACTGCAGTGAAGTTATCATCCAAATTGAGAAGACTGAAAAAATTATGTACAGCTACCTGCAATGGAGATCGCCATGCAAGAGGCATTCAAAGATCACATAAAACAACTTAAAACTAATATTTCTAGTTATTAGTAACTCTCCTAAATAAAATTACTATCTGCAGGTATATTACATTAGCATGTCAGAGACTAACCAGATGTCTGAAGAGGGTGTAAGTCTACATGAATTCAAGAGCTTAAAATCTGACTTAGGCTGATTGACGAAAGGAATTTGATATTCAGACCAGAACTTTGAAAGAGAATTTGGAACAAGCAATTTTCATTTCTGGACAAAGCAGAGAAAGAATTTTATTACTTCCTTTTGAACACCTTCTTCTGCCCTTAATTTCCAACTCAAATAGCAGGATAACTAGTTAGGAGGCTGCTCTCAAAACACAGAAGGATCAGAGCATGTACTGCAAATGCTAGGTCACAATACCTTGAAGTATTAAAAGAAGTTTTCTGTCAAGTTTGAATCACCAGTCAAAAATGCAAACCAACTCCAAACTCAAAAACACTGCCAGCCACAGAAAACTGCAAGAACAAACAGCAAAGGCAGGGCAAGAGTTCTTGAGATAACATGTTTTAAATTTTATTTCTCTTGCTCATACTTGTTTAAGTAGACTGTACGTATCTCAAAGACACAACATTCTTCAGCTGTCCAGAAGTACAAGTGAAATTCATGCAGCATCACAATTACAGCTCCCCCATGCTAATGGAGATCAGGAACAGCAGTGTCACCAGATTAACATTTTATGATACTCTGAACCACAGTAGTCACTAACACAAGAAAGAAGCCATATTCATATATCCAAACATAAAGACTGACTGAAATGTTTTAAAGTATCTATGTGGGTCCACTGATACCCAACAAAGATTATGCTTGCACTGTTTCTTCTACCTTTTCTATGAAACCAGTAGCCTGTATCCTCACTACTTGCTTTCATGAAACCTCATAGAAGCATTACTTACACCTGAAGTATGAAAACAGCAAATGCACTAGAAGCTACAGAAGAAGGGAACTCACATTCCTATCTCTAAATTAAGACTAGTTTCTTTTAAAAACATTAACTAGAGAATTTCAGCTTTTTAAAGAGCACAGCAAAAAAAAAATAAACAAGGCATTTCTAAAGGAACAGTAAGTTGTTCTTTGCTTAAACATGCCAAAGTTTCATAGAAAGATTAAAAACTTTTAGTTCGATCCTGTTCACAAACCAGTGTGAACTGAAGATAAATGAGCAGTTCGAGTAAGCCTACAGATGACAGTACATAAGCTGTCAAGATACCTGAAAGCACCACTTCACAGATAAACATCTTCAGAAAGAAAGAACAGCAGTTCTTAGAAGCTAACAGAATCCCAAACATGACTTCGGAACAGAAACCAGACTATTGCTTAATCCTTCAAAAATACTACTATGTGGTCTCAGGGAATGTGTGCGTAGCAGGGTGAAAACTCTAGGATGGTTTTGCAAACTATACTATACACATATTTATTTGGTATCACATGCTGTAGCCTAAGCTATCAAAACTAATATTCTGATTATGCAAATATTAAAGACAGTATGTCTGCTTAGATCTCCCCTATATCCACCTTCTGCAAGGAGAGTAGAGTTTAAAAAGAAAATCCTACATACACACTCTCTTCCCAGACAGGTTTGGTTTTTTATTAGTGTTCCAATTTAACTTAAGAAGGTTATAGCTCAATATTAAACACTCACTCTACATCCCATCTATTAGATTCAATATTACCCCAGAGTTCTTGTAAGCTTCCAGGCAAAGATTAGTATATACTGTACATCCCACTTACCAAAAAGTAACTCCGTAATTTCTGCATTGACCTTGTTCCCAGTTCTAGTTAAGAGACCTGAAAGTGGGAACAAGGATCATATAAAAGTTAATGAAACTTTAGTTGGCAAGCAGGACACACAGCATCAAACTAACCTCTACTTCTGAGCTCACAATGCTTATAATGTAGTAACTTGTCCCATGTCAACTGCTCCCTAGACAAAACAGAACTGAAACATCCAGAAGTAATTCACAACTCTAGTAGAAATTCCCTTGCCACGTTTGGGCTACTGTTTTGGAAGCAAAAGCTACATGGCAAAAAAACAAAAACAAAAAAAACAAGCCCACCAAAAACCACTCAGAGACAAAACATCTAAAGATCACACCTAAAACATGCATTAGCAAGGCTGCATTGAAACAGAACAGACCACTGTTTACTTCCACGAATTTTATTAAGCACAGTAAGCATTAATATACAATTAGGGAAACAGTCTGCCAAAACAGTTTTAATAAGGTATATGATGCTCTAAACAGAGTCCCAATTTAAATCAGCAGGTTCTGTTGCCAAACACAACATGGAAAAAGGGGCAGGTTATAAAAGATTGATACAAGAAGTTACTGTAAATCAACTCTAGAGGAATCTAAGACACCATTTTTGCTAACAATACCTGAGCTGAGAGTAGACACAGAAAAACGTAGGACCCATCTCATGAGAAGCTACCCTACATGTACAAACAAAGTCCTTTTGCTTCTAGGCTGAGCACTTTCAAGAGCAGCAGTTTAACACTTCCTTTCTTTAAGCATCCTAATAAACAGACTCAAGAGGCTTCTTTCAACTACATTTCCTTATAGCACGTCTCCATTTAGAAGTTACAGGTTTGGTTTTTATTAGTAAGACACACACAACCTTATTAGAGTCAGGACAGCATACTAATTGCCTCACTTTGAAAACTGTTCATGGCTACTAGTACCAGAAACTCACAGACAAGAGAAAGGTCTTCTTTAAAAGCTAACAATTCAAAGTTGATTTATTTCATACAGCTTAAGTTTGTAGATGGCCTCAATTATCTGAAGGCAGGCAGAGGCTTTGATAATAGAGCTCATAACACATCCACAGTCTGATCAGACTGGTTAGGCTGGCCTTGTTGATGAGTCATCTTTTGCTCTTCTTTCTCCAAATAGTCTGGTCAGAGGAAGAAAACCTCTGGGGTTTTTTATGCTGGCAACAGCAGAGATCTGTGGAAAGGAATTACCTCCTATTGACAGTATTTCAGAATCATTATCTTCATTACTGAACTGAGTAATTCCAGAATTTACTAGTTCATAGGACAGTGTTCTTCTGAAGAAAGACTGTAGCTGGAGTCAAGCATTGTATTTGACTCCTGCTTTTTAAAAACTAAAATTGAAACCCAGTCAGACACTCCTCCTAGTGAGAAAAGAATTAGCAAGCAGTACATAGTCTTTGACAGCTAGATTTTTAGTACTACATCTACTGCAGAAATAAAATTACTTGTACTAGCTGTGTTAAGTGTCTAGTGACCTAATCGGCCACATTTTCCATGCTATTGTTTCAGTGCTTCCAGCACATTCAATATTGTTCTGGAACACCTCTGGGGGAGGAACCAGGAAATTAACATGAATACATCATTTCAAACCTAATAAATAAATAAGTCTGCTTTTAAAGACCAGACTTAAAACAGTCTTTCAGAACTACGCAGGTCTGTATCTATATTTCTCAGTGTTTATCTCAACCGCCATCCCAGTTATACATCTGATGAAGGCAGGACTGTTTATCATTTGAAGCAGTATACAAACATCAGCAGATGCCTTACCTGGGCCCATTGCTGTCTTTCCTCTTGGCTGAAACATTGCTTTGTTCTGTTTTTGCACCTCTATCCATATGCTCACTGGCATTCCTCTCCACAATTTCTCCCTCATCCAATGCCCTGTGCAAACGGTAATTCACCATCTTCAAAACGATAAAGAGAGCTGCTATCACCGGGCAGTAGACAGCTACTATCATCATGGAAGAAGGAAGAGCCTTTCAAAAAAACGTAAGAAAGAGTTAATGAACACAAGGTCAAATATCCATAAGAATACCCTAGATACAGTTTGACAGTTTCTTCCGTGGAGAAAACACTGATCATACTGAAAATTAGACCATCTAGTCCAATTTTGTGTGAAGAATGTTAGAAGTCTAGCAACACAGAAAAAAGGAACGGCTGAACTTTAAGATACCAAAGCACAACAGCAGCATCATAAATAAACCTGTGTCACTGAAGCCTGAGAACCAAGTTCAACTCTCATTCTCTTTTCACAGACTATAGAAATACAGGACCTAGACTAGGAATACAGGACCTAGACTAGGAAACTTACTGCTAGCACGATCTTTTTGTGTGGCACACAGTATTTCTGATTAGCTGTTATGAATAAAAAGAGACAGAAAGATTTTAAGCAACTTGGAAACTAAACCAAGCACAGGATGTGATCTTATTTCAGGGACAGTACACAGTACCAAGTCCATTTTTTAAAAACTGTTGCAAGTTTGACAGCATGGCTGGATGTGAGAAAACCTGCTTAGATACCAAACAGAGATGTTTTGTCTTCGCTTCTCAGCTTCCAGCAGCTACTCCTGCATGACAAGATACTGATCAGTCATAAAAGCCAAACTTTTTCCTAGCTGCATACAAAAAAAAAAACCAAAAGAGGGTGTTTACATTTATGACTCACACATTGAGCAGCAGTCCTCAATAACCTGCAAGACCAAAGGCTGCAAAGATTATTTGTGTTAGATTTTTATATGCCCATGGAAAAGGAAGCCAACTCATGTTCTGAAGAGAATTTTTCAGTTGTGTCAAAGGTGGCCAGAAGCCACATAAAAAACGTCAGTCCTGAATTCAGCTGAGTTAAGACTTCTCGTGCAGCTTTTGCAGAGGTACATAGGGATTTTACAGATCAATCACTTCAGCAACAGGTAATGATTAAGTACAGCCTAACAGCTATTTAAGAGCATCGTTCAGAGTACTAATTAAACTGCAGATTTCACTTCAAGGCTTTCATCCTTCTAATTTATTTTTTATTCATATTTTTAACTTTGCCATTTCACTAGGCAATCACTAAACAAAATGAGATACTAACTCAGTATTCATCCAAAAGCAGACTACTACCCCTACACAAGCGAAAGTGCTCACCGCATCACTACCCCTTACCCCACTGATGGTGTAGTTTGAGACATACCTTCAAAAACATGTATACACATAGACATATGACAATCAGAATTAACCAATATTTGATATTCAGCATGAACAATTATTTAGTAGATGACTAGAACAAATGAACTGGTTTTTTAGACCTCCAAGCCTAAGGAGACTTCCAGTCTCTCTCCATATACAGACCATTACAGGAGAAGAGAGTCTTTATGGTGATCAAAGCCCCCTGCACATCTTGTAGAATCAGAAGGGGAAAATTACTAGAGAATAAGACAGAGAGCCCTCTCTATTCTGCACATAAAACTAGTTTTAGTAATTTAAAAGATCTGATTACAATATTAATATTTGTACATATTCAAGAGCTTAATAGTCCTAGTAGTATTGGGAGTGCTTGCAACACAACAAATGAGTTTATCAAAGCAAACTGCTTAAAGAGATCTCCACATACAAAATACTGTACTAATAAAGGGAACAAAAGAATAAATATTTCTAAGTATTGTACTGACTGCTGATTTTAGAACAAAACCAATTCTTAATCTGGCTGCTTTCACTTTCTGGCTGTAAGCAAATCCAAATAATCAATATAACATTCCTAAAGCCAAACAAATATAAATAATTGAATCTGGAATCAACCAGGAGGCAAGTTATTTATTAGGATTGTTTTGTTAAACAGATCAAGTTAAACTTACCTTTTCCTCCAAAACAAGCTAAGTCAACACCTAATACAATATTTGAAGTAGGCCAGGCAAACTCAGCTGAGGTATGCTAACTTAGATTTTGCATGCTGAGCTGGACAACATGTTACTCCGGGAGATTCACTTCCCAAGCACTACCTCAGGAGGAGAAAGAGGAAACAAAGCTACTTAAAAACAGCATCAGTAAGCAAACAGGAGCCAAAATGATGCTTATGGCATCCTTACAACCCCTGAAGCAATGCTACGAGGGTTTCCTTAAGAAATGCCATGTTTCCACTTTCAAAAACTTCAGAGGCAATTAGTTCCCTGCAGGCAAGGGCAAATCCGTTAACTCTGGCAAAATTCATGAGCTTCCTGTACCTGATAAGCATGTCTGCTGCCCGATCACACACACAACTTCAACTATTCTCCTCCTTACAAGTACCTAGTGTACAGAAGCCATTACCAGAAGAGTCAGTGTAACACAAGATAACAAAAGCTAGAATTCGTCTATACAAGACATGCCCCTACTTATCTGTCTAGAGAACTCGTAAATTTTGTCAGCAGTAAGGTCACAAAGTGTATCCAATTTATCTTGTGGAAAGCAAAATCTACACATCCTGTTCTGCAAAGAAACTCTTTAAGAACAAGGGGGGAATAAAAGGCCAAATACCTCATGTAACTTGCAGCAAACCCAATAAAGAATTAACGGGTGTTTTTTCCTCACATCCTGTTTTCACAAGACTGCAGAAAGCTAAAAATAAGGTAAGTTAACTCACTACTTTTCCTTCTTCATATTCATTAGTAGCTACTCGTGTCTGGATAGGGCACATACTGCGGGAATACAAATTTTAGCATGCCTAGCTGACTCTGCTGTATGATCATACTTCACACTAAGTCTCATGCCATGGTACAGCACTGCCATCCAGGGTACCAGTAATTTGTCTGCAGTCCAGCCTCAAGGGGAAGACTTACTGCAACCTAACCTAAACCACTGGCGCCTTCTCTATTCTTCTTTGCCAAACTTAGAAGCATTCAACTTCCATTTGGGGTCTTCAAGCCACAAGCCAAGGCGAGCTAAAGTGAGATGAGCACTTTAAACCATGGTTAGCATTTTACCGCATTTGAGGAGAGACAGGTCTCTCATCAGCATCCTGTATGATACCACCTTCAAAACTGGAATACAAATCTAGGTCCTACAAATTTGCAGCTAGATTTTATTTCAGTTCTTTCCACAAGTACTAAAGCATTTTTACTGGGCACAGCATACTAAAAAAACCTCAGGTTAGAGCTTGTTAGTAAACACCAATTGGCTACAAGTCTGCAGTTGCAACAGCATTTCAGAGAACACCCCATTTTACTGCACATCTCTAGTCACTTGCATTAGCAACAAAAGAAAACATACACTTCACATTAGTAGTTACAACTAAAGCCCTGGTAGAATATAAAAAGCTAAACATGACCATACAAAAACTGACTGCTTTAATTACATTCTGATGAAAACTTCAGCTGTCTAATGCCTGAACAAACCCAACCTTTAGATAAACTCCTAGATGAAATTATTTCCTGGAATCTTAAAGGGAAGTTAAGTAGTACTCTCAAATATGGAGGGGGAGGGACACTGATTTTCTACCACCTTTCCCTCAAGGGTTACTTTCCAAATTTAAACCTTTCAAGACAACTTATGAAATCCATACTATACATATGCACAAAAGTAAGATGCAGGAAGGCACAGCTGAGGACTAGGACTGTCCCTTCTGGAAGCTGCTGGCTGTTAAGTGAGCTCAGTTTTATCACAACTCTTCTTTTGTGAAAGAGTAGGTAGAAAAAGCTTTAAGCACTCCTAAACTCCAACCTAAAACAGAAAAGAAAGCTCAGACCACTAGGCACTGCAGTAAAATACTCCCATCTGAACTACAAAAAGTCACTGTATCTTGATGCAATGTTTAAAGCACGTAAGTGCCAGGAACCAGAGGGAATTTCATGGATCGCAGGCTGTGCGACACATTTATGAAGAAATAAAGACTACATGGATCTTAGCTAATCATATCTAGCTTTAGCTAGACTCCACAGATGCAATGAAGCTTCCAGATTCTTTTCAAAAAAGAAATGTGTAGGTGTTACCTGTTGAGAACACTCATAGGAAAGTCTCCTAACCCAAATCAGATTGCCAATCCTTACATAGAAGTGATATCAATCAAGCATTCATTAAGAAGTAACAGGCGTCTTGTAAAAAGCCTTACCAGGTTCAAGCATTTTGAGCCCAATATTTTATGGAAACACTCATACTGGAGAGGAGGAAAGATCAAGAAACAACAGATATAGTTTTGTCCCCAATTTTTGTTTATGAACAGTCAGAGCCCTTAAGAACTGCTGTTATCAAGAAGCAAGTTCAGTTACACGTTATCTAGTTTTTGACCGAAAACTCAGAAGTGTACAACTGAAACTTGAGTAGCCAAGAAACTAGAAGTGTCTTAGAGCAGTATGGGATACCAGGGATCGTTATCACAGATCCAACGTCAATTATTTAAAATATCAGTTTAAGAAACAGCATATATTTCAGAAACTCAGTGGAAAAAACTTTCACATGAAGCTACATTTATATGACCTACTTCTATAACTATGTACACAAACCAGGAAATTAGGTGAACTTGTTGTCTAAACGAACTTGACTTTGACAGACAAGTTCTGTAAGGTACATTTGAGCCCATCACCCCAAGCAAGGTACAGTCCTGGCTCCTCTTCAGTCACTGGCAAAATTCCCCAAGTGCCAGAGCCAAGACTTCACCCCCTCCTGTGCACGTGGTGGGACTGAAACAGCATTCCGACTAGGGGAAGTACTTTGGCAGCCTCCTCTCTTTCCCCTCCCCCTTGCAACACTGATGCATAACACTGGCTTCGGCACTTAGGGTATTTTTTCAACTCTACCACTATATTTTACAAGGCAGTTATATAGCTTCCCCATATAGAAAGCATATTTTCTTCTCCCAATTCCAGTTCTGGATTACAGTAAAAACAGGGATCAGCTCTTACAGATAGGCAGATCAACAAGTACAGTTACAGTCTGTTACTGAATACAAATTTGCAAACAGGATAGATTTAACTAGTCTAGAAAGCAATATTTTTGTATGCATGTTGCCAAACCACAGCTCCAAGAATACAGACTCAAGCAGACATTTCTCTTACTCTACACCCCAGTTCCTCCATTATCTACACTTTTCTTTTTGCCACACTTCCAACAGGACGGATTAAGTGTATAAATACACAAGAAAAAGGAAAGTATCTGGATCGGTAATACAGATACATTTATGTATACAGCTGTCTTCACACAGGGTACAACGTCCACTTTCATGTGCTTAAGCTCAGAAGGCAGATGAGGGATCAAGGAGGAAAGGTTAGCTGAATTCTACTGCTGATTTTTTAAGTGGGTTTCCACCACACATTAAATCCGCCAACCCTAACAGTACTAGCATACATACACAAAGAAAAACACAGATTTATGGCATTACTTGCTGACCACAACTATTACCAGATTCCATTCTGAAAATACCAGATCAATAGAAGGAATGCACAGAAAAAAGATTAGCAATGTTGGGTGCAATAAACCAAGTTTTTAACCAATAAGCACATCGAAATTACCATATCCCAAGGCGTTCTATTCCTGTTGGGGTCTAAATAACATTTGAAAAAAGTGATCAGCTTACTGTAAAATGCATTCAGCCTTGAGAGCCAGCTACAAGCAAAGTCCTTAGGCGATACTTTTGTCTTTGTTGCTACAAAACAATTTAGGAATAACTACAGTTATTGCTGCCTCAATGCATGAAAGCAACACTATGATTTTGCAATTCCTTATCTGAGGAAGTTTTATAAGTAATATGAAACCTGACAGCATTTTAAGTCTTTGTATATACCTTGATTTTTTAAACACACAGGGTTGTCTGCCAGCAACAAGTCACTTGAAGCTAGCTTAGAAACTCCCTCCTACACACCAGTGAGCCATGCTCAGAATTCAGATTATGATTACCTAAGACTTTTTAAGCAAGTTCTGCTTATTTATGTATGTCCCACAGCAATGCAACACTTACTGCTTTTTATTCTGAAAAAGAGCTTAAGAGATACTAAAGAGCTAAGATGACCAACACGGTACTGCCTGTTTAGTTTATGTCTAGACAACACTTAAACTGCAGAGGGTGGAAAGAGGGAAAACAGCCAAATATGATTCAATCTGCTTTAACTTGTGACTAATCTCCTTACTTATTCTCAGGGAAGTTGGCACTTGTTGCACCTTTAACTTGTCCAGAGCTATGAAGCAAGAGAATTTCTCTCACCTCAACAAAACGCCAAGCAGCTTGCTCTTGTCTGTCTTTTCCCTTTGCACAGGAAAAAACTTTAGGTAACACTGAAGTTTACCTCATAGTACGGGTAACTGAAGCTTAACTACGGCTTTAAGAGCAGCAGGAGAGTCAAATGCTGGCCCAGATTTATCATTTGTCGAAAGATCTATGTACAGTATAAATCAGTCGCTTTCCAAAAGTCTCCTGTGTATGCAGGATACAGCTCTCTCAGCAAGGCAGTACTAATTAAATAGACTATTCTGTCAAAACAGAAGAACAGTACTTTTATAAAAAAACAATTAAAAGGCTACATTTGAAACCAAAAGTTCTCTCCTCTTTCCATATTCTGAGGAACTTTGAATAGATACAGATTCAAAGTTTTTATAGAAAGAATCTGCTTAGTTGAAAGTTTTATCTAGCTGTTGTCACATTAACTTTGGTTTTAAAAGCAGTTGGTATCAGCCTATGGTTTTCATTGCCAGCAGTCTAAAAGTTTTCAAACAAAAAGCCTTGGAGTTGCCTTTTCCATGACACTGTAATACGAATTAAAAACTAACCATACAGAGCTATAACCTCCTCTTCCACATTAGCTATTTCTCAGTATTAAGTGTCTCATACTGCAGTCTTACAAATTGCTTCTTAACAAAGCAAATGCTTGACTCCAGAGCTCTCAATCTCTGCAACTGCACTTGCATAGAATTTTTCCTCCAACGTTTCATTCACTAATCCAAAAATTTTCACAAGGCAGTTTCTATTTCAGGTTGTCACAGCATCTGGACCCGGCAGGCTTGCAAATTACAGTCTACCTCATATTCACAAAACTGGTCACAATACACCTAGTATAATCACACTTTTCTACTAAAAATTCCGAAGTAAACTATTTGCATTTCCTAAGTTACACACAACTTACACAGGAAGAAAACGACTGGCCAATAGGAAACCTCCCCCTTCTCTCCTAACTGATCACACATCTCCTGTATTTGTTCCTAAGTCCAAATGTCAAGAAAGTTTGTAGGTTTAAAGGTTAGTATTTTAACAGCTCTGACTGAACTATCACTTACAAAGATATATAGGACAGGACTTCCCACAAACCAACTACACTAAAATCTGGACAGAAGTGAAAAAGCCAAAGTAACTTCTTGTCAATAATACACATCCCAGATACACTGCCAGCCATCACACAGTACACCACACTGCAGCCAAATAAACTTCTGGGCTATGGACCCACATCCCTCTACAAGACTCAAAAACCAGGTGACAGCGCTGCCAGCCAAAAATACTGGCTAGATCTGACAGCTTCTATAGAAACTGTGCTTTTTACTGGACTGCCAGTAGATCCGCAGCGAAAGCTGACAGAATTATGCCCAATTTTGAAGGAAAGTAAACAGAAAAATGAAGGCAAAGCGCCAGCGCCTGTAGCCCCGCCGCGCCCCGATAGCGCCCACCCACAGATTCCCGGTTCCAGCTCCGTGCGCCCGAAATGCCGCAGCCCCGACCGCGGCCGCCGGGCCCGCTCCCACGGGCGGGGGAGCCCGGCCGGGACCGTTCCCGGGGCCGCGCCGCGGGCAGGGGGCGCGCGCGCGGCAGCCCCGCGGCCCTTCCCGCTCCCCCTCCCCCACGGGCCTCGCAAGGCCCGCCCGGCCCCCGGCCCAGGCCGGCTCCGCGCTCACCATGTACAGGGTGAAGGGGAAGCCGAGCAGGAAGAGCCACAGGTAGAGGTGCAGCGCGTTGACTCCCGCGCCCTGGTGCGGGTCCTGGTACCAGCCGCCGCTCAGCGCCGCCCACACGCCCTGGCGCAGGATCTGCAGCACCTGGGAGCCCATGGCGGCCCCGCTCCGCCGCGCCGGCCCCGCTCTATCCGCCCTGCGAGCCCGGGCAGAGCCGCGCACCGCCCGTGCTCCGCAACAGCCGCAACCGCCGCCGCCGCCGCCCCAGCAACGCCGCCGCCATCTTATGTCCGGGCCCGGGCCGGCCGCCCGCCCCCGCGCCGCCGACGGACCGGCGGCCCTTGC
>NW_020897693.1:21524491-21578801 GCF_003984885.1 Neopelma chrysocephalum
GGGGGGGCTGCGCTGCGCCTGCGCGCGGCTTCCCCGCGGCCCCGCCCCCGCCTGCCGGGCACGGCCGCCGCAGCGCCTCCTGGCGGCGCGGCCCGGCCCGCCTTCAGCAGGGGGACCGCGCGGGCACCGGGGCTGAGTGGGGTTCCGCCCGGCGGTCGTGTCGTCTCGATACTCGAGAAAATGGAGGGAGACACAACCGTCGCAAAGGCTTTTTCAATCAAAGAATGACAGAATCAATTAGGCTGGAAAAGACCTCTAAGATCATCGAGTCCAACCTGTGACCGAACACCACCATGTCTAATCTTTCCTTAAACACCTCCAGGAATGGCGACTCCACTACCTCCCTGGGCAGCCCATTCCAATATCTAATATCTTCTTCCTAGTGTACAACTTCAACCACCACTGGTGCAGCTTAAGAAGTTACTTTGGATTTTTTGCATGTGTGCAGACTTTAGCATACTTGGTTTGTGGGAATTCCCGTCCTGTAGATCTTTGTAACTGTAGCTGTCCTGCTGCACAGTGTCCTCCACCTCCCCCTGTTTGTTACCCATCCTGTGGGCATTGTGTAGATGCACTTAAACTGGGCTAGGGACTTTGCCCCTAACTCAGGGACACTACCCCCAGGCTCACCTCTAGCCACCCTGTGCTCATCCCCTTCCCCCTTCAAACCTCCTTTCTTTCCCTCTCCCAGGGCCTGACTCCTGGTGAGGTGACACATCCTCTTCTTACAGCAGGGCAGGAGAACATTTGTCCAGCATACACTTTAATTCTCTAAAATTAAAGCAAGACAACAACCTCATCATTTTTGGAGTCCCAGCATTTACTATGAATACATGGTGTTACCAAAACCCTGGAGTACCTGTCTCCACCACTGGTTTTCTTGTTGGTTGCAACACCTACAAAGCCAGAATCACTGGGCTTTACTGGGAGAACACAACACAGCAGGCTGTGGATGCACCACAAGTCCCTCTCAGATTCACCTGTGTTCACAGGTCACCAGTTCTCATCAAGTCCCAGCTTTTCAAGCTTTTCCCTTAGACAAGCACATCCCAAAAGCCACGTTATTTAGAAAGAGACAGATTAAGGAAGGAGTTTAGAGACTGCTGTCAAGCAGGAGAAAGGGGAGCCCTCTTCCTTCAGACACTATGAACGAGTAACACTGAGAATCCCTTATAACATTACCTCACTCTCCAGTAACATTTTGGGACTTTGAGGGCATGTGATGATACTGTCACGTCACTGCAGTGGCAGAAGGATCCCATGCAGTTTCTGTCCTGAAACCAAGTTACTGTCCCACTCCAGCAGATGCTGGAAAGCAGCTCTTCAGAGAAGGACCTGGGGGTCCTGGTGGACAGCAAGCTCTCCCTGAGCCAGCAGTGTGCCTCTGTAGCCAAGAAGGCCAACAGAATCCTGGGGTGCATTAGGAACAGCATTGCCAGTGGGTTGAGGGAAATGATCCTGCCCCTCTACTTAGCCCTAGTGAGGCCACATCTGGAGGGCTGTGTCCAGTTCTGGGCTCCTCAGGATGAGAGAGACATGGAGCTCCTGGAGTAAAGGGCTATGAAGATGATACGAAACCGGAGCATCTCCTACAATGAAAGGCTGAGGGAGCTGAGCCTGTTCAGCCTCGAGAAGAGACAACTGAGAGGAGACCTCATCATTGTCTATATAAGTACCTGAAGGGAGGGCGTCAAGAGGAAGGAGCCAGGCTAGGTGGAGCCAAGCAATAGGACAGGAGGCAACAGGCAGAGAGGAAACTCCATCAGAATGTGAGGAAGAAATTCTTTGCTGTGCAGGTGACTGTGCACTAGAAAGAGAGGTTGTGGAGTCTCCCTCATTGGAGATATTCATGAACCATCTGGATGCAATCCTGTGCAATTTGCTCCAGGATGACCCTGCTTGAGCAGAGAGGTTGCACCAGATGACCCATTGAGGTCTCTTCCAACCTTACCCACTCTGTAACTGTGGGTCTCTGCAGGAAAAGAATCACAGGAATGAAATAACCCTGGAGTGGCTGTCTCCGCCACAGGGTTTCTTTCAAGCACTCACCCATGACTCATGATGAGCATGCATTTGGGCTGGTGTTTCCAAGAGGCTGCATTAATTCCTCAGTCTCCACTGTCTCCCTGACAGTTAGTGAGCCAATGGCAGCATTTGGCTATTCTTGGAAAACCAGAAGGCAGAAGTTACTGACTCAAAGCAGATGTATTTCATCTATTTTTATTTCCCCAGTTGGAAAATAGGGAGAAGGGATGGACACAAAACCCTAACCACAATGGCTCTCTCCTCCAATATAAACAAATAAACCTTTTTCAAATAGTGCATTTTCAAATACAAAACTTCTAGCAGTATTTTGCAAAAGAGCATTTTTTAACTCTGCCAAATAGGATTGAGATATGAAAGGAAATAAGGATGGGGGAAGGGAAAAGAAACAACAGTGAAAACCTACAGAGGGTTATAATGGATGGGAGGGGGAATTCCCTTCATCCTTTTGAGTTAAAGCCAAGCATGACGAGGCTCACCAGCTACAGTATGCTCAGAAAAAATATAGAACTATGAAGCCTGTTTCAACTACATCATTTGCCAAAATACCATTAAAAATTAAAATTACAAATATGGCTGCTAAAAAAAAAGTTTTTAGAATGTGTTATCCATAAATATACTGTGATACTGTAATGATCAGGATTATAAAGCATTAGTTCTTCCAGCAGCTGTTTTATGAATTACATAAAAGCTGTTCACCTTCTCACAAAAAAGAGGCAAGAGGGATAACATTCATTAATAACATGTCTGAAAGCTGCAGTAAATGCTTTAAAAACCTTTATACTCCTGCTTATGAGCCATTGATTAAATCTGGACAGCTTAGCCTCAGTGTCTTAGTAATGATTCGTGTTAAACAGTGCCCCTGTGCGAGAGGCTGGATGCTTACAGCTGTTTCCCCAGCCCCACTCCTAGAAGTCATTGGACCATTTGACCAGCCATGAAGTGATAGAGGCTTGGGGGCATGGAGGAGGCAAAAGTGAAAAATAAACAGAGGAAAAAACCCATAAATATTACAGACTGAACGCTGATCCAAAAGAGTATAACCTAGTACCACACAGATAGCTCTGTTCAAGAGCACTTCATCATGGGATGATTAGTCTGCATCCAGTAGAATAAGCGAGAGAATATCACATGCTTGAGAGGACAATTAAATTTCATTGTTTAGCTATTTAAATGCAGACAGACTGAAAACATTAGGACACAAGTTGGGGAAATAATATTATTGGAATCCGTCCATGCCCAAAGGTAAAATTGATACAAAGCCCAGTTGCAGGCATCATTAACAAAGCAAGAAAAAAGTAATCTTTGTTAACTTTTAAGAGGAAACAAGCAAATAATCCTCATCTGGATAGAAAGTAACAGCAGTAGATTTAATCTGAGCATGAAACATATGCAATCCAACAAATAATTAGTTTATTGTCTGCACTGTACTTTAGCCTTTCAGTATTTCTTTAGGATGGGTACAGGAAAATAGTTTGCTCTAGAAAAAAAATAGAGTATGACACCAATGAAGAGTGATCAATTTATCAGATAAAATTTAAGAAAGGGGGCATTAAATCAAATTATTGGGGACCAACGAATGTGTGCTATTACAAGAACAGAAAGCTAATCAAAACAGTAATAAAACACTGAAACCTGTCACAAAAATGCTTCAACATGTTGTCATCTCTAAGAAAAATACTGGAGCATGTTTTGCACCATTAGAAGTTCTTTAGTCTCTCTTATCTTCCCATTCAAGGGAATGAGGTTGTACACTTTCCCTCCAGACATATTTTGTGGGATACCCAAAATTATAATTTTTAAATTAGTTATCAAGAGAATTCCAAAGTTTTATGAGAACATAACTCAGATAATTAGGACAAGAGGTGAAATAGGAAGTTAAAAAGAATATTTTGCCTAAATTGGGCAGAGTTTATGTCCAGAAACAAGCTTATGACCGGCATTTCCTTGTAGTTTTTCATTACAGTAAGTCATCACAGTATGACACTAAACTGTAAGTAGCTAATAAAACAGACAACAGAGAATAAGAAAATCACCAATTTACTCACTTTACAATTATGAGAGTTAGATACAGCATTTATTCTCAGATGAACACTGACAAATTAGGCCTTGGTGGCTCACTACCAATGTTTACATACTTCTTCCTATCAATTTCTTGATAGAAATCAATTCTTCAGGATCTATAGTTAGACAACAGCATTTCAACCCCAATTTTTGCATCCTGCTGACATATTCTACTCTCTGTGGATCAGATACAGCATCCAAAGCAGCAACTTTGGCTAAAAAAAAAAAAAAAAAAGAGGAAAAAAAGACAAAAGTCAATTTTCGATATAATTCATCAGCCTAGGAGAGAAATGCACCTACCTTTTTCTTTCCTGAAGAAACAATAGTAAAATATATACTTGCTACTTGGGCTTTAAGCCTTTGCATAATTTTAAGTCTTGACTTTTTTTCCCCCACCATTCCCTGTAATTGCAACCTGGTTAAAAATGGTTTTATCGAAATTTGGAACTTTGTCATAAATAATGATAGATGTGTTTTATTCTCTCAGTATCTTATATGAGAATTTAGAAGTAGACTTATTTACAAGGATGATAGGAAGCAGAAAGTCATTCTACAATAACATTTGCTAGCCTAGTTTCACTGTAAGATAGCTAATTTTCTTATAAAGCCTGTCAGGATGTTGTTCTAGATTTACTTTTAATTACAGTAGAGTGGGTTTTGGCAACTGCAGGACTCTACTTAACATGTTGCCATCACGTTAGCTTCTGATGGCAGCTTACCTGCTATATGCATGGGGTTTAAACAAACTACTAAGCAAGAACCAGATCCTTTTACAGATCACAATTCCTCTCTAGCAGAGAAGTCACACAAGATTCAGCTTTACACACTAAGGGATTGCTATGACATTACCCCATGAAGTCCAATCTGGTATATTACCCCTACTCCCAACTGGAATACAGCCTTTAGAACCAACAAAAAAAATGTGCCTATTTTCTAGTGTTCCAGACCAGGCAGGAAGGTTCCATGCCAAGAGACCTCCTCTCCATGCTATGCTGGCAGGTTCAGTAGTCACAGCACATGATACAACCCCAACCGTGCCAGGCTACTGCCTGCACTCACCTTTATCACAGAGAGCTGCACCACCAAATACACTCCCAGATCCACCTGTGCTTTCAGGATACACTCTGCCCAGCAGCTTGTGGGAAAAGCCAAAGCACTTCCTCTCTCTCCATGTGATGACATAGTTCTTGCCCCCACAAACCAGGAAAGGGGAAGAAAGGTTTGGATTTGGTTTGGGTTTGTTGTTTTTTTCTTTTTTCTTCAGCTCTTGCTATGACTAATTTAGCTTTCCATAGTACCTCACAGTTCTACTGAGGAAGAGTTAATTCACTGGGTGGAAGATGCTAATTACTTATCTGCAAACAGCTGAACTGTGAAGCCCACAGTCCTATTAATCCTGCTCTTGCAACTGCCTGCTGCACCTTTTGAGCATGTAAGTTCTATTCATACACTGTCTGAGCCCTGTGGTTTTCTCAAGACAAAATAAGAAGACCAAAGCCAGATTCTCTCTGAATAAGAGCACTTACACAAGTTTCTTATTATCATGGAGTGCTGAAAGGGGAAAACTATTTAAAATAGATCCACAGAGACAAAAGAGTCCCATGACAGCTAATAAAAACAAATTCTTACCAACTTGTTGATAGCAGCTTTCTGTAAGTTGCCACTTGAATAACAGCATCTTCAATTCCATCCTTTTATTTGTTATCTAGAATCTATATCTATACATCTTTCTGATGTACACTTTTAGCAGCTATGTGGGCCACAATCTCCCTATCCTAACCTCTTGCAGCTGCTTCAGCATGGCTGAAAAATCAATTGGAATGGCTTAATGGTCCCATTGCTAGAGAAAAAGTGGAGGTTTAGCATGGGTTTTCCTTCTAAAGATAGCTCTATCAGTGATTCTTACAAGAAAATTGCGAGGGCATCATGCACTTTCACACTACGGGACCTAATTGTGTGAACATGTCCATACAGAAATCACAATGAGAAGCGTCATCAGTGTCCCAGTGACCACAAGGTCTCTCTGAAAAAGAGGAATTTGCTAGCATTGCTGGTACATGAATTGCCTAAAAACACCATGGAGATGAAACATAATAAACAAGGCTAAAATTAGAATATCCAAACACTCAGCTGACAGTATTTTAGCAGCATTTATACCACGGTCTTTAAAGTACAGCACAGTGGTGCCTCATTTCTACCAAACAATGATTCATGATGCCACTGGGATAAATTGCAATTTAAGATCTTTGTTCACAGTTAAAACTCTCTGTCTGAAGTACAAAGCACCCATAGCATGCTAATGAGTCCCCAAGATCATCTTCTCAATTTCAAAGGATTTCCTCTTTCTTACGGCAATTTTTAGCCATTTTTCTGAGAAAGTTAAGCCTTTTGAATTGGTCAATCCCTGCCTAGGAAACGGTTCCAGTTTAAAGTACATTGTCAGAGGCAGAATTACAACAAATATTAAATGCCTATCAATTTCAGGGTAATGAAAAGAGGCTAAAATCAGAAATTCTGAGGAGGAAATGTGGGCAGAATTTGCAGAATTTGGACAATAGTCTTAAGACAGCTGGCTTATCAACAGAGAACTGTGAAAATCTGTAGAATAACTAGTGGTATTGCAAGGTGATAATGTTGTAGTGGATATAAGTCACAACTTCATGCAGCTGGATTTCTTACAAGTACAAGGATTTGCTTGGGCGAATTAGTTGAGAGGTCCTGCAACTCTTAGCGGCTTCCCTAGATCTTTCTTGGATTTTAGCTTCATTATGAATAATTGGAAAAGTAACTTTATATTTCTGTCTGATTTCAACTCCTTTGCAAACTCCTCACTGACTACAGCCTCGTCTGAAGCAGAATATGGCAGTGTGCTTTAGTAGGAGGTGTGAAGAATGATTTTGACATTCAAGACTATTGGAAACAGTATGAAATTCATTGCCTTGAGATGGAATGTGGCCATAGTTAACAACCTGAATTTGAGAAAAGAATGGCAGAATCTCAGTTTTAAATCCTTTTTTGAAGGTAGCATCTCTAGCCACACGCTGATTCAGTGCCAACATAGGTCGGTTGCAGAAGAAGCAGTGCAATTTTTTAAACCAAGGTTTAAATTCCCAGACATGTTGTATGATTTATATTGGCAAGAAATATCTGCTGCCTCACAAGATCTGCCCATTCCTGTACTCTTCTTTCTGTTCTCGGGGGGTTTTCGAGGTAAATATTGAGCAGGTTGGACCTGCTTAGTGTAGATCAAATGAAATCATGCTCTGAGGTGTTGTGACTACTATTTTTTGTATTTGCTTGAATTGGCAGTGCCTGAAGGTACAGTTGACAGATTTCAGAATGTGAAAATTATTAATCTGGGGGGAGTGCCCTGAAACACTGCCACTTTATGGCAGATTTAAAGTAAATTGGGTTCCAGCAACCCTTTAAAGAGCTATTTAGAAAGAAAACCCATATGAGCAACCCAGTAAGATTTGCTGTCCCAGACAATCTTTCCTTGTTCTCTAGGCCATGTTTTCTCTAAGCACAAGCTGAAGGAAGCCATCATCCTACAGTTGTACCACTCCATGAACTAAATGAAGTCAGGCATAAGTACGGCAGAATGAGGGAAGCCTGAAGGAGGTGTGATGAGAGCTTTATTAAAGAGGACATATAGCTTTTAAAGAAAGGGTCTTTGGCAGCCAGCTGGATGTGGCCAAAGTATTCATCAGGGAAACAACAGCAGCTACAAAGGTCTTCTTCCCCTGCTGGCTGAATAGATTTGTTGCAGCCATTCAGTGGGCAACTGGTTTTGACCTACTCACCAAAAGTAGCATTCCATGTTAAGATGATGTGGGAGGAAACTCTTACTAAAAAGAAACTCATAGCTATAGAGAAACACATGCACACATTCAACCTGGCTCTCCTTGCAGCCTTTGCTTTCAGCTACCTCTTTGCTATAACCCACTAAGACAGTCCCTGTGAACAAAGAACATATGTATGCATGTGTATTGACCCACGTGTTCATGCACATATATAGATACGCCACAGTTCCTGAGAGAGCATGATTTTTCATGCAAATATTTTTTCATTTGAATGAGCTGATAGTCTTCAGCCTGTTTTCACATCAGACTGTTTCACTTTTTGCATTATCTTTGTATCCATGAGGTCTGTCTTCAGAATTCTTTGTCCTCACCCATACAGGGAAAGCCTGATGATACCCATCATGAGCAGTGCCACAATAGTACCAGATTGAATGGGGAACTATGTGTGGCCAAGAAAAGTAGATTTAGAAATAGATTACCTCTTTGCAACTCAGTGTTATCTGTTAAGTGGCACTGATACTAATGCATGTGTTGGATATATAATTTTTTATCTGAATGAAGTCAACTTGCAAAGGATGTATCCTTAATTCCTTTGTACAAGTGTTAAAACTGTTGCAAATAGAGTGGTTTACTCTGGTTCATGATGAAAACCGTTGGCAAACCCAGCACTCAGATCTCCCAAGTCTTGATCCATTAAACAGAGTGATGTTTTACATGAAGAGCATCTGTACAAACTGTCACAGCTTCTGCAGAGTCAGCGAGTTTTTTCTTGGTTCAGAGACAAGGCAGTGCAATGAAACTAAGACTGTTCATTCTTCTATGCTTATTTATCATATGAGAGCGTTCCCCCCTTCATATTAAGAGGTGATACTGATCAGCACAGTAGCAGTGGAGTTCACAGATCAGAGAACTGCAGGTGGATGAATTCCAGCTCTCAGCGAGTCTAAAGGTTTTTCTACAGACACTGCTTGTTGGTCCATCCCTCCTGTGGTAAAACCCACAGGAGGTGCTCTGAGAAGGTGCACCCTTTGAAGAGTTTCTTCCTGATCTTTTGCTCGGGAATGAAGGATTTTGCCCATCATGGAGCAGCTCGTAAATCCCTCATGGTAGATTCTTAGGGATCTTCAGGCATTCAGAGGCACCTGTATTTCCCAAGGCTATCTGCATGGGTGCCTTGTGTAGCTGCTATGGTCTTCACTCCAGGGCACTGTCCATATCAATAGCATTTGTCTCAGTGCATTCTTTATTGTCTGCAACATGGAAAGACATATTCAGCCCCTTGGGAAATGTTTGCTGGATTAAGTAATGAAAATGATCAGGGAGAAAATTATTAGAAATCAAAGGAGTTAGATGTAGGTGTACGATGCTGATGACAGTCATATATTTCTGACCACATCTGCTGGAGAAACATATAACCCTCAGCTTTTCATAGGCCTTCCCAGAACAGTGATGACTGCAAAATGGTCTGGAAATGCTTTTCTGGAGATAAACAATGGAAATGATCTAACATTAAAAATAACCCAAAAGGCAAAAAAATCTGAAACCACTTTGAAACAAAGGAAGGGTGGAGTAAGAAACCCTTTTGCAGAGACTTATACTCTGTTTTGTGCTGCTTACAGAACCCAAAAATGCCAGTGAAGGTTGCATCAGAAATCTGTAAGCTATATGCCTATAGCTGCTATATACAATGTTATAAACATTATAGGAATCAGAGAGCCTGTTACAAAATTTGCAGCAGTTAAAATTAGTTTTGGAGTGATTTATCTTTTTATCGTTGTTTCAGCATGTGACATGACATGAAAAGAGGAGGTTTTGTTGCAAACAGTATTTTAACCACAAAAAGCTATTTTGCAGGAGAAAATGTACTTCCAAGATTTAATTTAATATTGACCGTTACATAAATCATATGAAAAACAATTTCACTGTGGTAACAGCAGAATTAAGCACAGGTGGCCAAAGTAATTTGACTCTTGGACCAAATTTTAAATTTTCTGGTACACCCTGCTGCTTCACCGTTATGTTGTAGCAATGCAACTAAATGCTTTCTTGTAAATCTTTAAATGACATATGATGGAAAACAAGCAAAACATTTTAGGTTTTTTTTTTAAAAATAGAGGTATACGTCAAAGCTTCCTGCATAATTTTGAAAGCTGTAGATTGAAAAGCATCTTTATTCACAAGTATTACTTCTACTGACATTAGGAAAACTGCACATATCTCTGTAGTTGTTTTTTAATGTAGAAAGTCTCTAGGATCTGGGTCTTAAAAGTAAACAGTTCAGAGCTTATAATTATCCAGCTTTGCACTGGACTCCCTTCTGCCTCACTCTTTAGAGCAGATCTAAACAACACATACTATCTTGAAAAGACTTCTATGTGACTGGCAGGCCTGGTAGGAGCTTCTGTCAGATGCTATTCTCACAAGCTGATTTCATCTCTTGTTTCTATGAACTTTATCATCTCATAAACTTCGAGACAAGTGCTTAAATTGTCAGATTAGCTCATAAATACAATAGAGAAATTATAAGGGACTGAGTTTAATGGAGTGATGGATGAACATCAGCTGCAGCCTAGAAGTGTTTAGAAAGGGTGGGACTGATGCCTCCAGAAAATCCATCAAATTCAGTTAGCTAGAGTGACCTTCAAGGAAATTCCTTAGGAGGTGGCTGCACAGACAGGGTGTGTGGCCTTGTGTAGTCGTCAGGAAAAGGAGAGATTTCATTACAGAAAACTTGTCCTTCAAAGTAACACCTCATCTTCTTCCCACCAATAAGATAGCAATGGCCATTGTGTTTGTGACCCATCTTTCTTTCTAAGATTCCCTATACAAAATAAAGGATAGGAGTGAGCTGAGGATTAGTCAGTCTCTGAGGGTACAAACCTGAAAACTGTCACATTCTCTGAATCCATTGATATCAGAGCTGAGGAAAAACCAGAAGTCCTAGGTGTGCATATACAGTTACTTTTGAATTAAGACTAATTCAATCTTCAAGTGAAAATTAGTTAACCTGCCTCACCTACTGCAGAGTTTTTAACAAAAAGAAACAAGATTACATCCAAAATGCATTTGTTTCTTTTCTTTCACTCTTATTATCACCCCTAGGATTCATAATGGCACTCCTAAGTCCCATAGAAGATTAAAAGGGGTAAATTGGAGAACAAACAGGAAAAAACTGAAATCAGCCCCAGTTTCAGAGGATAAAAAAACTTGTTCTGAAGGTAACGCTAGAGAAAAATATGGTAAGGGTAGTAAGAAGCATAGACCATAAAAAGAGGTCTTCCAAGGAGGAACTGGGTGTGTAGGGGAGCCTGTGGACCTAGGTCTTCCAGACTACCTTGTGGACCTAGATGAGGCCACGTTTGGTGGTGTTATTCATAATAAAATGCAGGTAAAGAGAGCTGATGCTTCTACTGAGGACAACTGCGAGATGGTTTCTGATATATGCTAGGGGATTACTAGATACAGTTCTATTTTCAGTGCTATACCCCTGGCTAGGCTAACTGGCTGTGGGATGTAAGCAGGGCCTGGCAAACTCCCTTCTGGATGGTGATAACTTCACCAGATGAAGTGCTCATGAGCAGGATGACTCACACTACCTCATTCCTTCACTATTACACAACTTGCTTTCTTTCCACAGTAAGGTTTTTTTCCATATTTTTTCTGTGATTTTTTTTTTCCCCTTGCAATAAAAGCGCCTGCCTTTATCATGAGTTCACCCTGAAATGGGCAAGGGAATTCAGTAATGCAGCTTGGCAGAGTGTCAAAGGTCCATTTTCTCAAGGGGAACAGGAAAAAGGTAAAAATGGTTCGAGGAACTGGAAAACAAATACGTCCTGCGTAAACTACAATTGGTTCATCTAAGTGAAAAAAACAATGAGCTCTGAGCCCTGAGGAAACAGCGCGCGGCTCCAGCAGGGCCAAAAATGGCCCGGGCGAGAATCCCTCCATTGTTAAGCGCGGACCGGCAGCGGGCGAGCAGGACCGCGGGCTCCCGGCGCCCCCCGGAGGGCTTCAGGGGCTTCACGGCCACACACCTGACAAGGGGCAAAGCTGACTTCAAGAAAGGTCTGAATCTTTCTTGAGTCTTACTTTTAGACCTTTTGGAATCAAAGCTGAGACTTTCCTCTTCCCAGTGATAGAAAATTTTAGATCCTATCAGCAATGGAGCAAGAAGAGTTATGCATAAGCAATACATGTGTGCAAAAATTCTGTCATTCATACACTAACAAATCTTATTCTTACAGGCCCTTCTAGTGGTGTAATTTGGAGGGGAAATACCACACCATGAGAAAGAAGGAGGCATGTATCCTTCAAGAAGGTTAATTATGTTTAATATCTTTTCAGGACTACTCAGGTAGCAATTAGACTCAAAGACACTGAACAGTCTGTAGTCTGGGACTGATCTGTGTAGGCTCACTTTATGAATCATGTTTCCCTCATCCTACAAAAGCTTCAGCTGTAGAATGAACTGTACAGTGCCTTGATGGTGTGACCAGAGACCATTAATTCGGCCTATCAATTTGTGAACAAAAAAAAAGTAAATAGATCATGCAAATTAATTCTGAATTGTAAAGGCAGACTCCTTGAGATGGTTACAAGCTTATAACATGAAATCTCTGCTCAGCGCATGTCTCTGGCTATCTGTGGATCTGGTGCTGCCAGTACAGAGAGATGGCATGATGAAAACATGATGTGTCTCTCTGCCCACACTTAACTGAAAGATCAAAGCAGAGTTAGGTCTATTTCCATGTAAGTGCGAGGAAATCTCCTTCTAATTGCCTTATGAAATATCAAATGGATATAGTATGATATCTGAGCTTAGTCACCAGCCACAGAGCAGACACTATAAGGGAAAATCAAGACAGACAATTTTCCAGTAGTCATACATTTTTTGAAAGGGGCTCCTCTAACTAATTCTGCTAAGGATTTAAACTGGGATTGCAAATAAAAGGAGACGGCAGGCAAATCTCATCTGTTCTCTCAAGACAACATTGAAAAAAACCAATTACTATGAAGATAGGCTGAGAGAGAAGAGAAAGCTCCAGGTAGACCTTATTGCAGCCTTCCAGAACATAAAGGGGGCTACAAGAGAGCTGCAGACGGACAATTTACAAGGGCAAGTAGCAACAGGACAAGAGTTAATGGCTTTAAAGTGACAAAGGATAATTTTAGGTTAGATATTAGGAAGAAATTCTTTCCTGTGAGGGTGGTGAGGAACTGGAATAGGTTGCTCAGAGAAGCTGTGGATGTCCCATGCTGGAAGTGTTCAAGGCCAGGTTGGATGAAGTCCTGAGCGACCTGGTCTAGCAGAAGGTGTCCCTGACCATGGTAGGGGGTTGGAATTAGATGCTATTTAGGATCACTTCTAACCCAAACCATTATATAATTCTATGATAATTACTATTGCACTGATCTAATTGGTCTTAGATTGAGGTTTATAATTCTGAATAGTAAATTAACTTACTAAATACAAATTGGAGAAAAGAAAACTCAACACTAGCCTCAATGAACAAAAGGATTATGTTCGTCCAAATGAAAAGGCTATCTATTCTGTCCATGACTTTATAATGACAGATTTAGCAGAGTTATGATTTGGATATAAAGCTATGATTTGCATATGAATGCTGGTATCTAATTGATGTTGTATGTCTCTCTGTATTGTAGAAATAGAGTTTGCATCTGTACCCTATAGTTTAAACTCAGAGGCAGGATTCAGGATTCTTTGTTTTTGTGTTGTGTTTCTGAAGCTATTCAAAGGTGACTTTAGTGATCTGAAAACTGGCCCAAAGGCTTTGTTTGACAAACTTAAAACTTAAACAAAATACCTTGTTTTCCTTCTTGTCTTTATTATTTCCAAACAAAATCTCACTGCCCTCACAAACATGGGAGACTTTGTCATTCCATGGGCAGAAGGCCTTGACTGGGAAACAAGGTGCGAGAGGCAGTGCAGAACACTCTTCATGACTGCTGCACCATATGCTAGCTGTGGCACTGAAAGTTACTGTGCTGCTGCTTCGTTTTTCACATGAAACATAAAAAGGAAGATCAAGGCCATCTGCACCTATAAAGATTTCAGAAACCTGAAAGGTTTGCTGTAGCATCTTTGCTGAACTCCAGTGAGAGTATATGCACTGCACTGATCTCAGTTCCTCTATTCAAACACGTTAATTTTTTCCACACACTTACAAAACTGTGGCACAATGTTGCCAGTGTGGCAGGATGATTCTGATATTCCTTTACAGGAGCAGCAACTCAATCAATGACAAATTAAAAGAGAGCTATGCATGTGGCTTCGACTGAGGTAATACACAGTATGCAAATGTTAATCATTACTAAGCCAAAGTTAAACATTATTTCTGTTAGCTGTATATCTTTTAGTGCAGTCAGAAATCTCTTTTGAAAGTCTGCCTTTGTTTTATTTTTCGTATAGGGATGCAGATGTATGAATGGTTCATGTTACAAGTGAAATTATACTGTGACCTATAATAATAGCCATTGCTATATTTTGTTATCAAACCAGATTCCAACTAAATTTAAGTGCCAAGTCTGTCTGTAAAATCTACTGCAAGCTCCCAGATTTTGGCCCAGAATTCCCACTCTCCAGTGTTTTAAGTTTTTTATTTTTCCAGGTCATCTGTTCTATGGAAAAAGAAGATATAGCCATCTGGGAGATTAGCATATATATTTCATGAAGCACAGTAGAGCTCTCTCTTTACTGACTCAGATGCTAAAGACCCAGATTTGCAGCCTGCTTCCTAGCTAGCACAGCACAGTTCATAAAGCTTCTGTTGCCAGTGGCTTGTCTCTCTCCCTGCATGAAGAACAAACCTACACTAAAGTGATATTGTCAAAGCAGTACTGTCCTAAAGTGGGGGAAAAAACACAGTCCAGTTTTACAGCTGTGTAGAGGCAATTTTTATTGACAGAAGGATCCATTTGTTAGTAAAGTTTACATTGTTTGAGTAGGAATTATCAGCAATTGATCTAACAAATCTGGCTACTGGCATGAGATTCATCTCCGGAGCAGTGTATATGGCTGTATCTGTGGATATAAGCATGTAAGACAGCTGAGGTATACCTTCTGAAATGTATAAAAGCTGAATGAGAGCATTAGTGCTGGGTTGATTTAAGATGCACTATAAAATACTAGAGGAGGTAAAAGGAGTGAGCTGCAATAAGAAGATGTGCTAAGGGGCATCTCCTTAATCTCTTATACTTTCTTGCTGTGCTGGTAGAGACGTGCTTTCATATAGTTGGAAGTACGGTGTGTTTCTAGTACTGCAGTGTAGCTGTTCTGTGCTGGTACTCTTCCTTTTTTTTCTGGACATTCATCTTCCTTTTGTGTGTGATTTTTTTTTTTGTTTGTGTGTGGGTTTTTTGCTGTTTTGTTTTTTTTTTCTTTTGGTTTGGTTTTTTTTGTATCATTCTGTTTTTTCCCCTCACAGAGCACAGATATTAGGAACCTAGACTGCCAACATTTTGATATCCAGTGTAGATTTATAACTATGGACGTCCAAGTGTTAACATGTTATAGAACTGCTAAGTCCAGTGAAGAAAGAGGAAAGACATCCATTGAAAGAAAGAATACTAATTTGATAGTCTGCACAAGCCTCTAGAAAAGTCAGGACAAGAGCTGAGACGATAATCCTAAATTTGTATTAATAATGGTATTAAATAAGCTGAGTACTTTCTATTGTTTCTTAAAATAAGAACTGGGGATAGACTGGCGTTTTTGTCTATCCTCTAATAATTTGTTGGTATTTTTAAAATGTAGATGAAAAATGAGTCTGAATTAAAAGCTTTGGTCCAAAATTCTCAGTTTGGAGGAAGTTTGAACTACATTCAGAGTATCATCTGCATTTTGCAGATTAGACTCTTCTTTTGAAACATATTGTAACAAAATCCATGTCCAAACTTTGAGAAGCACAGGGTGTGTATTCAAATACAGATTTTAAGAACTGGTAAAAAATACATTCTTATGAGAAAATGTACAAGAAAAAGCCTTTCAATGTAACATTTGGGCTATATGTTCATCGGAAAGGCATGCACAATTTCAAAAATCTTTCTGTATCTTGCAAATGCTAAAATGTCATCTTTCAAAGACTGCATGCAGACAGTCTTTAATTTTCTTTTACCTTTTGCCAGCTGCTGAAATATGAGCTTCATATTCACTGACTATTCTATTTACCTTGATGCTGAACAACCTATCCAAACTGGCCAAATCTTTTCATTCAGAAACCAGTCTCTGACATGGCTGGTAAAAGACACCAGGAGAAGTCTGTGAGAGTGGGAAAATCCTATCATGGCTCTTCAGAGCATTTCCCTGGACACTCTCCCAGCTTTAGGCACTAGCTGCTCTGGGCTTCCTGAGCCAGTCACACCGTTTCTGTAGAAACAAACACATCATCAGAAAAAAAAAAAAGGGGGTGGGAGATGTAAGATGTCTTTTGAAAAGCAAAGCTGTGTGCTTCGATATCAAGGCATTCCACAAGATGGCAGGGTTCTGTCTTGGCAGGTCACTACAGCAAGCAACCCAAGCCTCTACAGAAGTAATTTTTCTCCTATCATAGTTCTCACCATTGGTAATACAACTCTCTACTTTAAACCTATCAGTGCTCTATCAAAGCAGTGATCAAAATCGGTGGGAAACAGCTGAAAGACAGGAGGCCTCTATTTTCTTATGTTCTCACATTTTTGTATTACAACATTTAAAACACAGTATTCACACAAAGCATAATAACTTCCCACTGTGTGAATTAAAGAAATATTTTTTTCCTAAATAAAATTGGACAGAAAAGTATTACATGCAACTGCAGCTGTTGAACTAGGGACATTAACATCAGTTCTTTACATTCCATCTCAGTCATCTATTATTTGAACTCTCAAAATTATGAATACATCTATTTGTTATCATATTGTTAGCATATCTTGTCTTCATGATCAAGACAAGGTAACCTAACTACGGGATGTTGCTGAAAGACTCAGGTGTGCTGTCCCTTTCACCTGTCCCGCTTCCTTGTGCTGGCTTTAATGACTGTGCATACAGTCCTAACGCAAGTCATATCAACCTAAAAAGCTGATTGTAAACTAGCTGGTTTTACTCGGAGGCTTAGCTTTCAGCTAGATAAATGATCTGAAATGACTCCACAGCCACGCAGTCACTACTGCTGCAATCAGTAAAGCAGGTCAAGCATGTGATGAGAGGCAAGAAAGTCCCTTTCAGCAACAGAGCAGTATTGGATAGGCCTATGCTAATTGTGAAAACACACCCTTAAATAACAAAGTAATAGTGGAGAGGATGCATCCTTTGTTCTGCCCCCACTGACAAGAGGCAATGGAGGTAGAGGTGAAAATCTAATGCTCAGTTCTTAGTTAGTTTTTCAATTGAAAACTAGTGCTGCAGCAGCATCTCACATGTGTCACAGTGAAATTTTAGTTCCAATCTCAACTATCTAAATATAGATATATTTATATAGATATTTATATATTAATATGCCAGCTCTCTCTAGGCAAGGTATTTTTGGTTTCTGTGAGAAAGAAGTTTGTAAAAAAAAGAGAGAAACTAGAATAATTTTAGTTGCCTATAGGGTTCTTTGCAATACTTGTTACTAGGTTTCAGTTGAGTGGGGGAGTATTCCCAGAAAGCAGGCAAGTAAATTCAAATATTTTACAAACACTGATAAGGATTTTGAATGACCTCAGAGCATGTTACACTTAAGATCTTCATCATTCTTTTAAAAGCCTAAACCCTGGTGCTTCCTAAAACAGCAGCAGCTTAGTGCTAACACCGGGATAGATAAATACACAAAACTACAATGCACAAAATTAAAGAATTATTAGCAGTTACTCTGTACATAAACCAAAACAGAGGCATCACCGAGGAATGAATTTTTTTTAAAAAACTTCATCTTGCAGAGAAGAATTGTGTAATTGCATTTACTAAATACTAAAGAGTAACTAAACCCAAGATAAATGGCAAGATGGTGTGGTCAGGATACCCGGGGTTCTCATTAGGCATCAGCGGGCTTTGTTATGATGGAGCATGAACAGGGACTTTTCATTTCCAGTCTTACCACTGAAAATCAAATGAGGATTTTTAAAGAAAACTGGAGTGAAATACAAAGAAAATCTCCCTATAATACCATCAAGTGCAAACAGATTCCATTTGCAAGGTTTGGCTTCTCAACAAGCTGTAAAAACTTTGGTAGCAGGGAGGAGGAATTTGGATTTTCAGGACCAAGAAGCTACATGCTAATTTCAAGAGTGAGAAGTAGATTCTGTTTATTTTTAACAAAGGCAAGGATGCACTCAGGTTAACCTCGTGCTGAAACCACTTGACACCTGTGCTTAAGCACAGACCGAGCACGGAGGACCATGGAATAACTGAATACAAATACTTTGGTTTGGTTTCTGGCCCAAGCCCGCACCCCAGGCGGCTACACCGGAGCAGTGACACTACCCTGGGTGCACAGGGACACCCATTTTGGGGAGGGTGGCTCTGCTGCCCTCAGGTGTGCGCCGCCTCAGCCCGGTGGGGGGTGGCTCGCCCCCGCCCTCCGGTTGCCGGCTGGAGAGGTCGCCCCGCCCACCCCCGACCCCGGACCGTGTCATGCCCCTTTCCCCAGCCAATGAGAAGAGTAGGGGAAGGCGGAGCTCGGAGCGCGAGCCAATGGAAAGCGAGCGCTGACCAGGCGGGGGCCAATCGAGAGTGCGCGACTTCGGGGCCGGGGCCGGCCGGGGAGGGGGCGTGGCCAGGAGGGCGCGGGCCCTCAATCAGGTGAGGGCGGTGCTGACGGGCGGCGGCGGCGGCCAATGGCGGCGCGGGGGCGGGGCCGCCCTGCCCTCCGCCGCTGCCGCCGAAGCTGCCAGAGAGTCAGGTGGCTCCGGGATGCGCGGCGGCGGGAGGCGGAGGCGGGCGCGGAGGAGGCGGTGGATTGGGGGGATGCGGAGGCTCCTCCACGGCACACACTTCCTGCTCTCGCCCCTGCCTGCGCTGGGCTGAGGCGGCCCCGCGCCGGGATCCCCCGGCAGCGGCACCTGGTGCCGGCGGGCGCCGGGCCGCATGAACAATAGGCGGCGGTCCCGGCCCCGCCGTCCCCCGCAGTGCCCGGCTGCCTCGGGCGCCTCCCCCTATGGAGCAGCCTCGCCATGGAGCCCCTCACCGAGCTCAGCCAGGAGGGCGCGGGCGGCGGGGAGCCGCCGGGCGGCGGGCCGCTCTGGACCGCCGTCTTCGAGTACGAGGCGTGCGGCGAGGACGAGCTGAGCCTGCGGCCGGGGGACGTGGTGCAGGTGCTGTCCCGGGACTCGCACGTGTCCGGCGACGAGGGCTGGTGGACGGGCAAGATCGACCAGCGCGTCGGCATCTTCCCCAGCAACTACGTGAGCAGCGGCGTGCCGGGGGGCGGCCCGGAGCTGCGCGCCCGATACCCGCCGCCCCCCGCCATACAGCGTAAGGGGGCCCGGGCCGGGGCGGGGGGCTCGGCGGGGCTCCTCCGCCGGGACGAAGGGAGCCGGAGGAGGGGGAAGAGGCGCGGTCACGACCCTCCTCTGGGCCAGAGGGGGCTGGGTTACCAGGGGAGGGGGGACCGGACCGGCGGGGCTACCGAGGTGGGGCGGGGGGAGCCGCGGCCCGGCCCTCCCGCGGTGCCCGGGGGAGGCGGGACCGCCACCGGCGCGGGGGGAGGCCCGGGCCGGCCCTGCGGTGGGTCCTGGCGGGAGCCGGGCCCGCCTTGGAAGGGGAAGGGAAGGCCCCTCCCGGTGGCGAACGGCCGTGGGAGGCCGCGGGCCCGGCCGGCGGCGGGGTGGCTGGGGCGAGCGGGCCCTGCTATGGCCCTTGGCGGGGAGCGGAGAGGCTGCGGCGTCTCGGCCCCTCCCGTCCTGGGGCTGCCCCAGGACCTTGGTCCGTTCCCTTTCCCACCCGGGGACGCATTCCTGCTGCACCAGTGTCCTTCTGTCTTCCAGGCTAGCGCGCCGCTCCAGGGAGGCCGAGCCTCGCTCAGTTGGCGTTTCACCGGCGCCAGGAGCAGTTTCCCATTGTTAAGTCATGTGTTTCCAGAGGCTGATAAATTTTCATCCAGCGACTGAAGCCTGGCGGCTGTGCAGTGGTGGAGTCACTGGGGCTTCTGGTGACTCTCCCTTTAAGAATATCCTTAAGGAAGGGTTGCTGGATAGGAAGCAGTGTTGATTCACTGCTAATACTTGTTCAGTATCTTTCTTCCTCCTAACCAAAAGCTTATTATTTCTGACTGAAAAATTCCTAAGTTGGCTTGTGTTACCAGGTTCCTCTGACATCATACAAATTTTATCCTAAAATACCTGTGAATGAGTTCTGTCTGCTTTTGGGTGACTAGGCCTGCCTGAGGGTTGCTTGAGTAAGTTGTGATGCTGAAGGCATGAAGGGATTGGTTTGTTTCTGTGAACTTCATGGCAGTTTTGAAGCCTTTGTTAGAGACAGAGAATAGGGCCGTTTCATTGCTACATTTTTTTTAGCCACTACATACAATTGTGGAAAGAGAAACAGCATGGGATGACTGTTTCTGGATCCTGTTCATCTACCACTGTTGACAATTCAGGCAAAGATAATGCTTTTTTTTTGGAGGGGCAGAGAAAAATCTTCAGACTACTAGGCTTTTTTAGAAAGTAAAAGAGTGAAAAGATGCTTTGTCTTATGTAGGTCGTATCTCCAAGGAATACAACTAAAAGCTTTTTTTTTTCTTATTCTGTGTTCTGCTTGAAAGTATGTAGGTAAAAGTCAGTAATTTCTAGCATTGCCCTTGGGCTTGTGAAGAGACTAGGTTGGTAGTGGTGGTCCTTTCTTTCATGCTGCTACAGTATAGATAAATTATTTTTCCCCCACATGCAGAAAACACTGTGAACGAATCTTATTAGGTTTTGCCTTTGAGGTAGTTAGGAGAACCATTTCTGTAGAACTCTTTGAACCCTCAACTCCCATCTTATTTTGAGCGTTCAGGTGCAGGGTTTGTAACTGTGGATTCTCCTGTCTTGCTGCATTTTCTGTGGTTTGATAGTTCAGGAGCAGTTGTGGAGTTGCATCTTTCCTCTTTACCCTTGTCTTTCGTGCCACGACAGGGCTAAACTACTTCTCTTCTGTTAAGTTATTACCCTTTATGATGATCATCATCTGTTCATGACAGAGGAGAACTTACTGCCCTCCAACAGATGTGTATAATGCCTAAGGAGTACGTTTCTTTCTTAAAAGAAACTGCAATTTGGAAAGTCTTGTTAAAGTTGGCTGCTGTTGAATTGGATTTTCAAGTTTAATGTTAGAAATCCTTTGCAAGGAATGATACCCCCTTTTAGAGCTGGTGATGTTAGTTTGCTAGCTGCTGGGAGTAACAGTCTATTCTTACTGGACAGTGAACTGTTAACACTTTGCAGGAGTGATGCAAAGTGTCATTCCAGACACACACCTCTACACAGAAACTATTTTTACTTGCTTTCTTAAAGTTTATCTTTGTGTTTAATGATGGGCTAGGAGTATAAGTCCTTTAGATTCTGCTTTCACTGAGAGGTGTACTAGTATAGCTGGTAATTTTAGTCATCCCATTAGTATGCCTGAATCTTGCTTCAGAGAGAGTACCATAAATGATAAAAGTAGCCTGTAGAGGCTGTCAGAAGTGGACCAACTTGAAGGACCCTCATCTGCAGTGTGGGCTCTTAAGACACTTCAAAATGAATTAAATAGCTTAATCATATGGTATAGTAAGTGCTGATTAAAAAGCACCTGCTTTGCAGTTGTCAACATGGCCACTGGTTCATGGTGTACAGGCTCTGTAATTCCTTATCAGTCCCTGGAGGAATGATAGTGCTTCATTTCTTAAATTCTGAGGCAAAAATGCCCCTTAAACATTGTCTGTACAGTCCAGTACAACGTCTGCCAAATTATACTGGAGTTTAGACATGGGGTTAGTGTTTTTAGTGCCCTAATGTAGCAGTATAACTCAGTCTGTGAAAACAAAGAAGCTAATTCAGCACAAAATAGCTTTAAAAAAACCCCTCAAAATATTTTTTTTAAATGAGGGATTTTTCTGATGAAGCTACCCATGAGGGTGAGCTGGCCAGTGTGCCTTACAGAAACATACATTTTCAAAGTTAAAGGTAACGTCGTACTTGCAAATAAAATAATAACATCCAGTGTCACATGAAATTTCATCCGGAAGCCGAAGTCTCCCTGTTTTACATCCTAGCCCTGTTAACTTGTGCATCCAGCAGGGATGTGCTTTTTCTGACGGAAAATGGGTGACGGCACACAAAGACTTCTCTTTTCCATCCCTTCGGTTTCCTTTGCCCATCTCGTTCTCCTGCCTGACACCTTCCTGCCGCGCTTCTCCCCTGCACGGCCGCGGGGCGGGGGGGCCGGGGCGGGGCGCTGCCCGCGGGGCCGTCCCGTGTCCCGTCCCGTCCCTCCGCCCCGCCGGCACCGCTGCCGCCGGAGCTGTCCCTTCAGCACCTGCGGGACGGCTCGCTCGGCGCCTCGTTCACGCCCTCTCAGTGAGTGAAATGCCCGAGGAGAACACAGACTGGGAACAGCACCGGAATGCTGTGTGTCCGGAGGTTGCGGGGCCGGCAGTCGCCCGGTGCTGTGGCTTACGTGTTTGTTCATTCAGTCTTTTAACTGAGCTTGTCCCTAGAAGCCGGTTAATTGAGGATTATAACAGTGCTGAAATTCTACTGACTGAAGAGATAGGACTCAACATCTGATTTCTTTAGCTCTTTTATTAGTGAGAAATACAAGAGCAGCTCCTTTTGTGTAGTCTCAGTGACATTCTCAGTCTCATATGTGGAGTTATTTTCATTACAGCCTTGTTCTAAAATTTCAGTGTTTCAGGTCAGAATGTACTTCTTCATATTTTCTGGTAATCTCTATCTCAAAAGCACCAAGGCTGGCAGGAGTGAAATCTTCGTTGTCTTGCAAATCCTTGAAGGTCAGTGTTATCCAAAATATGTACTCACAGTAGCAGAAAAAGAAATTATTTTTGTGTTCTGGACTGGAAGAGACCTTTTCTCCTTTTGGAAAACTTTCCTGGCCAGTTGTCTATCTTGTTTCCCATTAATCTTTTGTTCATGGAACACTAGGAAAAGGATCACAGGTATCCTTATTAAACTAGTTTATAGATTTGACTGACTTACAATAGTAAGCTAGACTTTGAAAAATCATATTCAGGGAAGACAGAGCTCAGGCAAAAATAGAAAAAAGGCCTACAGCTGTGGACAGAAGAGTTTGTACTAATTCCATGCAGTTTTGTGACAAAGTCTTGTATTCTTAGGAAAGACATTTGATTGGAATAAGGAAAATAGTTTACTTTAATGTGATCTAACTTGCTGCCTTGCAGGCTTAACTTCCTTTCAACTAAACAAAACAGGGGAACCATGTCAGATTTGGTATTTGAAATGCAGGAAAGTATTAAAAGTCTTCATGACTTTCTGCTTAAATCTTGCATTATGGTATTCTTCCTTTAAAACTTTTTAACATTTCATTGACTGTAATTGGTAATCAGCCAAATATCAGACAGAATGGCATCAATGGTATCTCTCCAATGACCTACCACTGCTGTAAATTCAGCTCTGTCAGCATGTTTTCATTGGTCAGTATGTGGGGTTTTCATTCTACATTAATCGGTATTGGATGGGTTCTTTTGGCCACCCATGAGTATAAGCTGTGTTTAGTGTGCATTTGTACAGGATGCATTTTCTCACTGCTTGTGCTCCAGATGCAATTTACATGTTGAATTAAGACATCTGCATCTGTAGATTTTTCCTATACAATGCCAAGTATCCACCGGTTACTGCATCAGCCTGTAAAGTGTAGCTGTCAGTGCATGGGAATAGGAAGTTTCTGTAATAAGAATGCAGTATGCAGTAATCAAAAAATGTTTTTCTTATTGCTAGCACTGCATACTCAGTGTGTGGTCTGATCCATCTGTCTGTCACACTGTTGTCAGAAGCGTCAGAATTGGTTAACAGATCTCTTGTGGGGAATGAATCTGCAGAGCCTATAGAGATGTGGAAGAACAAGCTTGATTTGGGAAGGACTAAAAGATTGTTGTGGGAATTGAATAAGAGACATTCAAATAAAGAACAAATGCAGAAGCAGATGCATTTTGTGTTGAGTTTTAGATATCTCACATTAAGCACTGTATTGTGAACACAGCAAAGATTAGTTTGTGTGTTTTTCTTTTTTGAAATCTTGTACTGTCAAGGCGAGTTTATCTGTAAGTGGTGGGAAGGGGCATCAGTGTTATAAGAGTTTAAGTGTGGTAAGAGGAGTCATTTACAGTGACTACTTCATACAGGTTTTATGGTACTGCAAGATCTATTTTCCCACACTATTTGGCACTAAAAGATTGTTGGAAGGGACTACTGCTTTTGTTTGTATTGTTTTGGCATGAAAATCGGCCCTTCCTCCAAGGGTAAGGGTGAGGTTGGGCAACATGGACCTTCAGTTGATGTACAAGCTGCATAGTTGCTAAATGTTTATATCTTTTTTTTCCTCTTTTCCTAGTCCTGGAGATCGACTTCTCAGAGCTTGTTCTGGAGGAAATCATTGGCATAGGGGGCTTCGGAAAAGTGTATCGAGCTGTGTGGATAGGAGATGAGGTTGCTGTCAAGGCAGCTCGCTATGACCCTGATGAGGACATCAGCCAGACCATTGAGAATGTCCGCCAAGAGGCCAAGCTCTTTGCGATGTTAAAACATCCCAACATCATTGCCCTCAGGGGCGTGTGTTTAAAGGAACCTAATCTTTGCTTGATCATGGAGTTTGCCCGTGGAGGATCGCTAAATAGAGTGTTGTCTGGTAAAAGGATACCTCCTGACATACTAGTGAACTGGGCAGTACAGATTGCGAGGGGAATGAACTACCTGCACGAGGAAGCGATTGTTCCCATAATTCACCGTGACCTGAAGTCCAGCAACAGTAAGTGTTACACATTCAAGGTGTTGGGGTATGCTTTTGAGAAGAAATCATACAAAGAAAAATGGGGAGTAATGTTAACTTAGTGATCCTTTCTTGTGAACCACTGTATCCTCTAATTTAATCCCAGAGGGGTTTATTTTTATACAGTATGGTGCTACAGACTGCAGGAAACCTGTAAATGCTTTCATTTTGTAGAAGCAACTTAACTGATTGGATACAAAAGCAATTGTAAATGAAGCGTGCTTCTCTAGTAGTTAATATACATACATAAATAGTGTCTGTTTTGTTGGCATTTCAGCAGACTTCTGTATGTTGGAAAGTCTTACTGAACTTAAAATGTATATTCTCCTTCTACTTTTTGGAAGGGTAAATACTCCTTTGTTAAGATAAATGTTCCCAAACTTTCATTTACTTGCTAGATTTTGCTGTATAGGTGAGATGCAAGCTTGTTTTCCTTATGGGAGATTTAACCCATTCCAGCTGAATTGGATCTTCTCTTTATCTATCATAGAGCTGGTGTTGACAGAAACATTAACTTGGGTAAATAAAATGTCCTTGTACATCCAGGATTTCAGCTGATGTTTGTGATGCTTTACATGGGATGCAGCTGACCCATTATAGAACACGGGGATTGAACTTTGGCAGTTACAATTGTGGAAATCGTGGTGATTTTAGCTACTCTGTAATACCAACAGCGTTACTGTCTGCCAGTTGGGTATTGCTCTGATAGCATGTCTCTTTTCACAAACTTAAAATTGCCTTGAATTCAAACACACACATAGAACATTACGAGTGTGGGAGCAAATTATTGCAGTAGTTTAAAGGTCATAATTTCCTTTTCTGATGCCTTATGCATCTGATTAGCCTTTTTCTCTGTTTGGCTATGTCTAAATGGCTAGAGCAAACACATAGTTGCATGTTAGCTGTCGTGGTTTAGGTTGGTGTGTTAGTATGAACTCCTTTTCATTTATGACTTGAGTTAAAAAGGAGCACTGTGAACTGCATGACTGGGATGCAGGCATATGTTCCCTTTTGCTTTGAGGGCAGTGACATTAGCAAAGAGATCTGACAGATGGGAATTTTAATATCTTAAATAGATTCAAATGAGCTAGCATTAACTATTAAAATGCTGTAAATTTCCAGGCCCTGCAGAATCTTCCTGTGTTTTTTTTGCCTCAAATGTTGTGCCAATGAATTTATATGGTTTGTTGTGAAGGTGTAAAAAAAGTATTATTAGTTCTTGTTAGTGAGTTTGCAGATAGGAACTATGAGAGCTTTCAAATTAGTTTCTACAATATTGTTCTTATACTATTAAAGTTTCCTTTTTTGTTAGAGTAAGGCAATCTTAATGTCTATAAAGATGCCCTAATATCTAAACCCTCCCCTTACAGATGGCAGTATATATGAGCATGTTGATAAAAGCTGTAGAATTAAGGAATGATTTGCTTAGTTAATGGATTACTGGCTGCTTCTGTGAATAAGAAATAATTGTCTTTAAAAAAAATTTGCTTGCTTATTTTGCTCACAGGCCATTAAGACTTTATTGCTTAGTGCTAGCTGAACATTTTTGAGGTTTAGAATGAAAGTTATTTCTAAGATGAAAAACTGCTAGCTAATGGTATTTCACTGTTTTATTTGGACCAGAGACTGCTACCTGTTAAAGGTAAACATATCAACAAGAGAACCAGCCCAACTAGAGGGACACCAATGCACAATGTTGCCAACCAAACAGATATGGATGCTAGAAAACATCTGTGCTGTCAGCAGCAAGAGTAAATGTCTCTTGTCACAGTGAATCAGCAGAGTGTAATTGTGCTGCACTGTAAATTGTCAGTGAGAAGTTGAGGGGTTTGCTACATGTATTACTATAATTTCCCTCATTTGAGAGGAAGCAATAGTAAAGAAAGAGGAAGAATGAGTGGGAATGCCTATGGGAGGATTCAGAAATGTCCGATGTTTGTAAGGGAAAGGTGGTCTTGACCAAAGATAGCACCAAATCTAGTACAGAAATGACGAGTATATGGAAAATTCTATCCCAGATAAGTCTGGAGCAAGCAGCATTACATTCGGGAAGGTAAACAAATGTAGGAGCTGATACTGGAGGGAAGGACTTGAGATATTTTAAGGAAAATTGATTGTTTTGTTTCTCTCTTTTGAAATAAGATGAATTAGTAACCTTGGGTATGGGCTTGAGATATTACAACAGGTGTTTATTTTATTAAACAATATGGAGTTCCTCATTCTGGGCTGTGTGGTGGAAGGGATGTTTTAAAAAATATATGTTCTTTTTAGAGTTAATCTATAGAGCAAGTATCATAAATACTAGATTATGACAATGGTGGAGCCTTTTTATGGGGATAGGGGACTGTAGGCCCAAGTCATGTCTTTCTTGATTATTCTGTCACTGCATTGCTGAAATCCCTTTTCCATTATATGTAATAAGTATCTTGGGAATTTCTCTGTTCTGTTTTCTGTGGAAAGCTTTTTACTAGTTTCATAAAGATTAGTGAAGTAAGTATGTTATTGTATCCTGACTTATATATAGCTTGCATTTTCTCTATTTTTCTGATGTACTTAGTTTTCTCAGTTACTGTGGGTAATCAAGAACAGGTTTTCTCCTTAGCTTTGTGCCTGCAGAATTACACGGATGTAGCATTTCCTTTGTGCAAATTACCACCCACCTACTGATAGGCAGTAATGTGTCTCTGGTGAGGGAACAGCTTCTGCTTGCAAGAACTTGGAAATGATTCTTGCAGACACATTTCTTACAATGTATTAAACATCTATAAGAACTGTAGAGCTTTCATGGGAGCATCAGCTGTATTGATCTACTGGTTGATACTGCCTATGTTGAATAATAGTGATTCTCATACACTCATCTTGCACCAGCTGGGATGTACACTATGCACCTGAAGCTGCAGGATGAGTTAGTTTGGGAGTTAGGGAACAACATGGGGGAGTGCAAAAGAACAGAGTTGCCTTATTCAAAATCAAGTTTTGTACTGGAATAGAAGAAAATCAGAGAATGCCTTGTTTTCAGATGTCTGCCTATATTTCAGCAGATAGAGAATGCATCAGGGCAGTGCTTCATGATAAATCTTTTAAGGTCACATTACATTTTGAACAGTAACGTGTCAAGTGGGCACATTAATACAAGTCTGAGAACTTACCCAATTATATAAGAATTTGAAAAAAAAATCCTATTTAATTTAAACTATTGCAGCTTTGTGGACTCAAATAGTACATACCAAAATAATAGTTTTCGGTGTTTCTGGTGGTTTAAATAAAGAACATAGGATTTTGATTACTCTGGGAGGTAACTTCATCTTATACAGGGACTGAACTTAAGGGGATTATTTGACGATTCTAGAAGGTGTCTATTTCTTGAGATTCTCCTTTTCAAAAAGCATGCCGTACCAAGTTGTCCACCTTTTTTGGTTAAAAGAAGGAAATTTTTTCTTAAATTTTTTTCTTCTTTTCATTTTCATAACTTTACATTTAATGCTAATACATTTAGAGTGTAGGAAAGGTACCCTGAAAGTGTAATACCGTGTTTGTTTGAGGCAGATTTATCGTAAATCTTGGAGGTTCTGAGGGCTACCTGTTTCACTGCTTTGGGGATGCTAGCAGGAAATGAGTACATAATGGTCTTTACAGAACAAATTCCACACCTGTGATTTATTTTTAGAGTCTCTGAAATTATTTTGTTGAGTGTAAGTTCAGTTGGCAGTGAGTTTGGTAGGCAAGTGTTCCAGTGGCATTACCAGCAGTCATATAAACTACGCAAGAGAAGGAAGATAATTTAGGAAAGCTGTTTGGTTCTGCTGTGTGAGGAGATAAGTATTTCTCGTTTTATTTTGTAATTTGATATAAGGGATTCAATTTATTCCATATGAAATTTAATCTTATTAATCTGACAGTCCTCACTGGCTGCTTCTCTTTTCTTCATCTGGTGATATTGCCAAGCTCTCCTTCTTTAGCTGCGTGTTGGTGAGCCATTGAGCGTATGTTACAGAATTGGTAGTAGGTTTTTCCCAGTGTGAAGGCACCTAAATAATCTAAATGCTAAGCTATAGAAAAAAAGCAATTGAAAATGCCCACTGAAGTCAACATCACTGTGTTTAGCACAGCACTTAAGAGGTTCCCTTCCTTTTATCTCTTACCTGTGATTCAAGTCTCATTTCTGGCCAGAGGAAGGTACTTGGCATGTAATTCTTAGGATGAAAAAGGACAGTCCTGTTGGGTTTAGTGAAGTATTGTAAATAACGAAGCTAGTTCTGTTTGTCTGTCAATGTTAGATATGCCAGTGTTGCTATAGGACTAATGCCAGTTAACTAATACTGCATAGCACTAGCAAAAGCGTATTTGCTCCTTTTTTTTTGACTGTCTCAGCGAAACATGTTTGTCATTTACACTACATTGAAACATTTTGCTGAGGATGTCCATGCCAGTTAGCAAAGTGCTTTTTAAAAGTCACCATGGTTGTGTTCCACAAAGTGGCACAGAAGATAAGCAGCAAAATGGCATGGCCAAGGTCAAAGAAAGAGGTAAGGACAGAGCTCAAAATAAACCCCAACAATTCTGAATCAGCCAAGTCAGTAGTTCTTCCCTTCTAGTTCTTTGAAGTCTTCATCGCTCCTACTTTTGGACCACTAAGGTAAGCTTGTGGTATCCTGCTCTTCCAAGCTCTAGCTTTCTAAAGAATTCCAAACCCTCCTATAGCTTCGCGTAGTTAATGTAGTTAAGCCTTTTTCTATTCATAAAGATGCCAGCAGAGCTGACTTTCACATGGATAGTTGTTCCTAGAACTTACAATATTCTTTGGAGGTTTTTTTGTTTGTTGGGTTTTTTTTTCAAAGTATAGACAGATTTTAGACACAACTAGTTCAAATCCAGCTCAAGGACAGAAGGACTTCAGTTTTACATGTTGGTAACATTGGATTTGTTATCTCATTCCTTGTTTCAGTGTTCACATCCCAATCCAATCATAGTTGGCACTCTTCTGTTGGTCTTTTCAGAGAAGGAAAAGTACTTGATGTACACCTTTTCTTCTGTCTGGCAGTGTTGTAGAGGAGAGCTCTTCCAGAGAACACTGTTATTATTGCTGCTTCTGGTACTTCAGTGTAATTTGCTGACTAATTCTCCAATGTTGTACCTTCTATCAGAATGGATTTCCTTTGTCAGTGCAATTAAATGAGTATGAGTAATGCTTTATGTAAAGTATAGTGAATCTATTTCAATGACGTCTGAATGCTTTTCACTGGGTGAATAATTGATCTGGCTTTAGTTGGGTAGTCCCTTGCCCTGTAAGAGGAAAGTGATAAAAATGTGATTTTTTTTTTTGGGGGGGGGGGTGGTGGTAGGGAAGACAACATCTGGGAGATGAATTTTCAGGGAGCAAAAAATCGGTAAACTTCTTTTTTATTTCTTTGAAGTTTAAAAAATGTGTGCAGTAGAAATCAAGCCTTTCAAACAGCCTGGATATACTGCTAAGGATGATGAAAGATGACTTTTGAGGTTCTGCCCTTAGGCAATTATCTGTTTCTATGGACGGGCTATAAGATATTGCTAATGGTGCAAAACTTCTGGTTACTCGCTTATTTCTCTGTCTCCCCAGAGTATCATCCTTTGTGCTGATATCCTAATCAATTGTATCATGGTTAAAAAAAATTTTTGAGTAACTATAACTTTTTGTGTGTGGTAATATGATGAGGAAATTCATGCCATTAATACCATAAGTTTTTATTGAAAAGAATGAAAAAAATTAATTTCATGTACTGTCAATTCAGAAAATGTAAATTATGCCTGAAACTGTTGCTAATTTTTAAGATGTTGAGATACTGGGAATTTACAGAAGTAGGATGACTATGTATATTGTACTTCGGCACTTTGTTGGGTTTTTTCTTCTTTAGCTTTTGTAAATTAGTGCAGCTATTTTTTTCTGAGAGGTTTGACAGATGCTTTCATATTGCTATTTTCATATGTTATAGTAGATTTCTGAGAGCTCCAAAATTAAAGTATATCTCCTGTAAATGGTTTGATTTAGTTGAATATGAATTGATGTCTTCACTATTAATTGCTTGTCAAAAATAGAAAGTCTTTATAAGTTCCATGTCCACAAGAACACTTTGGTATCCTGCTGCTCACATCAAGTAGTAAAAAGGCAGTTTTACAGATGGAATCTGTTATCTTCAATGACAAGTATGAAAAGAGTACCTCTTGTTTTTAAGAAATGAAATTGTCTATTACTGTTGAAAACCTACCTAATATCCTTTTCATGTCATTGGGCCACTGCATTCTTTTTTTGCAGGGTTCTTTCTGCTCCTAAGAAAAAAATTTCTGAGAGTCTTGGCACTAAGCAATTTTTCCAAATTGTGCATATGAAACTATAGAACAGATATGAACAGACCTACGTGCTGACATGCAGGAGGTGTGCCTAGGCATTCCATGAATTTACTGTCTGACCATCTGTGACAGAGCTGGGATAAATCTGTGTTGTTCTGAAATTTCCAAGAAGCAAGAGTGAGAACAGCCTTGTTGTGGAATTTCTGGAAAACTAGAATAACTTTTTCAGCTCCACATTTTTTGGGTTTTTTTGGTATTGCTTCCACATCAGTAAACTTACTTGAATTTTGACTGACTTCTCAGCAGCTTCGCTCTTGCTTTTCTTATCAAACAATTCCATTCAGAATTTCAACACATCTGAAACAATTTCACTCTGGAAGCATCAAATGTTAAACACAGTTTTGTTCTTTGATGTGATGATTCATTATCCAAGATGTTTTCTTAATATTAAATAATATACCATTTTGAAGATGGTGCATATTTCCTTATGACAGGACAAGCGGTCTTAAGCTGTTGGAAAGAAAACAGAGTGTAGCACGTGGTTTTAAGTAGCTGCTTTTAGGTACATGTTTAATTTCTGATTCTAGAATAGTTTGTTATGTTGGTGTGACTTTGATTGCCAAAAGATGTGCTGAAGTTGATTGGCATGTCTGTTAATTGCTTCTTAATTGTCTGACTGCTAATGGAAAGGTAAATTTAGCCTTTCTCAGACCTTAACTTTTTGCAGATATGAAAAAGAAATAATAACAGAACCTCATTCATTATGAGAAACTATTGCAATATATAATGATTTAGAATTGTGTTGTTTGGTTTCACCAGTGTTTCTTAAGATTGGGAAGAAGAGGACTCGCTCACAGAATAGTAAATGTTTGGGTCCCGCCCTGTAGGCTTGGAATTTACAGTAGTAATGGCAACATGGTGCAGCATCACTTAGGGTCCTCTTTGGAAGGAAGTAGCCAGAGGACAGGCAACCGTCTTTGAACTGTTTGTATTACTACCACACACTGCCCTTCCACTTTGCTTTCTAGAAGCACTTTTATATTACTCAAGAATTTATTATAACACCATTTTTTATTAGGAATAAAAATACCCTTCCAAACCAGCAAACATTATCTAGTGCACATATGGATTCCCCACATTATCTCTGAAATCCTGTATGTGCTTTGAATATTGTACTACTTAAGTTCAGGATGATTTTTGCAGCTACAAGACAAGCTCCTAGTATCTTTCTTTGATGTTTCATCAAACAGGCTTCTGGAATTTGCTTTGGGCTTTGAGAAATGCCATTTGTATTACAACTGTAAACATCTAAAATGCTAGCAAGGCTTCAACCTTGCTTATGTATAGACTCATTGTTTAGATGTATAGCAAATGACAGTGTGCCAGTATCTCCACTGGCTAGTAACAGGTAAGTACTTTTGCCCCTAAAATTTTGCTTATTGCAGTGATAGCTGTGCTTAAATTGGGAATTCCTATAGGGTTCTTGGTATACTATAAAGAATTGCTAGTATGAATAATTGCTGTAAAGATAGTATGTTTAAGAGTGGTGGGATGTACATGAACCTGGCCATGTGTCCACCTACCAGAAAAGTGTTGCGTTTCTAGTTGTTTCTCCCCTGTGACTATGGGCCTATGAAAAGATGTGAGAGAATAGTCTTTAATTACTTTTGACTTTGCCTTGTTCAGGGATCCTGCAAATAAGAAAAATCACATGACTTTGATAGAACTCGATATGCCTAATTCTGGATTTATTGATTTGCTTTTTCTAGTTTGATGTAATCAGTCACATACTGTGTGGTTTTGATATGATTACGGTCATCTAGAAACTGGGGGATATTCCTAATCTTCATCAGATTATTGTATAGTCAGACTCTTTGATTACAGAGTAAGGTGGGTCAAAAAACCTAACAGAAATGTAGCACATCAAAAAGTGGACAGCTTTCTGAAAGCTCTACTGCATGAGCTGTTGTCTTGTGTGGACTTCCATGTGCTACAGTGCAAGACCACCCTCTTTCTCAGCAGCTGGCTGCTGCTCATCTTAAGGTCAAAGTCTGCAGTATTTAAGAAACTCTGAATTTCACTATTGTCAGCTGTAGCTTGGCATTGATTGGGCATCTAAGAGCCTTTTAACGTTTGTTCTGATGAATGGAAATAGACCTCTTTACCTTTTCTTAATTTTTTAATTGAGTCTGATTTTTAAAAAAATCAAGCACAAGACACAAATCATGTGGATTGTGCTGCTGCCTGTGAAGCTTTTATGTCTTCCTTACCTTGTAGATTGTGGAGTACCAGCTTATTCCATTAATGAACAGTACTTGGTGTTATTTCCTGTTTCATAAAGGCATCTTAATTGAAACTAAAAACAGTTCTGCGCTACTTTTTTTCATAGTGAATTTCATGTTTCTGTTTGACTGGAAACAGCTCCCACTGAACCAGCATTATTATTAAATCTCTTTTCAGACAGTCTCTTAAGTGACAAATGATGAGTGTCATTCTTGTGATTTTACTATTTCCCTTCCTTTTTTTGTTGTTGCCTTCTAGATTTCTTGCAAGCTTTCAGGCTGATATGGTTTGGTGATGCCCTGTGTTGAGTACTCGTGTAATTATATTTTTTCCTTGGAGCATTTAACTGATTATGAAGAGTACAATAATCCATGCCTGAGCTAGAAGGTTGTTCCAATGTCAGCAGTATGGTAGGATTTAATCTGAAACCAGAGCTGAACAGCTCTATTTTTCCCAGAAACTCACCTGAGCATTCTTCAGGAGCATTCGAAGTGTTTTGTACAGATCACTAAGGTGATAAGACTTTTTTCAGCTTGGCTGGATAAAAGGATCGATTCTAAATATATTGTGGCTCTGGAGGCCTTTCTTATCCCCTCCCCCATTATGCACGAAGCTCTTTAGAGTTACTGTACTGCACAGCTTAAAATCCAAGAACTGCTGTGCTGTCACATCCATCACCTCCTCTAGGTTGATAGAAGAAGACAGTTGGCCAGCTTTATGGCTTTGCTGAACCCTCACACGTACTTAGTAATTAAAAAGCTATTGGTTCCAAGGTGTGTATATTTTTTTTAAATGTACTGTTGCTGAATGGTTAGTAATAAAAGAGAGAAAATATTTGCATATTACTAGAGACAATATTTGTGTTCTTTGCTTTTGCTTCTAAGATGTGAAATTTTGAGTGAGTCTTAATTCTGTCCTCTCCAGGATCTTATGCAACACTTAGCCTTCTGCAGCACAAATAAATTAGAATAAAGATGCGGTTGTACTGAAATAAACAGCAGAGTACCCGACAGAAGGTAGGTAAAGGCTACATGTGGAAAGCCCTAACTCACTCCATGTGCAGATCCGTTAATCACTTTAAGTACTTTGAATGCAGGATCAAGAGCAGATTGCTCATTATCTGGATACTTGTGAAGCAAAGCTGTGCCGTCTGACTATGGAAGGTAGAGCTAAAATTGCAAATTAGATTTTGGCAAACCACTACAATATGAAATCTTATTTTGGAGTGAATTTTTGAAATCCTTTCCCAAATGCTTTGTTCTACCCTCAAGGCGGAATGCCACTGTACTGCCAATAGGACTTAATAATTAAAAAAAAGGATTGCCTAGCAATCTCAGTCTCTTGTTCCCTTTGCAATAGCGCTGCTTTTTTGACTTGTTAGGCAAATTGCAGTCTTAGTAGCTGTCTTCTGGCTCTCTGAGACAATGCAGCAGCATATAGCAGTATATTAGGGCTATCTTTTTATCTGGCATCCAGTATTTCCCACCACCACCCTCTGAGCTGAATTGTATCTTGGGAAGTTTTGCTTATTTGTGGGAGGGGAAAATAGGATTGGAACAATCATTCTAAGTTTAGTGAAACCATCTTCTGTGCAAGAATGTTTTTATTTCATCTATGAGTACGTCTCCTTTAAATAAGAACTATTCAAAAGCTAGACGACAATGGTTAATACTTGTATTACTACAGTACCTTCTAAATAAGAACCCCGAAGATTTCAGAATGCATTGCATTTGTTCAGAGTACAGTGGAACTTTTAATTCACTTTTCAGTTAAAAGCAAGTAGAAAAAGTAGTAATTGGCCCATGCAAGAGGCAAGATATGCTTACCTGATTTTTCTGAATTAGTCTTCATTTAAAAAAATTAATCCACATTTTCATGAATTTCACAGTAGTTGAAAAGTGTTTGGAGTAGAAATAGACTTAGAAGGCAGTGAAAGGGATTTGTACAAAGTGAAAATTATACATAGATTGTGGGGAGATGAGGGCAAAAAATTTTGTAGGCTAAAATTGGCTGTCCCAATTGTGAAATTCCAGAATGTGTATCAGGGAACAAATTAAAATTTAAGTGTAGTAATAATGTTTTAGTGTTCAAGGACCCTCTGGCTAGGAGTAGAAGTTCTCATAAAGAGCCTTCAGAGCTCTCCTGGTTCGGATAACTTTATTCTGTGGTCTGAAAAACAAACCTTTAGAAAATGTACAGGGTTGAGTGAGGAGATTCTTTGTTCAAGACAAGGTTTCCTGTGACAGATTGGCTCAGTTTTGGACACATTCTGCCGTGGGTGGGTGAGTCTGGATTCTGTGATGTTAATCAGTCTTTTATCCTCTCTGGCAAACCTTGGACTTCAGGAAGCCTTTAGCTTTCTGGGAAACTTGTGTAAAGCAATTTTTTAATAAATTTTGAATAGTTTGGAAATGGAAGTGTTTTCTGTTTCCTTCAACTCTTGCACTTGAGACTTCTGCTGTATTGCTGGTAGAGAGAAGTTTAATGGTAGTACCTCTCCATATGGGTCTGGATTGCTCTTAAATCATACCACAGAAAAGACTCATATTATTTAGAATTGAAACCCTGCTCGTGTTTTGCATTTAAGGATCTTGGAATGAAAAAGCATTGGTTTTCCTAAAGGTTTTACTTTGTTCTTTTTTTTCTGGAAAGTTCTTGCACCTGAAATTTGATGGACTTGGTATCTAATATACCTCTTTACAGTATTTGAATTATCTAAATGGAGGAAGTAGATGGGCTGATGCTTATTCTATCTGACAGCTTTTGATATTTTACATTTTGGTAAGTAAAGCCACAGTAAGCTGTTCTGTTTTTAGGACAGAGGAAGAAATAAAGTATGTCCAATATTTCCACTCACAATGAGTACTCAACTCCAGCAATGGTATTTCACGTTCCAGCTCTGACAAGGAAAGCCTTAGTTCCCCTCTTTGTAGCTTCTAGTTGACCTTGCTGATTTTGAAAACAGTGATCATACAGTAGCAGATGAGCAAAGGCCTGTGGGAAAACAAATCTGGTACTAGGCTGTTATATCTATTGGTGCTTGAGTTGCTCTGGAGTGATCTGCAAAAACACCCAACTGTGGCAAAAAAGTGTGGTATTATTCTGGGAAAGATAAGTTGGGTAGAGTGGTGTAATTTCATATGAGTTTGAGTTCCCTTGCCATTTTTCAGCCTTTGAGGTTGTAAGTAGTGGTATTCTCACCTCTCTTCAATCTTACCAAAATGAGAATAGATATGGTGAAGCACTGAAAGTAAAGCAGAAACCTGGTTGAGAGTCCAGATAAAAATAAGGGAGACTGGGGAAGAAACTTCACTGAGTCTGAGCAGCTAGTTGTATGACCACTTTATGATTTAAATATTAGAGTTGAATGCTTCTACACCAAGTAAAATAACAAAGACAACATATTTATCCTATTTATAGTCCTTCCTCTTGCCACTCTCACCCACCCATCGCTGTTGCTGCCATCTGTCTCTTGGACTGTGTAAGCAGCTGATGTGGCCCTAAGGAGACGAGCATAGCACAAGGTAATGGTTAGTGGCTCTTGGGCATGGGTGTGAGTGGGATGTGTTTGCAGGCTAAATCCTTTTGCTTGGAGATTTTCCATATATCTTGATATGACTGCCTTCCACATTCCTAGAATCTTGAATGGCAAAGCATTTGACCCACAGCAGTGCTAATGGTGGTGAAGACCGAAACAGAGCTACTGAGGTGCACTGACACAGGTATTCAGGTATATCCACCACCTTTGGGGGTTTCAGGCCTTCTCAAGTCCACATTGTCAAGTTTTTTCATCGTTATCTTTTTTTATTTCTCCTTTCACTTAATGATTGGAACCATTTCCATCAGGCTTGATGTTCATGAGCTAATAGATTTCTATTCTTGTGTGCCAAGTTTACCGATTAGCATCACGCACAGGTAAATCACTTGGTGCGAACTGTGAGCTGGCCCATGCAAGAGATTGTCTTGGATTTCTTGTAATTTTTTTTCATGTTCCTTATACAACACACTCTCTGGATTGGGAAATGGAGCATGAAGTTGCTGATACTGCTCTTGTCATGAAATGCAGGGGGCAATGGGCATGTTGGTGGTTAACTATTGTGGTATTGCAAGGTATTCCTGCTTTCCTTGATATTCTCTTGTTACCAACTGTTGCCTTTTAAGACAGGAACTTTATTTTTTTGGTGTTGTGTGCTAAATAAATTGGGAATACAATGGCAGAGTAGTTGAAAAAGCTGAAGCTAGCTTTTGGTATGCCTAGGTGCTCATACTATTTTGTGCAGTAGACAGGGACCCCTTTCCTCTACCTTCATATATTAAAAAGGGACTATTTTGCTGTGGAAGATCACACTGTAGTAGTTCCTCCCTGAATGTTGTTCTGCTTCTGAAGTGATGAGTCAGCTTTTAGCACAAAAGGAAAGCAAAGGAGTATTCTGTTCAGCACTACACTATGCAGATTAACCTAATCCTTTTGCTAGGCTCAGAAACCAGGAAAAGGCAATTATATTACCATGTCTTGCTGCCTTGACACTTAATTTTGACAGTTGAGAAGCCATTTTCTACCAGGACTTTGATGTTACTAGCAACTGGATCAGCATGGGTTAAAGTGTTTATTTTGCCGTACTTGCTCTTTCCCACTGCTTTGGCTTACTGGACACTAAGAACACTGCCCTAATTGCCCAAAAGTATGGCCGAAAACTAAAATAACCTTCCAAAAGAATTAAACAAAAACTCACAGTGTTACTGCCTTCCAGGGGAAGTTTGTGGAAGAAGGTTATAATACGTTTTCTGGCTCTGCTGGTGTAATGTGAGCAGAACTAATGTGAGAATTAAAACAGCAGCTGTAAATTTGGTTGCCAAAAATTTTTTATTAATTTCACTAGTAACAAATTTACTTCGGTGGAATAAATCTACCTCTTAACTATCTTTTTATGCATACTGGAGGTAGTATGGTACTGGATTAAAAATAGGTGTATGACTGAGGTTTTGTAAAATCAACAACTTGAAACCTAAGTAAAGCTTTATTATGTTTCTTTTAGTGATTGGATTGAAAGATGCAGTGCAGATGATTTATCTGTTTATGTAGGATAGAGGAGTGTGTTTAGAAGGAGAGTAGATGAAAATTAGAGAAAAGGGGTAAAAATGTGTGTATTTTGTCAGAAGGAAAGAAATTCAGAACTGTTTGTGCTTCTAGCATAATTAAGAACATAAAAACGTAATACAAATCAGTTGGGTTAAGCAGAGTGAAAAATATATCAACAATGCAGTTATTTGCATTGGAACGCTGTAATAAAGTTGAGAAGATTGCCAAAACAAAATTTGCTCAGCAGTTTTAAAATTCTTACTGCAATGGCTAAGAAGGAGGAATTATACTGACATATTAGATGTGGCTTACGCAGTCCTCTTACAGTTTGTTAAAATATAGGTACAAGTAGATCAAAATATATACAGTTCTATACCCCTCAAAGGTTATACAGCTTTATACCCCAGTCTTTACCATGTCTTAGTGTATTTGTTTATCTGCTCTTATGTCTTTCTGGTAGATGCATGAGTAATGAAAATACAGCTGTGTAATATCTGGAAATGAGGTCCTCCTTTGTAGTAAGGGTTTGGATGTTAGACAGTGATGCTGACCATTGACTTTTAACTGATTCAGTGATTATTAAGGTGAGTGATGCAAGATGCAATGATTTGTGACCTGAAGCTGCCTTTATGGGCAAAGGGACAGTTTTACTTAAGATTGATTTCACAGTAGTACCAGTTTGACTTACATTAGCTGTCCACCAATAGAACAACATATTTCTGAAAATTTTAATGAAATTCAGAACACTAGGTAATCTTGCAACTATAAGTAAATTTGTTTTCACCAGATGTCTCTCTTAACATCTGGTGCATAGGGGAACTTCTGTAATTGAAATAACTTGCTTACACCAGACCACAGAGATTCATATGGTTTGAGTGGGCACTTAGCACAGATGTTCTAGTCAAGCAAGGCTTCTGTAGAGAGTAATTCAGAGCATGTATATTAGACTTATGCTTGGAATCCCCTTCTGTCGAGGCTTTGTCTTTTCTCTAACTGTGTTTGGAGTCTAGGAAGATTGCCTGCTGAGATCCTGTGAGTTTGTTTCATCTAAGCCAGCTTTCATCGTAATGATCCGTAGCAATGGAGGAGGGGGAAGGGGAAGAAATTCCACCTTTTGAACATGTGAGGTTGTGGCAGGTACGCTTCTGTTTCATGCATGCAAGACAGAATTTCATCTCTATAGAAATGTTTATTACTTGTCTCCAGGACAGCCGTTGTGTAGTGTTATCTGATAATTTATGGCAGAGTTGTAACTTGGCCAGCATTTAATCCATAAATTTTTTTTTAACTTCAGTTTGTATTCCTTCAGAATTCATTTGATCCGCTGTTTTGCCTACTTAGAACTAACCTTTGGTTTTGGTACAGTAAAGGATGTCCACACTAACAAAATTTTAAAGCTGCAAGTTTCAGTGTTTTCACTGTGGTGATTGCTCCTTCTGAAAGGCATCTCTCTTTATAGTGCCTTGTGATGATGAGACAGAACTGAAGAATCCAGCATGAGAGCTGAAGGATATGATAGCATTTTAGAAATCTTAATCAAGCTGCTTTTTGTATTGCTTTGAATCAGGTGGTTTTTGTCTTTATAGTAAAGCATAATAATTTGGAATGGGGTGGAACCAGGAGGAAGAGCTGACTCAGTGTCAGATACCATTGTGTCAGTCGTATATTGGTTGATCTGTTTCTGTGGTGTCTGTTTTTGGTACAAATCCTTGTTTAAACAGCAAAAGCATCTGAGTTGGCCCTGGCTCCAGAAAAAAAACCCCATTCTTCTTCATGCCACTGGTATACAACAGTGACTCGTGAAACTGATAATCATACGTATCCTTTGGGATCTCTTACCGCTAGGATATGTGTACTTCTACAGGCTTGATGGCTTTCAGTAAGACTGACATTGGATTCTGTGAAAATAGCCTATTGGCTTTTAATGCACATACAGAATGATCCTTCAACTGTGGAAGGTAAACTGGCTTCACCTGACCTCAAGAAGATGGTTTCCATCACTTCCAACTCTGCTAGAAAAGCTGCTACATCAAATCACAAACAAGCATAAGAGGGGTTTAGGTGCATCATCCGTTCTTTCTTCCCCGCCCTAAGAAATCATTTTTATATGGTGCCACCAGTGACTAAGTTAACATCCCATGACTCTGTGCAGATTGAGACTGGAATGAGAAACTCAATTTGTATCAGGAAGGTCTCTAATGATACTTCTGTTTCAGCATCTGGTGGTTACCTACTAACCAAAGAGCATTAAACCTGATGAAAGATCTGGTTAATGGCCAACATTCAGTGATCTGCAGACTGTACTGAAGATACTCTTTGTAAACTTTATTGGTCTCCTTTGGCTCTGGCCTCTTAACTATTGCTTCAATATTCAAAACAAGTAAATGGAACCGTACGTTAAGTCACTGGACTTCTTGTGGAAATTATACTCTTCCACATTACTGTGATTCAGAAGGGATAAATGCCAGGACTTGTTGACTAAGGATGATTTGCTGGTAATATGGATCTTGATTGCTGAGTTCACAACAAGGCAACAAGGACAAATTAAAGAACACAATTAAGAAACGCTGTTTAATATCTGGGATGGTCTTGCAGTCCTGGGTGCTGCAGTTACTACTGTGAGCATGATAGTAATTGTTCATGAAGTATCAAAGTTACAATCAAGGGTATCCTAAATCTTCAGAGAATAGACTACAAACTGCTACCTATAGCTCTGAACTACTCAGAGACGACTGAAAATGCTATGAAGTTAGTGATGAGAGCAAACCATGCAATTTCCTCTTTGCTACTGCAACTTGTTTTGTCCGGAGCAGAAGCCAAAGCATCACATAGATGGAAACCTGTGCTAAAAGTACTGAAAATATAATGATAACAAGTTTTCTCATCTCTAGCAATACTTTATTTACTTGCTGTAATGTCAGATGGTATGACTAAGGACTGCACCAGACTGAGTCCTGTCAAATCTTTAAATTCTGCCTTGTACTGTTTTGCTGGTTAGTCTGTCTCATCAGTATGTGTTGGCTTATTGCCTTTGGTTGCCTAACCCCTTTGTTTGTATGGTGCCTACTTCTTTCTCTGTACTTCAGGAAATTTTTTCACAAGAGTCTGGTGGGAAAATATACTCCTTATAGGGCATCAAAGATGTTCTCGAAGAATAGAGGACATTTTCATTTCAAAGAACCTCAACAGACATTTTCATTTCAAAGAAAAAAGACTAGTCTTCATCCTAACCTAGATAAGAGGAGGCCTAGTGTTTAATTTCTACTTCTGTATCTTTCAATTCAGACCTTTCTTGTCTCAATTGACTGTTGTCTTTTAGCACTTACAGTATGCCTGGCTCTCAAGAAATAAAATAGTGGGGTTGAATCATTACCAGTAATGATTCTTGAGAGTCCTTGTGATAATAAAATTCTTAGTACATTCTTAATGGTTGAAATTACACACCTAAATCATATGTACCTGCATCTGGATGACCACCTGATCCAGGGAAAGTCTTGTTAGGAGGTACTAAGGCAAATTTGTTCTTAGTCCTTCCATGTTGGGACACGTGGAGATGTGGAAGAGCTGTCTTGCTGGACAGAATTTCTGTGAGCAGTAGGTAATTTCTCATTGTCAAATGCTTATTTTCCAGAGGACAAGTTCCAAGTCCTTCAGAAATATATGAAAACATATGTGAGCACTTCTGGATTATTACTCTTGTACGGTCACATGTTCATGGTACACTTCACCTAAAGTTGCTGGCAATTTTTAATGCTAGTTTAAGCCACCACGCTTTACTTCGCACTTGCAGTTTGCAAAAAGCATGGTATTGGTGATTTGCTATATTGAATTGTTTTGCTTTAGTAGTTGGGTGCTCAAAGCTGTCGAATGTGCTTGTAATACCTGATTTGCTTCACCAGTCCCCTTTGCACACTGCTGGTTGGCTCTTCACCATGCTACTTAGGATCAGCTTTTAGTCCACGCTACAGAGGAAAAAGAGGAGCAGTGGTACACAGCAGACTTTCCTCTACAACTTGGCTGGCTCTATGCATGCACTCAGGAAGAGATTTCTTGTATGGGCCCTGCTGGAACAGGGAAAGACTGATCCACCCCTAACCAGCTGACACACATTCCGCATGTTCCTGCTGATTAGGATCTCATTCTTCCCCAGTTCCTTGAAAACTAGGCCCAGTGTCTTTGCTGCCAAACAATTTCTTTCTTCAAGGCTGGCAATGTGAAAGATCTTCTGTTAAATTTTCTACCTATTTTAAACTTATGTATCATATGCAGATCTTTAAAATCAGCAGCCAAGAATGAGGAGATTTACTGCCTTGGTAGATTAGCTGGGTTTTGGAGTAAGTGCTCTTTATTTGTGTCTGAACTTGCTAGGCCAGATGTTAATCATCTGGCCACTGTAGCTCAGTCCTGAGTGATCAAGTCTATTCAAAGATGGAAAGGTATGTTTGTAAATGTAGGAAGTATGTTGCTTGTTTGTGTTTCATGTTTCTTGTTTGTGATAGACTAACATGAGTGCAGAAGTAGTGCTTGAAGACTTGCACTCAAGAGTATTAAACAAGATGCACTAACTGGTCGTAGATAAAACACATAAGTAAATGAGACCGTGTTGATTAGCATAAGTAAAGTGCATTTGCCGTGTCCTAGCAACCTGCCTTGTGTTCTCCATAAAAGAGATTTTTAAGGAGGAAATTGATAGAAATTAATATTTCACCTATTTACAAATTCTTCATTGAAATTCAAGCAAATGCAAGGGGGAGAATCAATGTTTTTGGTTTGAAAATCTGACAGATGGTCTAGGGAAACTCCTGGCAGTTACAAGTGAGCCCATTGAATAATATGATAATGATAAGGAGAACTGAAGCAGATGCTGGAAAGAGATACCATTCTTAAAATTAATTTTTAAAATTTTGGATTATGAGATTATTATCCCAAACAGTTATTACAAAGAAGTAGGAGAGGAGACAAGGATGTAACTAAACGATCAAGGACTTGCAATAAATCCAGCTTTCATTGTCCTTCTCTGTGGTCTTTCATCATGGTAACTTTCTTAATATCCTGCATCTGACAAAAGAACAAGTTCTGGATACAAAAGATCTATATAAGTACTAATCATTTTGTTAGAACTTAGTGCAAATCAAGGTAATTAAATTTAAATAACCTCCTACTTGGAAGGTATGTACAAACCAACTGTGGTACATGGTGCTCTGTCCTGCTATTGAGCTCATTCAGACAGAATATGATGTACCTTGTGAAAAATACATTTGGTTGTTCCTCATTGTGCTTATGGAGGAAAGGAAAAAAAAAACAAAACCAAACAAACAACAAAACCCAAACCCATGCTTTCTCGTTTCAGAGTTTTACTTTGCCTTTATAACATCACTGTATATCTCTGTATTACTGCATTTAAATTTAAAATTAGATTTTGTTATTCTGACAGCTCTTTGGGCAAAATGGGTGTGTGCTAGAAGAAGAAATAATATGTATGTTCTAGTAAGCTTTTCACTTTGAGAGCTTTTCACTTTGTAATCAATGAATGACTTGTAGGCAATTTCTCTTAGTAGTTCATCTGCTAGAAAGAAGGGAAAATGTTAGCCTTACTAGAAGAAGAGGCTCAAAGGAAGCTGCCTTCTGTTCCTTGATTTCTTGTGGTGGTTTTATTCTACATTGAAGTGTTGCTCTAAAAATGCATATGCTTTTGCCCAAATGAAGGCCTCAGTCTCCTCTTTCTTCTGCAATTAGGAAAATAGAGCATTCAGTCATGTTAGAAAGGAATTTTGCAAAAGAAGCAAGACCCAAGAGCTTAACCATAGGTCTAATTTATTCACAGCTTGAGTTGGCCCACAACAACCTTTGAAGTAGTATTTTGTGAATTCTGAAGCCATGTAGAAAGAGTAACTGATTTTTTAAATTTTCAAAGAACAGACAATTTGTTTAACTTTAGTAAAAGTAAGTGCAGTATTTTAACGTTTAGATGTGTGCTACTTATTATGCAGAAGGGTCCAAATAACGCTTCAGGCTTTTATTTCATGGGAATTCCTACTGATTATTGTAGGAAAGTATGAAACTGAATGCAAGATTCCTCTTCCTTCTCCTTCCTACATCCCCTCCCCCCACCCCCCAAAAAAAGCTGTGTTAGCTTGAAACTGATACTTGAGTCTTTTCATGGACTGATAAAAGTGGTCCTGAAGATGATTTTTATATGTTCAGTAATTTTTGCAGCAGTTTTGCTTTTTGTAGGTTTTGTTATGATCCATGATTCTGTGGTTGTGGGTTGTTGCAAGGTTTCTTTTGTTTATTTTTTTGAGTTGTTTTTTAATTCATGCATACATAGAAAAGGAAAAAAACACCCTCGTGTTTTCTAAGAACCTGAGTGTGTAATGACATTAAAACGGAGTAGCAGCATGATGACGGTATATTACTGGCTTGATGATCTTTGCTGTGAGGTCTTTGGACTAATAGTAATACAAATATTTTTACTTTGTGGTCCTTGACAAAGAAGCTGAAAATTCTTTCACAGGCTTATGGTTGCATTAGTTATGGAAGTTTAGTGCCCTCTTATAATCTGTTGCTTGATGTTACATGGCTGGCACAACCTGTGTGGTCACTTTACACTAAGATAAAGAGGATAATGAAATGCTGCTAAAGCAGAGTGGATACTTCTGGCCTCTAGTTTACACCCATTTCCCAGTGGTGTGACAGTACAACTTGCTGGCTAAAAAACATTCTGGAGTTCTGCCTCAAGGTTTTTTTGGAGTTCTTGGGTTTAGATTCCTCTGCCACTGAGACTAGATAGAAACTTTGGCAGCTTAACCAAAAAGTAGCTTAATAATGATGGGAGAGGGAATCTGTGGTAGTGTATATGAAATCTGGAATTGGGCATGTTATTACCAATCATAAATGTATTTTTTCAATTGTGACTTTAAAAAAAAATTATGCATAGAGCTTCCACTCCTAATACATTTAAATGAAGGGCATATCCAGCCTGTGTGTGTATCTGGATTTAAAAAAAAAGTCCTCTAAGCAGTTCAAGAAAAAGATGCTATTACTGGCTTGCTGAGAGAGGATTAATTAGGGAATGTCTTCCCTTATCTGGATTTCTAGAAGTTACAGTGGTTCACTTCCTCTTAGCAGAGAATTATTATACAGAGCACTAGGCACTTTATTAAATAATTATGTTATTATGTATTTGTTCTCTGGGTCTTGGTACTTTTGTTAAATTTGAAGTTATTTGCTAGACAGCTCTTCAGTTGTCAGATGAAGGGATCAGCTTGAAATAACTTGTAATGGGGTATGATATGTTTGAATAACTAAAAGCTAGGGAGAATCTTGAAATTTGGGAGATCTCCAGGAGACTCTTTTTTGCATAAATACTAGCTTTACTCTGCATACCTTTTATTCCCCCCCTTCCCTTTTCTCCAGTACTGATACTCGAAAAGGTGGAAAATGGAGATCTGAGCAACAAGATGTTGAAGATCACGGATTTCGGCTTGGCCAGGGAATGGCATAAAACTACCAAAATGAGCGCAGCTGGAACATATGCCTGGATGGCTCCTGAGGTCATCCGCTCCTCCATGTTCTCCAAAGGCAGCGATGTTTGGAGGTATTGATTTGGCATTAAGCAATTGGATGCTAAAGAGTAACTAGACCTGCCAGGAAACCTCTTTTATGTTTAAGAATGAGTAATGGTGAACCAAATATTAAAATTCAGGTCTTAAGAAAACTTTATCCATCAGCTTTCCATCTGTTAGACTTATCTCAGACTTACTGTTACTATAGAAAGTGGTGGATCAGCTACTGCATGCCTCTAAATTTTTGTTGTTCTATAAATTTGCATTCAGATAATTTTGGGACTTATAATCAAATCCCCTCTGCTTTATCTAAACTAAACTTTTTGTGCTTATTTGGCTGTTGGCTGACATAATCAAAGGCCATAATACCATTTGAGAAGTACTTTACTGTTTTACCAATAGTAAGATAATTTTATGTTTTGGTAGTAATCTGTCACTGATGTACCTATACACGAGCACACTGTACTTAATTGAATTCCCCATGCAGTTTCAATCCAAATGTGATGTTTTTCACTTTCATTATTCTTATTAATGATTTCCACCCTTCTAGTCTTTCATAGGGTAATAAATCTCTTCTCTAGGCCTGTCTGAGTACACAATCCATAAGTAGTAACTTACACGTATATATTGTCTTTTCCATTCATGCACTGGGATTTTTGTGAATGAATTAATTTAGTGGGAAGGAGTGTGACAGTCAGCCCACAGACTTCCAGAAGCTGAGTTTGAATACCGCCATTAAGTGAATTAGTAAATAAAGAATTCAGTAAATAGCTCTAGGACAGTGACTTTTCTGGGTGCTGGATGACTTAGAATTAGTACTGAACATCTGAAACAGATGAATTAGCAAGCATTTTGTTTTTCTTGTGGAGAAAGACGTGTTGAAATGTCAGGGTGACTTCATCTTCAGAGCAGTGTGGTTCTGTTGCTGGCCAGTAATGCTCTCGCACAAGTGAGTACATACTGTGAAATCAGTCAGGATAAAGAATATCCCAGCTGGCAGAATTGCCTGGCTGTTATGGCAGAGATTTGGTGTGGGGATTTTCATTTTCCTTATCCAGATTTGCTGAATAGATATTGCTTTGTGATAAGTCTGTGAACTTATATTTTGCACACTAATAGTGGGTAAAATTCTGACTCTGTAATGAAATGGGGTAACCTCTGTAGTTAATCTAAGACAAACTGAGCAAGAACCAGGCTTTTATTCTGAGTGAAGTCTGAGAGAAGTGAAAAATCTCAGGGCTGTGCACCTTTCTGTGTACATGATGACAGTTCTGGTTTGTACACAGCTTGTCAAGCTCCAACCTCAACTTGCTCTTCCCTGAAACTGTGCCAGGAATGGCCTTTAAGGGTAACCTGAGGGAAAGGGAGAAGGCAAAGGGGAAACAGTTTCGCTGTAATTGTAATTGTAATCCAGGCATGCTGTGAACAGATCAGTAGATGTTCTGTACCAGTATGTGTTCATTTTAAAAAAGGTAAGACTTAATTGGTTGGTTGATGATTTTTGTGAAGGTAGCACAAGTGCCTCTATAGCTGTGCAAAAGTACCAGTTTGGTCATTGACTTACGAACTGTGAATCACGTCAGGACTTAAGGATTGTATATAACTTAAATGATTTGTTCATTTCGAGAATGCTTTATTTCTACTTTTAAGATTCCTTCATTGCTTTCTCTTGTTATAGTTACCAGTCTTGCCTTGAAACTAGGTTGAGTTCCTCACAGTATTCTCCCTTAAACAGAGTGTCATCACCATTAAGAGAACTTATATGCTATCTCTGAAGAAGCCTTTTCTCCTGGGTGGCTAAAACCTCTATTCATAGTTAAATAAACTGAAAAGAACATGATGTTTGAGGGGTGTATACAGAGGACAAATACTTTCCAGTGCAGTCACTACTAGTGTGTCAATGATGATAAGCACTAGCTTTTACAAAAGCAGTCATGGACTTGTGTAATAAATTCTATCCCCACCCAAGGATGCAACCTGAAATTCTTAACAGGATGAACTCTCTTATCCTATTAGACTTGCCCTTCCTCTTGTCCAGTTCAACCTCTTGGTTAATCATTGGAGTCATTGGGAGTTTTTTTACCTGACAACCTTACTGTTGATCTGTGCAGCATCAAGAGAATTGGCTGTCTCTGTCTCTCTAATATTCACAAACCCTTTTATTTCAACACCTTTTCTCTAAAGCTTGTTAGAATAATACTGCTGGCTGAATTGTTGCCCAGCCATTGAAAAAGGATCTTGTTCTGCTTGGGTTATCACTGCAAAAACAGGTGAAGAAGATGCTGAAGAAGATGCTTGCTAGGACTGCAATTTCCTGAGTCAGTCTTATCATAACTAACTGCTTCATCCTTTCAAAACATGTATCAAGCTCCATTTAAAAAATTCAAAATGTTTTTTATGTCCCACTGTAAAGTAGGGTTGGCAAAAAACTTCAAAGAGTGAGGAATGGCCCCACACACTGGTATCTGTCAGCAGGGTCTGGGCCACTGTAAAGCCTATTAATATTACCAGTACCTAGTAAAACTTGCTGGTGGAAACTTGTTACTGTGAATTTTGCTGTTCTGTACCTGAAAGCTTTAGATATACAGTAGAAACCTTGTGCTTATATTGTGCAGAGGACAAAGAAGCCACAGTTTTATTTAAATAAGTCAGTTCCTGTAAATCTATTTATGTATTTAGATTTGCTTTGGATTTGCAGGGGTGAAGTTGAAGTCTGGATATTGCATCTTATCCAGTACTATACAGCAAGCTAATGTTAGTAGGCATATAAATCAAATTTCCCTGTAATTTGACTGCTTAAATGTGCAGCAAACAAGAAATACACCTAATTTTTTACTTGTGCTGCTTAAAAGACAGTCATTGTCAGTATGATTGGTATGTGGAATATAAAAGCACCATACAACCTTCCTCTGAGTTCCCTGTGTTCCTCAAGTTAGATGCTTTTAAGATGTATCTATTCTGACACCAGTGAAATAATTGGGAATTTAATTGTTATTTGGAAATGCAATACTAGCACTAGCTAAAATCATCAGATTAGCAGATCAGGAAGTTTGAGGTATTTAGTGCTGCGTGTAGAAACTTCAATCATTAGAATGTTTTGTTTTAATCAAGTGTTAGTCAAGTACTTCCATCTACAACTGACTGATGGTAGGCTTTTGTAATTCCCTGTGTGTAATGAAGCACTGGCAAGACTTCAGTACCTGGCAAGTAAGTGCTGACTAGCAGTGTTAGTAGAAGCTCACCCGGGAGAAGCATACTGACTGATGTGAAATGGGCAAAAAATGTCAGCTCTGGAACTGCCAGTTCGATAACACGCAAAATGCTAACTGCTAATAGCCATTAAAATGTAATGAGGTTTGTGGGGTTGTCTCTTAACAAAAGTAACGTTCTAGTTTCTGTGGGAACTGGGGTCTCCTCGTTGGGCTGATAATTCCTTGTGTTGAAACCTAGGGAATGTATTGAACCTAGAGAGATGGAGAAGAGAAACCAATGGTACAAATGCCATGGAACAATATCAGTGAGAAGAAATTACTGATTTTTTTTTTTTATAAGTTCACAGACTAACAAGGGAGGTGGCAAAATCACATGTGAAATCCTGCAGACCTCCAGCCTCCCTCACCATGAAAATCCAGTGTGTAGGATTGAACCTGATGTTAAATGGTTTAAGGGATTACTGGATCACTGAAAGATGGTTAATTATTCACACAAGTGTCAGTTGACTTGGATGCATGGTCTGTATCACATGGTTCATTTTGTAATTAAAGTCCAAAAATTACTACTGGGTGTTGGAAAAATAAATGAGCTTGATCAGTTTTTCTTTCTCCCTGCTGAGAATGAGTAGGTGCCCTTGTTTCTTTCTTCCTATGCCTTTTTTTTTTTTTTGCATAAGTTTTCTGACTCTGGCTTTTTCCTTTGTACTTCCCAATTTTCTGCTTGAGAGTTAATGGAAAGCACTCTGTTCAGCACCTCTCTTGCTGTTTAATCGCTTGGGATTACTGTTGTTCAAGTGCCACAAAGAAGTATTCCCCTAGTTCTGTGGAAGCAGTATTCTCAGCAACGTACTTGTAAGTATGTGAGGAAGAGGTGGCATTCGGTTTTATCAGAAGCAAAGTGACCTTTCCTGCAATATGCACATACAGTGTCACATTAGAAGAAACACCAATCTCTCTATTCCTTTGTCCTTTAAAATTGACTCTGTGGAAGAAGTGCTTTGAGCACATCAGTAGTGCTTTATCCAATACTAGTGGTAAAGTAATAATACAGCCGTTTGTTAGTTTTTACTACCTTTTGCTACCAAGAGTCATATCCAAACTGAAGAGTAACATGAATGATCAATTAGATTTAGACAGTCCAAATATGCATTCAGTCCAGTATTCATTTTCTTTGAGTGCTTATTAATCCTAGAAGGACAAAAAAGAAAATGGGAACTCCTTAACTCTAGTTAGTTTTTTATAAATAAGGCTCTTGAGGCAGGAAGAAGTAATAAATTACAATATCAAGAATATGAATTACATACAAAAAAAATGCAAAATATTGTATAGGTGAAAAAATATACTTTGCTGAATAAAGCGAACTAACTGTGTTAGCAGCGAAGGTGGAATCATTAGTGACTAAAGTCCTATATCTAAATAGGAAGAGTACTGATAAGGATGTTCAACTAAAGTGGCAGCAGTTACAGTGAATGTTAAGGACTTGGTAGGGTCCTTTTGCTTAGATTGCAAAAATACAGGTTGTGGTAATGTGCTCCCAAGTGGATAGGGCAACTGTTGCTTTGAAACAAGGAAAGATTAATCTTTTAGCTTCAGAAATGACTGTTTCATGGAGCAGCTATTTAAGGAGCTTGTAGGAGGAACAGCAGTTTTTCATTTGGTCTTCAAGTGTGCTTATGAAGCCTTCAAGATTGTACAGTATGACATGGTCCAAATTATGTGTACTTAGATTCGATATCTTTCCAAGAGCAATGAGGAAAAATTAGTCCATTAAAGCAGTGTTTAATCTCAAGGAGATTAATAACAACATTGGGAATTTTGTGTAAAAACAATGAAAAGAGAACACAGAACATGGATACCTTTTAAGGACACTTGTTAAATCTCTGAGTGAATGTGTAGGAAAGGCTTTAAAAAATGAAAAAGGCAGTGTAGAAGAGACTTCTGAAAGATATCCTTCTAAAAGTTGAATCTGTATCCAATGAGGAAAATTAGGCATGGGCTTAAGCTCTGGCAAGTTGAACATAAAACACTTAAGAAGATAAAAGGGTTTTGGGGAGAGTCTTAAAGCATAGAACCAAATCAGTTGCTTTCAAATGCAGTACAGGTGAGAACCCTGCAGGAGAGCATACAGCCCAGAGGTGACCAAGATGTAAGAAAGCAAAGAAGATGAGGCTGTAACAGAAAAAAACCTTAGCGACTTGTGTCTGCCAGAATGGAGCAAAGAGACTTTTTAAGCTGAAAATTTCTCTATAAGGGAGCCAAGCTAGAGGACATATCTTACTGAAGTACAGTCCACAGAGGTGTTAAAACTGACTGATAAAATGAGCAGTAACAAATTGCTAAGATTTACGGTAATACCAAAGATTTCTACAAAACATGAGAGTCAGCTGAGTTAATAGCTGTCCTGTGTAGTCTGTTGCTTAAAGCTGCTATAGTACCAGAAAAATGGAAGGCAGCAAACATGGTGACAAGTCTTAAAAGAGCTTCCTGAGGATTAGCAAGTATGATTTTCAGTTCTTCTAAATGGTAGAAACAGCACTAAAGAGCAGGGAGCTAGTGGACATATGAGCATATCTGGGGAAGAGTCAGCTTTTATAGAAGAAAATATAATACCTTGTGAAAATGCTTGAAGGAGTTACTGAGTGTGTGGATAAGTGGTAAGATTGCTTATATTATATTTGGATTTATAAAGACTTTAAACAAAATCTTTCATCAAAAGCTTTTAAAGAAAGTAAATTAATGTGGGAAAAGAGGGCAAGTCTGTTTCCTGTCACTAGTCAATTCTTAATTACTAAAGGAATAAATCAGTTATGTTGGTGGAGAATTCTGTGTTCAACGCAATCATAAGTGATTTGAAAAAAACCCCCAGTAAATGGCTAGGTATCATGGTTGATGATACCGAGTTATTCAGGATTAAGAAAAACTAATCTACTGCAGAGAGCTGAGGAAAAGTTTTATTATAATGAATGATAAAATAGATGGTAATAAATACAAAGTAGTACCCATGGGAGAATTTCATATGTACGATGACGGGCACTAAATTTTACTATGATGAGTCAGTAAAAATGTATTGGAGCTACTGTGGGTAATCTAGCTCATTTTGTAAAGAGTCAGAAAAGCAAGTAGCAAATTGAAATTTAATAGGAAATTAAAGCAGTACCATTTGTGCCTCTCCCTGTATCTTTAAAACTTTGTGATGTTGCTCTTTCCAACAGAAGACGTCAAGGTCAATGAAAGATATGAAATGGCTTCTGTTTGGGATAGTAACTAGATTAGGATTTAGCTAGATTAGGATTTGGGGGTCTGGAAAGAAGGTGATTTAGACAGGATGCATGGGAGCCTGTGAAATCATGGATGGCATGGAAGGAGCTAATAGGGGAGCGTATGTTCACTCTTTCTTTTTTTGAAAGAACTACGGTGAAGCAAATGAAATTACCAAGTGACAAGCTCAAAACAAATACACAGAAGTATTTTTTGGCAATGCATCATTAAATTTGTGGAGTTCACTACCACAGAACATAGTGGATGGTAAATGGGTTCAGAAGAGAGTAGGACAGATAGACCAATGAAAGAAAAACCTGTGAGGTCACCAAGTGTGAAGAAGCAGATTCTGGTTTGGGTTTCCTAGAAGTAGAGAAAATATTCTGAGGATGTTCGTCGTATACTTAGGGGGAGAACAGTCTTAAAACTATTTCCATAACTTCATAGTTAATATTTCATGGAACATCTTAAGAACAACTTAATTCTGAAGAAGTATTTTTTACTTATTTTTAAAAATAACATCCCGCCAAACAACCCCCCTTCACATTTTTAAGTGTTTTGAGAGGTACTGCTTTGAAACTTGCTAAATTACTTAGAAGATTTATGGTTTTCAATTGTTCCAAGTTTTAGAGAGAAAATTATTTTTGTCTAAAAGGTGAAAATGGCATCTTATTTAGACTTATTAAAAAAAGGCAGTTCAAATAAGGCACATCACCAGATTGGCAATCGTGATAAGCTTGTCCAGAAAACTGCAATTTCTTTAATATACCAGACTCACTTTTATAGGTTCAGGTACCTTCTTGTTGCTTAACAAAGAATGTGTGTAAGTCAAACACCTGCTCTCTTTTCTGTTTCTTCCTGGTAGTTATGGTGTGCTGCTTTGGGAACTGCTAACAGGAGAAGTTCCATTCCGAGGAATTGATGGTCTTGCGGTAGCATACGGTGTTGCCATGAATAAACTTGCCCTTCCAATCCCTTCCACATGTCCAGAGCCTTTTGCCAAACTCATGGAAGGTAAGCCAGCTGTGATGTGAGTGTGGTTTGTGCTGTTTCTAGAGCGCTGTTGAGCACTGCTTCTTTGTGTTGGTTTTGATACCCAAGAGCACAGATTTCTCAAATGGCTTTATTCAGTGGTGCAGGTTATTATGGGAGCCAGGCTTGGCTGTTAATGTGCTGTGACAGTTCCTCTATTACCAGAGTAGCGAAAGAAATTTCTGTGCCTTTTTTAATCAACTGACTTTATAGGAAAATGGGGACTATTGCTGTTATCATCTAGCTTGTTTTCTAGTAGCGAAGGCTCACCAACACCAAAACTTCATGTTTTGGTCTAGTTTGAAGTCTTAAACTTGTTTTAAAATTCATAGCTTGAACATCGTGCTAGGCAGTGATTTGAAATGAAACTTTATCCTACTGACATTTCAGGTAGAGGGTTTAAATGTGACTTTGACATTTCAAAACAACGAATATTTTCAGTCAGAAAGATGTTATTTTCTGCTTTGTAGGGGGAGACAGTTCATGCCCACGGTGGGCTACATAGAGATGAAAGAAATATAGGACTATCTCATCAGAGCTGCTGTAGTTATTAAGGATTGTGTGAGCTAGCTTTCGGAGTGTACTTATGTGTCCTTCCCTGCGGCCTTTGCAACAACTTGCTTGTTTCCTTAGCTTCAGTTGTCCCTCTCTCCTTCCCTCTCTCCTTCCCTCTCTCCTTCCCTCTCTCC